>NC_092149.1:40490376-40814959 GCF_045791955.1 Oncorhynchus clarkii lewisi | reverse complement strand
TCACAGGTTTCGTTTGAACACAGACATTCGTTTGAAAACATACAAATGAACGGAAGTATGGAGGTAGTTCTTACAAACAAAAATAAGGGGTTAAATATGTGTTCAAAAAAACAAAAATCTCCTAAATATAGGACATACACTTCAAAACCTTATTCCTCATGATTTACTTTTGAACTGTCTTGGCCATTTATGAGTGTGTTTCTATGGGCTATCGACTTTTAGATGCTTTGCTCTGTCAATACACAACTGTAAAGACACAGGGCGGTTCTGTAATGCATTAGGATTCAGGAATCGCCCTGAAAAACATCTGTCATTCAAAATGGGTATAACTCCATATGGAAGGTCCTGATTGTATACTGACTTCTAGGACTGTATACATAACAGGCAGAGCTCAGCAGAGGCTTTCCTCAAGGTTTCTGCTATTATAGTTAAGCAAAGGTAATAACTATGTATTAACTAGGCAAGTCAGTTAAAAACAAATTCTTATTTACAATGACGGCCTACCCTAGCCAAACCTGGACGACGCTGGGCCATTTGTGTGCCGCCCTATGGGATTCCAAATCACAGCCGGGATAGGTCTTGTTACATTGCTGTTTTGGTGTGGGATTATATACACTCATATTTATGCGAAAAAAACCCAGCAAGCCATGATTTAAAATGGCACCGGAAGAAATGGCAGCAGTTATACGGGCGGCCAACCAATTGTGCTATCATGTGGGTTTTTTTCTGTGCATATTTCAACAACAGCTGGTGCACAAAATCTAAGGAAGTCCCTAGATTCTACTCGGCTGAAATAGAGTATATTGTGATGAATTGCAGGCCACACTACTTGCCTAGAAAGTTTTTAGCAATACATTTCGTGGCTGTTTATTTACCACAACAGACTGATGCTGGCACTGAGGCCGCACTCGGTCAGCTGTATAAGGAAATAAGCAAACAGGAAACCACTCACCCACTACTAGTGGCTGGATACATTAATGCAGGGAAACTTAAATCAGTTCTACCTAATTTCTATCAACATGTTAAATGTGCAACCAGAGCGAAAACAATTCTAGATCACCTGTACTCAACACACAGAGACGCGTACAAAGCTCTCCCTCGCCCTCCATCCTTCTGATTCCTGCTTACAAGCAAAAATTAAAGCAGGAAACACCAGTGACTCGGTCTATAAAAACGTGGTCAGATGCAGATGCTAAACTACAGAACTGTTTTGCTATCACAGACTAGAACATATTCCGGGATTCTTCCGATGGCATTGAGGAGTACACCACATCAGTCACTGGCTTTATCAATAAGTGTATCGAGGACGTCGTCCCCACAGTGACTGTACGTACATACCCCAACCAGAAGCCATGGATTACAGGCAACATTCACACTGAGCTAAAGGGTAGAGCTGCCGCTTTCAAAGTGTGGGACTCTAACCTGGAAGCTCATGAGAAATCCTGCTATGCCCTGCGACAAACCATTAACCTCTCTGATCTCCCCATCCCGGATCCGGGATCGTGAATACAGACTCAAGCTCATTACCATAACGCAACGTTAACTATTCATGAAAATCGCAAATGAAATGAAATTAATCTATTTGCTCTCAAGCTTAGCCTTTTGTTAACAACACTGTCGTCTCAGATTTTCAAAATGTGCTTCTCAACCATTGCAAAACAAGCATTTGTGTAACAGTATTGATGGCTAACGTAGCATTTAGCGTAGCATTTAGCGTTAGCATTCAGCAGGCAACATTTACACAAAAAACCATAAAAGCATTCAAATAAAATCATTTACCTTTGAAGAACTTCAGATGTTTTCAATGAGGAGACTCTCAGATAGCAAATGTTCAGTTTTTCCTGAAAGATTATTTGTTTAGGACAAATCGCTCCGTTTTCTGCGTCACGTTTAGCTACGAAAAAAACCCTGTATCCAGGATTGTGTAAATCTATCAGCAAGCTCATTAGCATAACACAACGTTAACTATTCATGAAAATGGCAAATGAAATGAAATTAATCTATTTGCTCTCAAGCTTAGCCTTTTGTTAACAACACTGTCATCTCAGATTTTCAAAATATGCTTTTGAACCATAGCTAAACAAGCATTTGTGTAAGAGTATTGATAGCCTAGCATTGCATTAAGCCTAGCATTCAGCATGCAACATTTTCCACAAAAACCATAAAAGCATTCAAATAAAATAATTTACCTTTGAAGAACTTCAGATGTTTTCAATGAGGAGACTCTGTTAGATAGCAAATGTTCCGTTTTTACAAAAAATATTATTTGTGTCGACTAATCGCTCCGTTTTGTTCATCACGTTTGGGTAAGGGAAAAAAAAAAAGTCATTAAAACGCAAACTTTTTTCCAAATTAACTCCATAATATCGACAGAAACATGGCAAACGATGTTTAGAATCAATCCTCAAGGTGTTTTTCACATATCTATCGACGATAAAATCCATTGTGGCAGTTTACTTTCAATTGAAGAAATGGAACGCGCATGGACCTACAGATTACACAGGACACCGGGCGGGACACCAGGTAAATGTAGTCTCTTATGGTCAATCTTCCAATGATATGCCTACAAACACGTCACAATGCTGCAGACACCTCGGGGAATAGACAGAAAACGCAGGCTCATTCCTGGCGCATTCACAGCCATATAAGGAGACATTGGAACACAGCGCCTTCAGAATCCGGGGCATTTCCTGTATGAAACTTCATCTTGGTTTCGCCTGTTGCATTAGTTCTGGGGCACGCACAGATAATATCTTTGCAGTTTTGGAGACGTCAGAGTTGTGTCTTTCCAAGGCTGTCAATTCCATGCATAGTCGAGCATCTTTTCGTGACAAAATATTGCGCATAAAACGGGCGCGTCTTTTTATCCAATAATGACACAGCGCCCCTATAGGTTCAACAGGTTAAACAGGCAAAGCGTCAATACAGGGCTAAGATTAAATCATACTACACTGGCTCCGATGCTTGTCTTATGTGGCAGTGCTTGCAAACTATTACAGACTACAATGGGAAGCACAGCCGCGAGCTTCCCAGTGACACGAGCCTACCAGACGAGCTAAATCACTTCTACGCTCGCTTCAAGGCAAGCAACACTGAGGCATGCATGAGAGCATCAGCTGTTCCGGACAACTGTGTGATCACGCTCTACGTAGCCGACATGAGTAAGACCTTTAAACAGGTCAACATTCACAAGGCTGCGGGGCCAGACGGACCAACGGGATGTGTGCTCCGGGTATGTGCTGACCAACTGGCAGGTGTCTTCACTGACATTTTCAACATGTACCTGATTGAGTCTCTAATACCAACACGTTTCAAGCAAATCACCATAGACATTGTGCCCAAGAACAAAAAGGCTACCTGCCTAAATGACTACAGACCCGTAGCACTGACATCTGTAGCCATGAGGTGCTTTGAAAGGCTGGTAATGGCTCACATCAACACCATTATCCCAGAAACCCTAGACCCACTCCAATTTGCATACCGCCCAAACAGATCCACAGATGATGCAATCTCTATTGCACTCCACACTGCCCTTTCCCACCTGGACAAAAGGAACACCTATATGAGAATGCTATTCATTGACTATAGTTTAGCATTCAACACCGTAGTACCCTCAAAGCTCATCACCAAGTTAAGGACCCTGGGAATAAACACCTCCCTCTGCAGCTGGATCCTGGACTTCCTGACTGGCCGCCCCCAGGTGGTGAGGGTAGGTAGCAACACCTCTGCCATGTTGATCCTCAACACTGGAGCCCCCCAGGGGTGCGTGTTCAGTCCCCTCCTGTAATCTCTGTTCACCCACGACTGCATGGCCAGGATCAACTCCAACACCATCATTAAGATTGCAGACGACACAACAGTGGTAGGCCTGATCACCGAAAATGACGAGACTGCCTATAGGGAAGAGGACAGAGACCTGACCAGATGGTGCCAGAATAACAACCTATCCCTCAACTTAACCAAGACTAAGGAGATGATTGTGGACTACAGGAAAAGGAGGACCAAGCACACCCCCATTCTCATCGACGGGGCTGTAGTGGAGCAGGTTGAGAGCTTCAAGTTCCTTGGCGTCCACATCACCAACAAACTAGAATGGTCCAAACACACCAAGACAGTCGTGAAGAGGGCATGGCAAAGCCTATTCCCCCTCAGGAAACTAAAAAGATTTGGCAAGGGTCCTGAGATCCTCAAAAGGATTATACAGTTGCAACATCGAGAGCATCTTGATTGTTTGCATCACTGCCTGGTACGGCAATTGCTCGGCCTCCGACTGCAATGCAATTACAGAGGGTAGTGCGAACGGCCCAGTACATCACTGGGGCAAAGTTGCCTGCCATCCAAGAACTCTTCACCAGGCAGTGTCAGAGGAAGGCCCTAAAAACTGTCAAAGACCCCAGTCATAGACTTTTCTCTCTACTACCACATTTCAAGCGCTACCGGAGTGCCAAGTCTAGGACAAAAAGGCTTCTCAACAGTTTTTACGTCCAAGCTATAAGACTCCTGAAAAGGTAACCAAATGGCTACCCGGACTATTTGTATTGTCTGCTCCCCCAACTCCTCTTTTTAATACCGCTGCTACTCTCTGTTTATCATATATGCATAGTCACTTTAACTATACATTCATTTACATACTACCTCAAATGGCCTGACCAACAAGTGCTCCCGCACATTCGCTAACCGGGCTATCTGCATTGTGTCCTTCCAAACCACCACCCGCCAACCCCTCTTTTACACTACACACTGCTACTCTCTGTTCATCATATATTCATAGTCACTTTAACCATATATACATGTACATACTACCTCAATCAGCCTGACTTACCGGTGTCTGTATTTAGCCTCGCTGTTGTTTTTATTTATTTTGCACTATTGGTTAGAGCCTGTAAGTAAGCATTTCACTGTAAGGTCTACTACACCTGCTGTATTCGGTGCATGTGACAAATACATTTTGATTTGAGTCTGATGTGATTTGATCTCTTCACAGCAAAAATATATTGGCACCTTTCTTTTCCACAAAATGCACTTGAAATAAAAAATATATGGTAAGGTACCTTTAAATCGTCTCTCCTATAATTTAGAGAATAATAGGGCAGAATATCAAGTAGGATAAACCACGAGGGATGTTTTAGCTCTTTAAGAATGAGTTGAAATAATGAGTCAGGCCATATGGGATTCTCCTGAAGTAGGCTGGGCTCGGGAGGAAGAGTGACAAACCATAAATCTTGTTGTGACACCAGAGGGGGTCGAGGCTTAGCTCTTAAACAGGGCAAATCAAGGGTAGGATTGGGATTAGCCGCAGGATTGATAAGGCTGACAGGCCATGCACTTTCTGATTTGTTTATTTTGTTTTGCTTTGTTCTGGTAATGCCACTGCTTGTTGAGGCTCAGTCATTAATTCTTAGGGATAGGGGGCAGTTTTCGGAAGTATGGAGAAATGACATGCCCAAAGTAAACTGCCTGTTTACTCAGGCGCAGAAGCTAGGATATGCATACAATTGGTAGCATTGGATAGAAAACAATCTGAAGTTTCTAACACTGTTAAAATAATGTTTGTGTAAACATCACTGATATGGCAGGCAAAAACCTGATGAAAATCCATCTGAAATTCATTTTTTTTAGGTCACAGGCCATTTCAATGCTAGTCTATGGGATATACAAATAAAAAGGACCCAGGTTGCATATGATTTCCACCAGATGTCAAAAGTCTTTAGAAAGGGATTTAGGCTTGTTTTTTGAAAAACAAACGAGTAGTTCTAGTTTATCCATGGTATCTCTCATTAGAAAAGTAGTCTCGTTGCGCGCGTGAATGAGGTGCGCGCTCTTCGTTATTTATTTTCCCTATTGAACATACTATTCTCTGTCTTAAATGTTATCGTTTATTTAGATATTAGAGTACCTGAGGATTCATTCGAAACATCGTATGACTTGTTTGGACGAATTTTACGGATAACTTTTTGGATTCGTTTGTATCCATGTTGAACGAGTAGATTACTGAAGTAAGCGTGCCAAATAAACTGACATTTTTGGGATATATAGAAGGACTTAATCGAACAAAACAACCATTTTTTGTGTAGCAGGGACCCTTGGGATTGCAAACAGAGGAAGATCTTCAGGTAAGTGATTTATTTTATCGCTATTTGTGATTTTGTGATGCCTGAGCTGGTTTGGAAAAGTATTTTGGTGTGGGGCGCTGTCCTCAGATAATCGCATGGTATGCTTTCGCCGTAAAGTATTTTTGAAATCGGACAATGCGGTTGGATTAACAAGAAGTTTAGCTTTTAAATGATTTTGGATTTTGAAATTCGCGCTCTGCAATTTCACCGGATGTTGTTGTGGTGGGACTCTAGCGGGACACCTAGCCCAAAGAGGTTTTAATGAGGGGATTGAGAAAGGGTATTTATCTAGCACTGTATGGTTGGCTGACACAGGACATTGGGTGAATAATAATAGGAATACCAACTTTCTGAGAGGTTGAAGTTACGGTGTTAAATGTTGAAACTGCATGACGTCCACTACCATGAATTGTTCAGCGAAACCAGAAATGTATTGTTGTTCTTATAACTTATGTAGTAAACACCTATTTCTGTTCCTTAGCAATTTGAACTCCTTGTAATAGATGTTTCTATTAACTTCTTCGATATAGGGGGCGCTCTTTTAATTTTTGGATAAAAAAACTTTCCCGTAACCTCTTCAGTCTACCCCCTTCTTTTTCGAACATTCTGTTAAAAATCGCGCAACATTTCAGCGTCCTGCTACTCATGCCAGGAATATAGTATATGCATATGATTAGTATGTGTGGATAGAAAACACTCTGAAGTTTCTAAAACTGGTTAATAAATCACGGCTGTGACTATAACAGAGCGTGTGTTTCATCGAAAAGCGCAAGAAAAACTGGTCACTGAAAGCTGAAAATAATATCCATGTGCCACTTGCATGTATTGTTTAAAGGACACCAAATTAAATATGGCCACGGATGCAATTCCTACAGCTTCCACACGATGTCGCCAAAAACGTCATTTTCATTGACAAAAATCCTTTGAGACATGACCAATAGATCCTTCATTCCATCCAGCCTACAACAATCGATTTTGGAAGAGAGAAAAATGGACATTGTTTTCTTGAGTAGCTGCTATTGAATACAGATCGCCCAGTGATCAATTTGATCGCTTATTAACATTTACAAATACCTAGAGTTGGGTTACAAAAGTAGGTTGAAGTGTTTTGTCAAAGAATATAGGCAACTTATATAATTTTTAAAAATGATGTTGCGTGTTGGAAGAGAGCTTTTTTCCTGAACCAGACAGGCTATACAAATGGATATTTTGGGCATACATGGACGGATTTAATCGGGAAAAAGACCCAATTGTGATGTTTATGGAACATATAGGAGTGCCAACAAAGAATATCATCAAAGGTAATGAATGTTTTATATTTTATTTCTGCGTTTTTGTGTAGCGCCGGCTACGCTAATTCTTTTGTTTACAGGTATATTGGGGTGTTGCATGCTATCAGATAATAGCTTCTCATGCTTTCGCCGAAAAGCATTTTAAAAATCTGACTTGTTGGCTAGATTCACAATGAGTGTAGCTTTAATTCAATACCCTGCATGTGTATTTTAATGAACGTTTGAGTTTTAACGAGTACATTTAGCATTTAGCGTAGCGCATTTGCATTTCCAGGTGTCTAGTTGAGACGTCTGCGTCATTAATGTCACGAAAAGATGCTCGACTATGCATATAATTGACAGCTTTGGAAAGCAAACACTCTGATGTTTCCAAAACTATTATCTGTGAGTGCCACAGAACTGATGCTACAGGCGAAGCCAAGATGAAATTTCAAACAGGAAATGCCCCAGATTTTGAAGGCGCTGTGTTCCAATGTCTCCTTATATGGCTGTGAATGCGGCAGGAATGAGCTTACACTTTCTGTCATGGTGTCTGCAGCATTGTGACGTATTTGTAGGCATATTATTGGAAGATTGAATATTTTACACTACATCTACCAGGTGCTCGCTTGGTGTCCTCCGTCGCAATTATTGGGTAATCTCCAGCTGCGTGTATTTTTCCATTTGCTTCAGAGGAGAAACCCAACTGCCACGAATGATTTATCATCTAATAGATATGTGAAAAACACCTTGAGGATTGATTCTAAACAACGTTTGCCATGTTTCTGTCGATATTATGGAGCTCATTTGGGAAAAATTTGGCGTTGTAATGACAGAATTTTCGTTTTTTTTTCTCAGCCAAACGTGATGAACAAAATGGAGCGATTTCTCCAGAGCCATTCCGTTCACCTTCCCACTCCAGGGCCAGACTACACTCAATCATGTGACCCACTGAAGAGATGAGTCTTCAGTAGAGACTTAAAGGTTGTGACCGAGTTTGCGTCTCTGACATGGGTAGGCAGACCGTTCCATAAAAATGGAGCTCTATAGGAGAAAGCCCTGCCTCCAGCTGTTTGCTTAGAAATTCTAGGGACAATTAGGAGGCCTGCGTCTTGTGTACGTGTAGGTATGTACGGCAGGATCAAATCAGAGAGATAGGTAGGAGCAAGCCCATGTAATGCTTTGTAGGTTAGCAGTAAAACCTTGAAATCAGCCCTTGCCTTAAACAGGAAGCCAGTGTATGGAGGCTAGCACTGGAGTAATATGATCAAATTTTTTGGTTCTAGTCAGGATTCTAGGAGCCGTATTTAGCACTAACTGAAGTTTATTTAGTGCTTTATCCGGGTAGCCGGAAAGTAGAGCATTGCAGTAGTCTATCCTAGAAGTGACAAAAGCATGGATTAATTTTTCTGCATCATTTTTGGACAGAAAGTTTCTGATTTTTGCAATGTTACGTAGATGGAAAGAAGCTTTCCTTGAAATGGTCTTGATATGTTCTTCAAAAGAGAGATCAGGGTCCAGAGTAACGCCGAGGTCCTTCACAGTTTTATTTGAGACGACTGTACAACCATTAAGATTAATTGTCAGATTCAACAGAAGATCTCTTTGTTTCTTGGGACCTAGAACAAGCATCTCTGTTTTGTCCGAGTTTAAAAGTAGAAAGTTTGCAGCCATCCACTTCCTTATGTCTGAAACACATGCTTCTAGCAAGGGCAATTTTGGGGATTCACCATGTTTCATTGAAATGTACAGCTGTGTGTCATCCGCATAGCAGTGAAAGTTAACATTATGTTTTCGAATAACATCCCCAAGAGGTAAAATATATAGTGAAAACAATAGTGGTCCTAAAACGGAACCTTGAGGAACACCGAAATTTACAGTTGATTTGTCAGAGGACAAACCCTTCACAGAGACAAACTGATATCTTTCCGACAGATAAGATCTAAACCAGGCCAGAACTTGTCCGTGTAGACCAATTTGGGTTTCCAATCTCTCCAAAAGAATGTGGTGATCGATGGTATCAAAAGCAGCACTAAGGTCTAGGAGCACGAGGACAGATGCAGAGCCTCGGTCCGATGCCATTAAAATGTAATTTACCACCTTCACAAGTGCCGTCTCAGTGCTATGATGGGGTCTAAAACCAGACTGAAGCATTTCGTATACATTGTTTGTCTTCAGGAAGGCAGTGAGTTGTTGCGCAACAGCCTTTTCTAACATTTTTGAGAGGAATGGAAGATTCGATATAGGCCAATAGTTTTTTATATTTTCTGGGTCAAGGTTTGGCTTTTTCAAGAGAGGCTTTATTACTGCCACTTTTAGTGAGTTTGGTACACATCCGGTGGATAGAGAGCTGTTTATTATGTTCAACATAGGAGGGCCAAGCACAGGAAGCAGCTCTTTCAGTAGTTTAGTTGGAATAGGGTCCAGTATGCAGCTTGAAGGTTTAGAGGCCATGATTATTTTCATAATTGTGTCAAGAGATATAGTACTAAAACACTTGAGCGTCTCTCTTGATCCTAGGTCCTGGCAGAGTTGTGCAGACTCAGGACAACTGGGCTTTGAAGGAATACGCAGATTTAAGGAGGAGTCCATAATTTGCTTTCTAATAATCATAATCTTTTCCTCAAAGAAGTTCATGAATTTATCACTGCTAAAGTGAAAGTCATCCTCTCTTGGGGAATGCTGCTTTTTAGTTAGCTTTCTTATTTTTCTCAATTAAGTTAGAAAAATAGGATGATCGAGCAGCAGTAAGGGCTCTTTGGTACTGCACGGTACTGTCTTTCCAAGCTAGTCGGAAGACTTCCAGTTTGGTGTGGCGCCATTTCCGTTCCAATTTTCTGGAAGCTTGCTTCAGAGCTCGGGTATTTTCCGTGTACCAGGGAGCTAGTTTCTTATGAGAAATGTTTTTAGTTTTTAGGGGTGCAACTGCATCTAGGGTATTGCGCAAGGTTAAATTGAGTTCCTCAGTTAGGTGGTTAACTGATTTTTGTCCTCTGGCGTCCTTGGGTAGACAGAGGGAATCTGGAAGGACATCAAGGAATCTTTGTGTTGTCTGTGAATTTATAGCACGACTTTTGATGATCCTTGGTTGGGGTCTGAGCAGATTGAATGACTGTGACAGTGAGTGGGTCCAGAGACATGTTGGACAAAACCCACTGAGTCGATGATGGCTCCGAAAGCCTTTTGGAGTGGGTCTGTGGACTTTTCCATGTGAATATTAAAGTCACCAAAGATTAGAATATTATCTGCTATGACTACAAGGTCCGCTAGGAATTCAGGGAACTCAGTGAGGAACGCTGTATATGGCCCAGGAGGCCTGTAAACAGTAGCTATAAAAAGTGATTGAGTAGGCTGCATAGATTTCATGACTAGAAGCTCAAAAGACGAAAACGTCTTTTTTTTTTGTAAATTGAAATTTGCTATCGTAAATGTATGTCCCCTCTGAGGTTGCCCTTATCTTGACCTAGAATATGACCTAAGAGGCTCACTGTCTTTTCTGATCTTGTCCAGAAGGGTGTGTATTTGAGATGGGCGTATCTTGAATTGACAATTGATATATGCCATTGGACGAGGTAATGTTTTGGTCCTAAGTGGTACCAAGAATGAGATTAGAATCTCGTCTAAAGAGACTAAACTGAACGATAATTTATAGCTAATGCTATCTGGATGGGATACTCCTCTTTCAAGTAAAATGCCCTTTGTAATCTTCCTAAGATCTGTTATTTGTCATGTGAGTTGAGAGGGGTGTGTCTTGGCTATAAATGATACTAAGATTTGTTTTGTAAGCACTCCCAGAGAATTAATTTATAGACACTGAATTGATCTGAGAGTCACAAGGCTATGGTGAAGCTCATATATAATTAAAGATGGACTTTATAATATAACTTTGACTTGTGTGTGGTTTGCTCTCTCAATGTTTAGTAATACAGGAAATTACCACGACACTGCTCATTATGACGATCGTGACAATCATATCTGGTACTTTCTTGCCTAGCAAAAATATCAGTCATTGATCAATTCCCGGCTGTTCATTAGTGTGGCTTTAGACCAGGTAATAGCACTATCTCTACTTCATCACTGGTTATAAATGATGTGGTTAATTGCATGGACAAAAGCCAACATTGTGCTGCTCTTTTTATTGACCTGTCTAAGGCCTTTGATACTTTGGATCACTCACTACTATTTCAAAGGTTGTCCGCAATTGGCTTGGATCAGGCTGCATGTAATTGGTTCAAAAACTACCTGACAGACAGGTCACAATGTGTATCTGCCGATGGTGTTAAGTCAGGTTTCCTAGATATTTTGGGTCCAGTAGTTCTATATTGAAGAAATTGGTTTGTCTGTAAAAATTGTAGCCTGAACTTGTATTCTACTGCCCCTTCTGTTTAATTTTAATGTAACCTTTGTTTTTTGAGCTCCTGAGTGGCGCAGTGGTCTAAGGCACTGGATCTCAGTGCAAGAGGCCTCACTGCAGTCCCTGGTTTAAATCCAAGCTGTAGCACATCTGGCTGTGATTGGGAGTCCCATAGGACGGCGCACAGTTGGTCCAGCGTCGTCTGGGTTTGGTTGGAGTAGGCTTTCATTGTAAATAATTATTTGTTCTTATTAACTGACTTGCTAGTTAAATAAAAGGTAAAAACAAACATTTAACTAGACAATTCAGTGAAGAAAAAATTATTATTCACAATGACAGCCTACCAAAAGGCCAACGGCCTCCTGCGGGGACTGGCATTAAAAATAAAATAAAAATATAGGAGAAAACAAACATTACAAGAAAGACACCACAACACTACATAAAGATCGACCTGGGTGTACAACATAGCATGGCAGCAACACATGAAAAAAGAGCATGGTACAACACAACATGGCAGCAGTTGACCATTTGACCTGTTGACCAGGGTCTATCTGAACTACAGTCTGCTTTCACTGCTCTGCAGAAAACCATTATTGACCTTTTATTAGTATTCAATGCAGGTAAAATAAAGGATGTTGTTTTACAGGGCGCACAATTATTTTATTTATTTTTATTTATTAGGATCCCAATTAGCTGACGCCAGTGGCGACACTAAGTCTTACTGGGGTTCGACACAAAACTTTACAATTTACAGACATTTAAAAAATATTAACATGTAATGTCAGTACATACACACAACATATGGTTAACCAGTTGCATCTCTAGGGGCGCTATTTCATTTTTGGATAAAAAACGTTCCCGTTTTAAGCGCGATATTTTGTCACGAAAAGATGCTCGACCATGCATATTCTTGACAGTTTTGGAAAGAAACACTCTGAAGTTTCAGAATCTGCAAGGATTTTGTCTGTAAGTGCCCCAGAACTCATTCTACAGGCGAAACCAAGATGATACGTCAAACAGGAAATGAGCAGAATTTCTGAAGCTCTGTTTTCTAATGTCTCCTTATATGGCTGTGAATGCGACAGGAATAAGCTTAGACCTTCTGCCGTTTCCCCAAGATGTCGGCAGCATTGTGACGTATTTGTAGGCATATCATTGGAAGATTGGCCATAAGAGACTACATTTTCCAGGGGTCCGCATATTTTGAAAATCTGAGATGACAGTGTTGTTTACAAAAGGCTAAGCTTGAGAGATGGCATATTTATTTCATTTCATTTGCGATTTTCATGAATAGTTAACGTTGCGTTATGGTAATGAGCTTGAGTCTGTATTCACGATCCCGGATCCGGGATGGGGAGATCAGAAAGGTTAAGAGGCGTTATGCTGTGTTATGCTGTGAGGTGCTACTTGAGTATTTCTTTTAAACCAGGTTTGCTGTTCACTTGTGCTATATGAGATGGAAGGGAGTTCAATGCACTTATGGCTCAGTATAATACTATATGTTTCCTTGAATTTGTTCTGGACCTGGGGAGTGTGAAAAATGTAAGTGTGTGTGTCAGTGCTGTGTACAAATTGACTATGCAAAAAAAATTGAATTTCCAACATTAATGTTTCTTATAAAAAGAAGTGACGCAGTCATTTATTCCTCAACTCTTAGCCAATAGAGACTTGCATGCATAGTATGAATATTAGCCATATGATTACAATGAAGAGCAAGACGTGCCGCTCTACTCTGGGCCAGCTGTAGCTTAAACTTCTTATGGCTGGGGGGCAGTATTGAGTAGCTTGGATGAATAAGTTGCCCAGAGTAAGCAGCCTGCTCCTCAGTCTCAGTTGCTAACATATGCATATTATAATTATTATTGAATAGAAAACACTCAGAAGTTTCTAAAACTGTTTGAATGATGTATGTGAGTATAACAGAACTCATATGGCAGGCAAAAACCTGAGAAGAAATCTGAGGTTGGTAGATTTTCAACACAGTTCCTATTGAAATCCCATTGAGAAATGAATGAAGCTGCACTTCCTAGGGCTTCCACTAGATGTCAACCGTCTATAGTAATTCGAATGAGGCTTCTACTGTGTTGTGGGCCTGAATAAGCGCAGAATGAGCTGGCAGTCAGGCATTTCCTGGTCACGCGCATTCCACATGATATCCACTTGCGTCCCGTTGCTCCTCAAGACACAAAGGAATTCTCCGGTTGGAACTTTATTGAAGATTTATGATAAAAACATCCTAATGATTGATTCTGTACTTAGTTTGAAATATTTCTTTGACCTGTAATATACCTTTTTGAAGTTTTTGTCTGAAGTAACGCTCGACCAGAACGAGCGTTTGGATATGTATGCCAAACGCGCTAACAAAAGGAGGTATTTGGACATAAATAACGGATATTATCGAACAAAACAAACATTTATTGTGGACCTGGGATTCCTGGGAGTGCATTCTGATGAAGATCAAAGGTAAGGAAATATTTATCATGTAATTTCTGGTTCTGTTGACTCCATCATGGCGGCTAATTTTATTATTTTTCTGAGCGCCGTCTCAGATTATTGCATGGTTTGCTTTTTCCGTATTTTTTTTGAAAAATATGACACAGCGGTTGCATTAGGAGAGGTATATCTATAATTCCATGTGTATAACTTGTATTATCATCTACATTTATGATGAGTATTTCTGTTGAATCGATGTGGCAATGCAAAATCACTGGATGTTTTTGGAACTAGTGAACGTAATGCGCCAATGTAAACTCAGATTGATATAAATATGAACTTTATCAAACAAAACATACATGTATTGTGTAACATGAAGTCCTATGAGTGTCATCTGATGAAGATCATCAAAGGTTAGTGATTAATGTTATCTCTATTTGTGCTTTTTGTGACTTTTCTGTGGCTTGGTGGTGACCTAACATAATCGTTTGTGGTGCTTTTGCTGGAAAGCATATTTGAAATTGGACACTGTGGTGGGATTAACAACAAGATCACTTTTAAAATGGTATAAAATACATGTATGTTTGAGGAAATTTAATTATGAGATTTCTGTTGTTTTAAATTTGGCGCCCTGCACTTTCACTGGCTGTTGTCATATCATCCTGTTAACGGGATTCCAGCCCTATTATCTAGGTCTTTCTTTGCAGCACTTGAACGTGTGATTGGACAATAATCAAGATAAGATCAAACTAGAGGCTGCAGGACTTGCTTTGCTTTGTGGTGTCAAAAAAAGCAGAGCATCTCTTTATTATGGACAAACCGCTCCCCATCTTTACAACCATTGAATCTATATGTTGTGACAGTTTGCAATCTAAGGTAATGCCAAGTAATTTAGTCTCCTCAACTTGTTCAACAGCCAAACCGTTCATTACCATATTACAGTGCTCTTAGTTCTAGAGATGTTCAGTACCAGTTTATTACTGGCCACCATTCCAAAACTGACTGCACATCTTTGTAAACCTCTTGAATCTAGGGGGCACTATTTTCATTTTTGGAAAAATAACGTCCCCAAAGTAAACGGCTATTTTGTCAGGACAAGATGCTAGAATATGCATATAATTGACAGCTTAGGATAGAAAACACTCTAAAGCTTCCAAAACTGTAAAGATATTGTCTGTGAGTATAACAGAACTGATATTACAGGGGAAAGCCTGAGAAAAATCAAATCAGGAAGGGACTCTTATTTAGAAAGCAGCCTTTACTGGTTCTAACAGCAGATCAATTAGCTTGCTGCCAGCTCTTAGCAAACCTTTGGAGAAAATTGTGTTTGGCCAAAGACGATGCTATTTCTCTGTAAACAAATTAACAACATACTTATAGAAAAGGGCACTCAACATGCACGGACACAAATGATTGATGATTGATTGAAATAAATTGATAATTATAAGATTGCTGTATCTGTACTGTAAGATTTCAGTTCAGCTTTTGACAGTACTGTTGTTGAGAAAACATATATATCTTATGACTTTTCAACCTCTGCCATATTGTGGATTCAGAGTCATCTATCTAATAGAACTCAAGAGGGTTTTCTTTAATGGAAGCTTCTCTAATCTCAAACATGTAAAGTGTTGTGTACCGCAGGGCATCTCTCTACATCTCTCTACAGTAGGTCCCTTGGTATTATTTTGATGATTCAACCATATACATGTCAGCAACCACAGCAAATAAAGTAATTGAAACCCTTTTAAGGGCTGCCCATAATGCCGACCTTGTTGCAATGGCTTGCAAGTTCACTAAAGTAGGGTCTATCAACTAGTATGATAGTTGAGATATTCTACACTCAACAGAACAAAGACTGAACACACACTCACATCTTCCATAGCAAAAAGAAAGAGCAGGCGAGCCAGTGAGGGAGAGAGGGGAGGGGCAGGCCTATATCTAGGTAATCCATCATGCAATGCCTAGTAAATTCACTAATGTATATTAAAGTATAGATTAGGCTATCAATGAGTATGGCTAAACATTTTGGAAATGCAAGTTCACTTTCTCATCCATAAATGCATCTTAAATGCAAATACTGTTCAGCAGCCGAAATCAGCAGGATGTAGGACATTTTTATTAAGAAGGATGTCTAAAATAATGATTATGATCATCTTTACTCAAATTAAATATTATGGGGACACCCATACATTTGGCAGCCAAGCACGAGTTATTAGTGGAGTCTATTATTGTATAGACATGACGTTTAAATATATTCACCCTAGAATAAAAACCTCAAAGTTTCTGTCATAAGAATTAGAGGGGGCAGTTTGGAAAAACTAATCCTGTGTGAATCGTCCTCTGGAATAACACACATGCTTGGATAATAATTCCATAAACTACGTCTCTAGTAATACTATTCCTGTCCGAATAGGGCTAAATATTCTAGTTACCTTCTTTATCCTTCTAAGCAAAATAGGACTTGTATAGGCTAAGTTGATGAGCAAATGGGAAGCATCATGCTCATGTCAGTACAATCTAGAACACAATGTAATGAGGTGGAGTTGTGGCCAAAAATTTAGAGAATGACACAAATGTTAATTTTCAAAAAGTCTGCTGCCTCAGTTTGTATGATGGCAATTTGAATATACTCCAGAATGTTATGAAGAGTGATAAGATGAATTGCAATTAATTGCAAAGTCCCTCTTTGCCATGCAAATGAATTGAATCCCCAAAAACATGTTCACTGCATTTCAGCCCTGCCACAAAAGGACCAGCTGACATCATGTCAGTGATTCTCTCATTAACACAGGTGTGAGTGTTGATGAGGACAAGGCTGGAGATCACTCTGTCATGCTGATTGAGTTCGAATAACAGACTGCAAGCTTCAAAAGGAGGGTGGTGCTTGGAATCATTGTTCTTCATCTGTCAACTGTGGTTACCTGCAAGGAAACACGTGCCGTCATCATTGCTTTGCACAAGAAGGGCTTCACAGGCAAGAATATGGATGAGTAAGATTGCACCTAAATCAACCATTTATTGGATCATCAAGAACTTCAAGTAGAGCTGTTCAATTGTTGTGAAGAAGGCTTCAGGGCGCCCAAGAAAGTCCAGCAAGCGCCAGGACCGTCTCCTAAAGTTGATTCAGCTGTGGGATCGGAGCACCACCAGTACAGAGCTTGCTCAGGAATGGCAGCAGGCAGGTGTGAGTGAATCTGCACACACAGTGAGGCAAAGACTTTTAGAGGATGCCTGGGGTCAAGAAGGGCAGCAAAGAAGCCACTTCTCGCCAGGAAAAACATCAGGGACAGACTGATATTCTGAAAAAGGTACAGGGATTGGACTGCTGAGGACCGGAGTAATGTCATTTTCTCTGATGAATCCCCTTTCCGATTGTTTGAGGCATCTGGAAAAAGCTTGTCTGGAGAAGACAAGGTGAGCGCTACCATCAGTCCTGTGTCATGCCAATAGTAAAGCGTCCTGAGACCATTCATGTGTGGGGTTGCTTCACAGCCAACGAAGTGGGCTCACTCACAATTTTGCCTAAGAACACAGCCATGAATAAAGAATGGTACCAACATCCTCCGAGAGCAACTTCTCCCAACCATCCAGGAACAGTTTGGTGATGAACAATGCCTTTTCCAGCATGATGGAGCACCTTTCCATAAGGCAAAAGTGATAACTAAGTGGCTCGGGGAACAAAACATTGATCTTTTGGGTCCATGGCCAGGAAACTCACCAAACCTCAATCCCATTGAGAACTTGTGGTCAATCCTCAAGAGGCGGGTGGACCAACAAAACCCCACAAATTGTGACAAACTCCAAGCATTGATTATGCAAGAATGGGCTGCCATCAGTCAGGATGTGGCCCAGAAGTTAATTGACAGCATGCCAGGGCAGATTGCAGAGGTTTTGAAAAAGAAGGGTCAACACTGCAAATATTGACTCTTTGCATCAACTTTATGTATTTGTCAGTAAAAGCCTTTGACAGTTATGAAATTATACTTCAGTATTCCATAGTAACATATGACAAAAATATCTAAAGACACTGAAGCAGCAAACTTTGTGGAAATTAAACGTTTGGCCACGACTATTTGTGTGCGCAGCCATTTCAGTGTGTTTTGGGAGTTCGAACAGGAGTCGACTCCTTAGACTCCAACACTACAGGAGTTGGCGTTGGAGTCGACTGCCAAAATCCTGGAGTCGTTCACCCCTAATTCAACTCGCAGTTGGTAATGTTTCCACGACGTGATGAAATGTTCAATCTAAGTTACAAGCTACTTTCATACCTTAAGGGAACATTTCGGCATTTCGTGTATGATCAGTGAGAAAGTCCATATTGCAAATGTACGGTCCCTTACTAGACGTCCGAAATCGTTTGTAAAATTTGCGGTCGGCGTCGGGCCGTGCGGTAGGGCCAGACCTACCGGGAAGTCATCAAATGAACTTTGTCGGACATTCGGTTTCCGTTTTATAAAATAAACAAGTTTTTGACCGTTTTTCCGCTATCCCAGAATTTCCCACAAGAGGGCATACGGAATCATATGGCAATTTGGCAAAACATCACGAATCACGACGGGGCCTTATCTCGAAAACGGAAAATATTTCGAAGCCGAAACTTGGTGAGCGTAGGTTTGGCATAATGGGCAGTTGGCCCCGAACAAGATGGCGTCTAGGCCTCGACGGTTTTTGAGTTATGGCCGTTTTTCTGGGATTAAAGGTCCTAAATGGAAATAGAGAAATTATTTTTCCACTTCAGGTCAAAGTCAAGGAGCCTCCGGTGTCAATAAAAAAAGAACCAGCCATTTATCTATCGTCATTTAAGAGAAACGGAACAATGACAACTTGGCGATGGTCACAAATAGGCGTTTTTTTTTTTTAACGGTTACAGATCCAGTTGCAGGGTGTTCATACGAATCTTTTTAAAGTGTGCTGCGGAGCTCTGCGAGATTTCTGTGATTTTCTATGATTTTCTGAAATAACACACACATACTAAACCCTCCGTAAATAACTCAGTTCTTAACGTAAAGACTTAAAACTCAGGATTCTGTAAAAGCATACCCCAATGAGGATATGTGGTGAATTATAGCTTCCTGTGCCAACCGGAAGTGCCTTAAATGGTGTCTCAGGGGCTGTTTCGAAGGGTTAAAAAAGTCAGATCTGTCCAAAACTTCATATATGTGATTAGGCAACCCCCATGAACTGTAAATCAGTCATTTTTCCCCAAAAAATTCAAAGGAAAAAAAAATCACACTAAAACACAACTTGAATGGAGGGACGTATTGGGGTGCGTAGAGACAGACAGTGGCTGCAATAGTTAGCTTTGTTCGAGCTAAAAAAGAACCATCAGACCTAGAGTTCCGAAACTTTAGAAACCTGTTCTAGACCTCCGGTCGATGGTGCGTGGTGAGTTACGTGGCTCTAGAAGGTTCTCGGACCGAGAAACAGCCTCGTACATTTGCAATACCTTCAATTCATTTTGACCATTACGAAAATGACGACGTTTAGAAAAGTCTCAGAGACGCAAGGCTAGGTGCATTGAAACCGGCTCGGCCCATAGAGACAGACCCCAACGTTTCTGTCCGATAGCTCGTTCAAGGACCCCGTAGCAAGGCATGGAAAAAAGTGGATTTTCAGCACCAATTAGGGTTTTTCTCGGACACCAAATTACCTATCGAGCCGAAACTCGGGATTCGGGGTCGCCTCACATAGGACTTCACATAATGTCCGAACTGGACCCGCAGCTAGAACGTAACTATGTGTTTTACCTTTTTATTATGTTTTAAACTAAAGGCGCTGTGAATTATGGGACTGCTCTGACATATGTGATAGTTGGCTTCTAAATGAGTAGTAAAAAGTGGGTTTGGTGTCATAATGACATCTAATTGACTGATGGACACTGACTTGCTAGTTGACTTTTGTGCATTTGCAATATGTTTAAACGGAGAGGGACCATCACCAAAATGGCATTCTGAAATCAACACAAAAAATGGCATCACCATAGTCTCCAGACTGTGCTGAGTTCAACGAGCTATCCCGCTTGACCGTAGCTCGCTCGGTCTAAGCGCAACGACCATTAGAAAAGTAGGCCCAAAATGAAGCCTGCCCCACAATGTCATTTGCTTTTGAGTGACAGTGAGAGAACCGTTAGGGTGAGAAGAAAAATTACACCACATGAATGTTCCTAAGGTCCTCCCGATCCGTGCAAGCCTAACCTTGACCGTGTGGCATTAACCCTTAACAGTAAAACAGTGTTTTTTGATCTCACAGATTACAGTGTCATCTCTCCCCATAGGAATACATTGCCTGCACCCCTAATTTCAACCTGAAGTCTATATGGGTTATGAATGCCGTATGAACCTGTCTTCGGTACCAGTCCATCAGGCCACTATGAGGTCTACCTGTGTTGATTCTGAGCTTCCTGGACCAACCGGAAGTGGTTAAAATGCCCCTAAAAGTGTTTACCCATACCCTGCCTGCAGTTTGACAGACCTAGTGCATTCAACCCTGTGTAAATCAGTCAGTTCTTAACGTAAGGACTTAAAACTCAGGATTCTGTAACAGCATACCCCAATGAGGATATGTGTTGATTTATAGCTTCCTGTGCCAACCGGAAGTGCCATAATTGGTGTCTCAGGGGCTGTTTCGAGGGGTTAAAAAAGTCTGATCTTTCCAAAACTTCATATGTGTGATTAGGCAACCCCCATGAACTGTAAATCAGTCATTTTTCCCAAAAAAAATCAAAGGAAAAAAAAATCACACTAAAACACAACTTGAATGGAGGGACGTATTGGGGTGCGTAGAGACAGACAGTGGCTGCAATAGTTAGCTTTGTTGGAGCTAAAAAAGAACCGTCAGACCTAGAGTTCCGAAACTTTAGAAACCTGTTCTAGACCTCCGGTCGATGGTGCGTGGTGAGTTACGTGGCTCTAGACGGTTCTCGGACCGAGAAACAGCCTCGTACATTTGCAATACCTTCAATTCATTTTGACCATTACGAAAATGACGACGTTTAGAAAAGTCTCAGAGACGCAAGGCTAGGTGCATTGAAACCGGCTCGGCCCATAGAGACGGACCCCAACGTGTCTGTCCGATAGCTCGTTCAAGGACCCCGTAGCAAGGCATGGAAAAAAGTGGATTTTCAGCACCAATTAGGGTTTTTCTCGGACACCAAATGACCTATCGAGCCGAAACTCGGGATTCGGGGTCGCCTCACATAGGACTTCACATAATGTCCGAACTGGACCCGCAGCTAGAACGTAACTATGTGTTTTACCTTTTTATTATGTTTTAATCCGAAGGCGCTGTGAATTATGGGCCTGCTCTGACATATGTGATAGTTGGCTTCTAAATGAGTAGGAAAAAGTGGGTTTGGTGTCAATTGATATCCGTTTGGTGTCATAATGACATCTTATTGACTGATGGACACTGACTTGCTAGTTGACTTTTGTGCATTTGCAATATGTTTAAACGGAGAGGGACCATCACCAAAATGGCATTCTGAAATCAACACAAAAAATGGCATCACCATAGTCTCCAGACTGTGACGAGTTCAACGAGACGCCCCGCTTGACCGTAGCTCGTTCTGAGTGCAGCAAACTTGAAAAAAAGAAGGCCCAAAATGAAGCCTGCCCCACAATGTCATTTAATTTTGGGTGGCAGTGAGAGAACCGTTAGGGTGAGAAGCACAATTCGACCTCAGGTACGTTCCTGAGGTCCTCCCGATCCGTGCAAGCCTAACCTTGACCGTGTGGCATTAACCCTTCACAGTAAAAAGAAGATGTTTACTTGAAACAGCTTGCTTTGACTTCTCTCACCATAGGAATACATTGCCTGCACCTCTAAATTCAACCTGAAGCCTATGTGGGTTATGAATGCCTTATGAACCTGTATTCTATGACAGTCCATCAGGCCACTATGAGGTCTACCTATGTCGAATCTAAGCTTCCTGGAGCAACCGGAAGTGGTTAAAATCACCCTAAAAGTGTTTACCCATACACTGCCTGCAGTTTGATAGACATAGTGCATTCAACCCTGTGTAGATCAGTCAATTCTTAACGTAAAGACTTAAAACTCTGGATTCTGTAAGTGGCTATGTCAATCAAGATATGTGTTGACTTATAGCTTCCTGTGCCAACCGGAAGTGCCATAATTGGTGTCTCAGGGGCTGTTTCGAGGGGTTAAAAAAGTCTGATCTCTCCAAAATGTCATATGTGTGACTAGGTAACCCTTCTGAACTGTAAATCAGTCATTTCTCCCAACAGATGTCAAAGAAAAGCTCCCTCACACACACACAGGAAGGATGGAGTGATAAAGTGCGGTGCTTAAAGACACAGAGAGCAGGAAATGGCATTACCATAGTCTCCAGACTGTGCTGAGTTCAACGAGCTATCCCGCTTGACCGTAGCTCGCTCGGTCTAGGCGCAGCGACCATTAGAATAGTAGGCCCAAAATGAAGCCTGCACCACAACGTCATTTGATTTTGGGTGAGAGTGAGAGAACCGTTAGGGTGAGAAGAAAAATTTAGAAACCTGTTCTAGACCTCCGGTCGATGGTGCGTGGTGAGTTACGTGGCTCTAGACGGTTCTCGGACCGAGAAACAGCCTCGTACATTTGCAATACCTTCAATTCATTTTGACCATTACGAAAATGACGACGTTTAGAAAAGTCTCAGAGACGCAAGGCTAGGTGCATTGAAACCGGCTCGGCCCATAGAGACGGACCCCGACGTTTCTGTCCGATAGCTCGTTCAAGGACCCCGTAGCAAGTCATGGAAAATAGTGGATTTTCAGCACCAATTAGGGTTTTTCTCGGACACCAAATGACCTATCAAGCCGAAACTTGGGATTCGGGGTCGCCTCAGCTAGGCCAACACATAACATAAGAAATGGACCCGCAGCTAGAACGTAACTACGTGTTTTATGGTTTTTTTATGGTTTGAACCCAAGGCGTTGTGAATTTTGGGCCAGCTCTGAAGTATGTAATAGTTGGCTACTAAACGAGTTGGAAAAAGTGGGTTTGGTGTCAGTTTGTATCAGTTTGGTGTCAGAATGATATCTAATTGACTGATGGACTCTTGTCCACTTGACTCTTGTACATTTGCAATATGTTTAAACAGTGAGGTACCATCACCAAAAGCGACATTCTGAAATCAACCCTAATGAGCGATTGAGATGAACCAGAATCACTGCAAAGCCATCCCGAGTTCATCGGGCCAGTCAATTTCACATTCCTGCAGGATTTTTATAGCATGACCAATTCGTGATGGTACCTGCCCATTGAAACATATTGCAAATGCACAGTGACTTTGAAAAAGTAAGGAAACATAAACAAAAAAAATCCAAAATTTTTATTTTTGGGTGACCAGTTGCACGTGCATTTGCAATATGATTCTATAGTGAAAAAACATATTGCAAATGCACAGTGACTTTGAAAAAGTAAGGAAACATAAACAAAAAAAATCCCAAATTTTTATTTTTGGGTGACCAGTTGCACGTGCATTTGCAATATGATTCTATAGTAAAAAAAAATATTGCAAATGCACAGTGACTTTGAAAAAGTAAGGAAACATAAACAAAAAAAATCCAAAATTTTTATTTTTGGGTGACCAGTTGCACGTGCATTTGCAATATGATTCTATAGTGAAAAAACATATTGCAAATGCACAGTGACTTTGAAAAAGTAAGGAAACATAAACAAAAAAAATCAAAACATTTTTTTTTTGGGTGACCAGTTGCACGTGCATTTGCAATATGATTCTATAGTGAAAAAACATCACCAAAAGCGACATTCTGAAATCAACCCAAACGAGCCATTGAGATGACCCAGAATCACTGCAAAGCCATCCCGAGTTCATCGGGGTAGTCAATTTCACATTCCTGCAGGATTTTTATAGCATGACCAATTCGTGATGGTACCTGCCCATTGAAACATATTGCAAATGCACAGTGACTTTGAAAAAGTAAGGAAACATAAACAAAAAAAATCCAATTTTTTTTTTTTTGGGTGACCAGTTGCACGTGCATTTGCAATATGATTCTATAGTGAAAAAACATCACCAAAAGCGACATTCTGAAATCAACCCAAACGAGCGATTGAGATGACCCAGAATCACTGCAAAGCCACCCCGAGTTCATCGGGCCAGTCAATTTCACATTCCTGCAGGATTTTTATAGCATGACCAATTCGTGATGGTACCTGCCCATTGAAACATATTGCAAATGCACAGTGACTTTGAAAAAGTAAGGAAACATAAACAAAAAAAATCCACATTTTTATTTTTTGGGTGACCAGTTGCACGTACATTTGCAATATGATTCTATAGTGAAAAAACATCACCAAAAGCGACATTCTGAAATCAACCCAAACGAGCGATTGAGATGACCCAGAATCACTGCAAAGCCATCCCGAGTTCATCGGGCCAGTCAATTTCACATTCCTGCAGGATTTTTATAGCATGACAAATTCGTGATGGTACCTGCCCATTGAAACATATTGCAAATGCACAGTGACTTTGAAAAAGTAAGGAAACATAGAATCAAATTATTTTTTTTTGGGTTACCAGTTGCACATTTCAGATCACCAGTTGCACATTTCAGATCACCAGTTGCACATTTCAGATCACCAGTTGCACGGAGGAAAATCGTTACTTTTGACTTTGACTTTTGACTTCCTATGACATCATATTGCAAATGGACAAAACATATGCCTTATGCACAAGTAAAGCAAAAACAAATTATGATAATACAAGTTGACAAAGGTATAGTTTGAGCAAAGTATAGTTTGAATTTTGAGCATGACAAATTCGTGATGGTAAAACATATTGCAAATGCACAGTGACTTTGAAAAAGTAAGGAAACATAAACAAATGGACATAATGAAATCATCATTTTTTTTTTCCCGGTTACCAGTTGCACGCGCATTTGCAATATGATTCTATAGTGAAAAAACATCACCAAATGGACATGATGAAATCAACACAACGAGTGATGGAAATGAACAACTATCACTGCCCGGCCGTCCCGAGTTCATCAGTTCAGTCAATTTTGGCCCCCCAAAAAATTGACTTTTGACTTTGACTTTTGACTTCCTATGAAATCATATTGCAAATGGACAAATCATATTCCTTATGCACAAGTAAAAAAAATAAAATTATGATAATAACATTTTACAAAAGTATATTCATACACTTCTTACACATGATTAATTGTCTTAAAATCGAAACAATTTCGAAAAACGGTCCAGAAAGCACTTTTTTTAGTTTTTAAAGTTTAAAAAAAAAAATCAAATTTTCGACTTTTGACATCCTATTAAATCATATTGCAAATGGACAAAACATATGCCTTATGCACAAGTAAACAAAAAATTATGATAATAAAATACGAATAAAGTATGTTGATACAGTTCTTATACGTGTGTAATTGACACAAAATTCGAAAGAATTTTGAAAAACGGTCCAGAAAGCACTTTTTTAACTTCTTGAGCATACTTGAGACGCAGACGTCTCAAGTATGCCCCTGGAAATGCAAATGCGCTACGCTAAATGCTAAATGTACTCGTTACAACTCAATCTTTGATCAAAATTCACAAGCAGGGTATTGAATTAAAGCTACACTCGTTGTGAACCTAGCCAGCAAGTCAGATTTTTAAAATGCTTTTCGGCGAAAGCATCAGAAGCTATTATCTGATAGCATGCACCCCCCAAAATGCCAGCACGACACGTAAACAACAGATTTTGCGGTAGCCGGCGCTACCCAAAACGCAGAAATAAAATATAAAACATTCATTACCTTTGACGAGCTTCTTTCTTGGCACTCCTATATGCCCCATAAACATCACTATTGGGTCTTTTTTTCGTTTAAATCGGTCCATATATACCCAAAATAGCTTTGTATGGAAGCTGTGTCATTCAGAAAAAATCATCGTTTTTAAACGCTGCGTAATTTTTTAAAAATTAAAAATTTGACGATAAACTTTCACAAAACACTTCGAAATCCTTTTGTAATCCAACTTTAGGTATTAGTAAACGTTTATAATCTATCAAAATGATTACAGGGCGATGTCTTTTCAATAGGTCTTCACTTGCAAAAACAATGGCTTCTAATATCTTCCTCAACTGCATCCGGGTGAAGACTGGGAAAATGGAGGTCAGATAGATGGATTTTCCAACAATTAATTCAATTGAAAATGAGGACAATGGCGCCATCGTGCGGAATTTGTATGAATTTCAGGCAGATCGCTATTAAATTCTGTTCTCTTTTAACAACTGGTGGAAGTGACTTATGGAAATTATTTTTAGCTTTCAGAGAGCAGTTTTTCTTGCGTTTTTCAATGAAACACACGATCTGTTATAGTCACAGCCGTGATTTAACCAGTTTTATAAACTTCAGAGTGTTTTCTATCCACACATACTAATCATATGCATATACTATATTCCTGGCATGAGTAGCAGGACGCTGAAAAGTTGCGCGATTTTTAACAGAATTTTCGAAAAAGGAGGGGGTAGAAGTAAGAGGTTTGGGTGTGTGAAGTTTTTTATAAAATTTTGACTTTTGACTTTTGACTTCCTATGAAATCATATTCCAAATGGAGAAAACATATGCCTTATGCACTAGTAAAAAAACAAAAAAAATGATAATAAAGTATGACTAAAGTATGTTGATAAAGTTCTTATACATGTGTAATTGACATAAAAATTGAAAGAATTTTGAAAAACGGTCCAGAAAGCACTTTTTTAAGGATGTGTGAAGTTTTTTACCAAATTTTGACATTTTTGACTTTTGACTTTTGACTTCCTATGAAATCATATTGCAAATGTACAAAACATATGCCTTATGCGCATGTAATTAAAAAAGAAAATTTGATATCAAAATTGGACAAAAGTATATTCATACAGTTCTTACACGTGTAATTGACAAAAAAAGCGAAAGAATTTCGAAAAAAGGCCCAGAAAGCACTTTTTTAAGGGGTGAAAAGTTTTTGAAAAAAATATCCTATTTTCAAAATTTTTCTTTTGGATGTTGACTTGGGTTGCATTTCCAATATGAAAAACCCCGGTGGAGCGCACTCGCCCCCTGTTGGATTTTTGAGGTGTTACAATTGGCAATTGCCATATGGCATTTGCCATATACTTTGCACGAATCAACGCCGCTTTGGGTGGTATTGGACATCGTGTACATGGTTTGTCCAATGCCAATATCTTGCCATTCATTTTTGTACAATTCAGGGGGGTATTCCCTTACAAAAATAATCCAAGTTCATCTAACTCTAAATCTATCTTTTTTGAAAAACATGCTGAAAAATGCAGGAGCTCGTCTGCTCATGACCGCTCACTCGTCCTCTTCCGCCAAATTGTGGTTGAATCTGTGTTTAAAATTCACTGCTTGGGTGAGGAACCTTACAGATAATTGTATGTGTGGGGTACGGAGATGAGGTAGTCATTCAAAAGTCATGTTAAACACTAGTATTGCACACAGAGTGAGTCCACGCAACTTTTTATGTGACTTGTTAAGCAAATTCTTACCCATAAGCAAATATTTATTTAGGCTTGCCATAAGAAAGGGGTTGAGTACTTATTGACTCAAGACATTTCAGCTTTTCATTTTTAATTAATTTGTAAAAAAAGTGCACCTGCCTGGTTGAAATATGTTTTTCATGCTTTTGTATGCGGGGAACTGTCCTCAGATAATCGCATGGTGTGCTTTCGCTGTAAAGCCTTTTTGAAATCTGACACAGCGGCTTGATTAACAAGAAGTTAAGCTTTATTTTGATGTATTACACTTGTGATTTTATGAAAGTTAAATATTTATAATTCTGTAGTTTGAATTTCCCGCTCTGCAATTTCACCGGATGTTGGCCAGGTGGGATGCTACTGTTCATCTGTTCATAAGAAGTTAACATGTTGCATTGATATTTTTGTTCATTTTTTAGAAAGAGGAGAGGCCCTGTGATATAAGAGGTATTTTTTAATCAGTTTTTTAATGCTAAACTTGCTTTTTGCCTGAGTAACCTCTGGTGGCAGATACATTCCATACCTTAACCTGTTAAGCCTATAGGGGCGCTATTTCATTATTGGATAAAAAAACTTGCCTGTTTTAAGCGCAATATTTTGTCACGAAAAGATGCTCGACTATGCATAGAATTGACAGCTTTGGAAAGAACACAGTCTAACGTTTCCAAAACTGCAACGATTTTATCTGTGAGTGCCACAGAACTCATTCTACAGGCGAAACCAAGATGAAACGTCAAACAGGAAATGAGCAGAATCTCTGAAGCTCTGTTTTCAAATGTCTCCTTATATGGCTGTGATTGCAGCAGGAACGACCATGTGCTTTCTGTGGTTTCTTCAAGATGTCTGCAGCATTGTGACGTATTTGTAGGCATATCATTGGAAGATTGGCCATAAGAGACTACATTTTCCAGGGGTCCGCCCGGTGGCCTTTATCTAAATTTGTGCGTAATCTCCAGTTGCGGTCATTTTGTCCTGGGATTCAGAACGGAACGCACACTTCCACGAAGGATATATCATCGAAGAGATATGTGAAAAACACCTTGAGGATTGGTTCTAAACAACGTTTGCCATGTTTCAGTCGATATTATGGAGTTAATTTGGAAAATAATTCGGCGTAATTGATGACTGGATTTTCAGTTTTTTTTGGTAGCCAAACGTGACGCACCAAACGGAGCGATTTCTCTGAACATTTGCTATCTAACAGAGTCTCCTCATTGAAAACATCTGAAGTTCTTCAAAGGTAAATGATTATTTGAATGCTTTTCTGGTTTTTGTGAAAGTGTTGCCTGCTAAATGCTAACGATAATGCTAACACTAAATGCTACGCTAGCTAGCTACTGTTACACAAATGATTGTGTTCCTATGGTTGAGAAGCATATTTTGAAAATCTGAGATGACAGTGTTGTTAACAAAAGGCCAAGCTTGAGAGCTAGCATATTTATTTCATTTCATTTGCGATTTTCATGAATAGTTAACGTTGCGTTATGCTAATGAGCTTGCCGGGATAAATACACTCCTGGATACAGGTTTTTTTTGGTAGCCAAACGTGACGCAACAAATGGAGCGATTTCTCCTAAACAAATAATCTTTCAGGAAAAACTGAACATTTGCTATCTAACAGAGTCTCCTCATTGAAAACATCTGAAGTTCTTCAAAGGTAAATGATTTTATTTGAATGCTTTTCTGGTTTTTGTGAAAGTGTTGCCTGCTAAATGCTAACGATAATGCTAACGCTAAATGCTACGCTAGCTAGCTACTGTTACACAAATTATTGTTTTCCTATGGTTTTGAAGCATATTTTGAAAATCTGAGATGACAGTGTTGTTAACAAAAGGCTAAGCTTGAGAGCTAGCATATTTATTTCATTTCATTTGCGATTTTCATGAATAGTTAACGTTGCGTAATGGTAATGAGCTTGAGTCTGTATTCACGATACCGGATCCGGGATGGGTAGATCAGAGAGGTTAAGGGAACATTTTGACATTTCGTGTATGGTTAGTGAGAAAGTCCATATTGGAAATGTACAGTCCCTTACTAGACGTCCGAAAACGTTTGTAAAATTTGCGGTCGGCGTCGGGCCGTGCGGTAGGGCCGGACCTACCGGGAAGTCATCAAATGAACTTTGTCAGACATTCGGTTTCCGTTTGATAAAATAATAAAATTTTGGTCCATTTTTCCGCTATCCCGGAAATTCCCACAAGAGGGCATAAGGAATCATATGGCAATTGTACTAAACATCACGAATCACGACGGGGCCTTATCTCAAAAACCAAACCTACGCTCACTTGGTGAGCGTAGGTTTGGCATAATGGGCAGTTGGCCCCGAACAAGATGGCGTCTAGGCCTCAACAGTTTTTGAGTTATGGCCATTTCTCTGGGATTAAAGGTCCAAAATGGAAATAGAGAAATTATTTTTCCACTTCACGTCAAAGTCAAGGAGCCTCCGGTGTCAATAAAAAAAGAACCAGCCATTTATCTATCGTCATTTAAGAGAAATCGTACAATGACAAATTGGGGATGTTCAAAGATAGGTGGGTTTTTTTTTCCAACAGTTACAGATCCAGTTGCAGGGTGTTCATACGAATCTTTTTAAAGTGTGCTGCGGAGCTCTGCGAGATTTCTGTGATTTTCTATGATTTTCTGAAATAACACACACATACTAAACCCTCCGTAAATAACTCAGTTCTTAACGTAAAGACTTAAAACTCAGGATTATGTAAAGGCATACCCCAATCAGGATATGAGTTTATTTATAGCTTCCTGTGCCAACCGGAAGTGCCTTAAATTGTGTCATAGTGGCTGTTTCCAAGGGTTAAAAAGGTCAGATCTTTTCAAAACTTCATTTGTGTGATTAGGCAACCCCCATAAACTGTAAGTCAGTCATTTCTCCCAACAGATGTCAAAGAAAAGCTCTCACACACACACACAGCAAGGATGGAGTGACAAAGTGCGGTGCTTAAAGACACAGAGAGCAGGCAATGGCATTACCATAATCCCTAGGCCGTGCCGAGTTCAACGAGATATCCCGCTTGACCGTATCACTGCCCGGCTCTAGAAGGTTCTCGGACCGAGAAACAGCCTCGTACATTTGCAATGACTTCAATTCATTTTTGCATCACGAAAATGACGACGTTTAGAAATGTCCCAGAGTCGCAAGACTAGGTGCATTGCGAACGTCTCGGCCCATATAGACAGACCCCAACGTTTCTGTCCAATAGCTCATTCAAGGACCCCGTAGCAAGTCATGGAAAAAAAGTGGATTTTCAGCACCAATTAGGGTTTTGCTCGGACACCAAATGACCTATCGAGCCGAAACTTGGGATTCGGGGTCGCCTCAGCTAGGCCAACACATAACATAAGAAATGGAACCGCAGCTAGAACGTAACTACGTGTTTTATGTTTTTTTTATGGTTTGAACCGAAGGTGTTGTGAATTTTGGGCTAGCTCTGAAGTATGTAATAGTTGGCTACTAAACGAGATGGAAAAAGTGGGTTTGGTGTCAGTTTGTGTCAGTTTGGTGTCAGAATGATATCTAATTGACTAATGGACTCTTGTCCACTTGACTCTTGTCCATTTGCAATATGTTTAAACAGTGAGGTACCATCACCAAAGTGACATTCTGAAATCAACCCTAACGAGCGATTGAGATGAACCAGAATCACTGCCCAGCCATCCCGAGTTCATCGGGCCAGTCAATTTCACATTCCTGCAGGATTTTTATAGCATGACAAATTCGTGATGGTACATGCCCATTGAAACATATTGCAAATGCACGTGCACTTGTAATATGATTCTATAGTGAAAAAACATCACCAAATGGACATGATGAAATCAACACAACGAGTGATGGAAAAGAACAACTATCACTGCCCGGCCATCCTGTGTTCATCAGGTCAGTCAATTTTGCAATTCTGCAGTATTTTTGAGCATGTCAAATTTCTTTTGGAATTTGGCCAAAGAAAAAGTGACTTTTGACTTCCTATGAAATCATATTGCAAATGTACAAAACATATGCCTTATGCACAAGTAAAAAAAATATATATATATGATAATACAAGTTGACAAAAGTATAGTTTGAGCAAAGTATAGTTTGAATTTTGAGCATGCCAAATTCGTGATGGTACATGCCCATTGAAACATATTGCAAATGCACGTGCACTTGCAATATGATTCTATAGTGAAAAAACATCACCAAATGGACATGATGAAATCAACACAACGAGTGATGGAAAGGAACAACTATCACTGCCCGGCCATCCTGTGTTCATCAGTTCAGTCAATTTTGGCCCCAAAAAAATAGACTTTTGACTTTGACTTTTGACTTCCTATGAAATTATATTGCAAATGGACAAATCATATTCCTTATGCACAAGTTAAAAAAAATATATATATGATAATAACATTTTACAAAAGTATATTCATACAGTTCTTACACATGATTAATTGACTTAAAATTGAAACAATTTCGAAAAACGATCCAGAAAGCACTTTTTTTACAAGGGTGATAAGTTTTTTTTTTAAAGTTCAAATTTTTGACTTTTGACTTCCTATTAAATCATACTGCAAATGGACAAAACATATGCCTTATGCACAAGTAAAAAAAATTAAAAAAAATAATGATAATAAAATACGACTAAATTGATTGAATCATTGAAGTTGATACAGTTCTTATACGTGTGTAATTGACACAAAATTCGAAAGAATTTTGAAAAACGGTCCAGAAAGCACTTTTTTAAGGGTGTGTGAAGTTTTTTACAAAATATTGACATTTTTTACATTTGACTTTTGACTTCCTATGAAATCATATTCCAAATGGAGAAAACATATGCCTTATGCACAAGTAAAAAAAAAAATTATGATAATAAAATATGACTAATGTATGTTGATACAGTTCTTATACATGTGTAATTGACACAACAATCGAAAGAATTTCGAAAAACGGTCCAGAAAGCACTTTTTTAAGGATGTGTGAAGTTTTTTACAAAATGTTGACATTTTTGTCTTTTGACTTTTGACTTCCTATGAAATCATATTGCAAATGGACAAAACATATGCCTTATGCACAAGTAAAAAAAAAAATTATGATAATAAAATTGGACAAAAGTATATTCATACAGTTCTTACACATGTGTAATTGACAAAAAAAAATTGAAAGAATTTCGAAAAACGGTCCAGAAAGCACTTTTTTAAGGGGTGATAAGTTTTTGACAAAAAAATCCTTTTTTCAAAATTTTGCTTTTGGATGTTGACTTGGGTTGCATTTCCAATATGAAAAACCCCGGTGGAGCGCACTCGCCCCCTGCCATATGGCATTTGCAATCAACTTTGCACGAATCAACGCCACATTGGGTGGTATTGGACATCGTGTATATGGTTTGTCCAATGCCAATGTTTTGCCATTCATTTTTGTCCATTTCAGGGGGGTATTCCCTTAGATTATGAAATGGCTCTATTTCTACAGTGCATACGGAAAGTATTTAGACCCCTTTTTGGGGCGGCAGGTAGCCTAGTGGTTAGAGTGTTGGGCCAGTAACCGAAAGGTTGCTAGATCGAATCCCCAAACTGACAAGGTAAACATGTTCTCTGCCCCTGTTCCTAGGCAGCCATTGAAAAAAAGAATTTGTTCTTTACTGGTTACCCTAGTAAAATAAATAAGATCCCTTTTGCACATTTTGTTAGGTTGCATCCCTATTCTAAAATTGATTAAATAAATGTTTTTCCTCATTAATCTACACACAATACACCATAATGACAAAGTGAAAGCCGGTTTAGACATTTTTGAAAATATTAAAAATTACTATTATTAAAAATTAAAAACAGATACCTTTGCCAGAGGTGCGGCCTAGACTCACAAGACTCGAGTCACAAATAAGATGACTTGCAACTCGACTTTTACTTAAACACCAATGACTCGTGACTTAACTTAGACTTGAGCCTTTTGACTCGAACTGACTTGATACCCTCCCCAAGCCCAAATATAAAAAATTATGCTATTAAAAAAGTGTGCAGCGCATCTATTCTTCATATAACGGATTACAGTTTGAATCGGACAGCAGCCAATCAAATTGTGCCGACTGAGAAAAAGTTGCGAGTGGCAGTGCAGAGGAACGTCGGTGGGTGAATTCAGATAGAGCCCATGGAAATATGATCCCCAGAAATATTATTATCAGATATAAAGACTATGCTGGCTACCCATGTATTTCCATGGAAATATAAAGTTTATTTGGAAAGTAATAAAGATAAATATATTTGGAAAGCATTCATGATTTGCGTAAATATAATATACTAACTATTACTCTTGTTAAAAATATGAAATGGTATTACATTTGGCGAAGAGCACATTATGACTAGTTCAGTACTCAAATTCTCAACGTTTAGGACTTGAGACCTGTTGGTCTTGAGACTTGATTCGGACTTGCCTGTCTTGACTTGGGACTTGACTTGTGACTTGAGTGATACGACTTGAGACTTACTTGTGACTTGTAAAACAATGACTTGGTCCCACCTCTGCCCTTTGCTATGAGACGCAAAATTAAGCTCAGGTGCCTCGTGTTTCCGTTGATCATCCTTGAGATGTTTCTACAACTTGATTGGAGTCCGCCTGTGGTAAATTCAGTTGATTGGACATGATTTGGGAAGGCACACACCTGTCTGTATAAGGTCCCACAGTTGACAATGCATGTCATAGCAAAAACCAGGCAATGAGGTCGAAGGAATTGTCTGTAGAGCTCCGAGACAGGATTGTGTAGAGGCACAGATCAGGGGAAGGGTAGCAAAATAATCTCCAGTATTGAAGGTCCCCAAGAACACAATGTCCAGCATTCTTAAATGAAAGATGTTTGGACTCTTCCTGGAGCTGGCTGACCAGCCAACCTGAGCAATCGAGGGAGAAGGGTCTCGGTCAGGGCGGATAGCAAGTACCCGATGGTCACGCTGACAGAGTTCCTCTTTGGAGATGGGAGAACCTTCCAGAAGGACAACCATCTCGAAGCACCACCAATCAGGCCTTTATGGTAGAGTGGCCAGACAGAAGCCACTCCTCAGTAAAAGGCACATGACAGCCTACTTGGAGTTTGCCAAAAGGACTCTCAGACCATGACCATCTCTGGTCTGATGAAACCAAGATCGAACTCTTTGGCCTGAATGCCATGCGTCACATCTGGAAGAAACCTGTTAACATCCCTACAGTGAAGCATGGTGGTGGCAGCATCATACTGTGGTCATGGTTTTCAGGGGCAGGTACTGGGAGACTAGTCAGGATCGAGGGAAGATGAACGGACCTCAGACTGGGATAAAGGTTCACCTTTCAACAGGACAATAACCCTAAGCACACAGCCAAGACAACTCAGGAGTGGCTTAGGGATAATTCTCTGAATGTCCTTGAGTGGCCCAGCCAGAGCCGGAATTGAAACCGATCGAATATCTCTGGAACATCAACTCTACCCCAACCCAACTTCCGTCCCATATTTTTTATGTCTCAAGGACAATCTGCTGTACTGTTTGACAACAGTACAGCAGATGCCGAGGGCCAGGACTGAGCAGCCCAGCAGCTAGGGATATCAAAAATCTCTACTGATGTGGGCATGTTTTCAATACAGATCTCATTTGTCGTATAGTATTCCATATAAGGCATACCTTATGAAAGTTGCACAGTATACAGTGGTGGTTACTTTCTGTATTATCAAATGAGGAGAGAAACTTATCACACAAGTCAGAGTTATACTTAAACTTAATCTTTATTAGTGAGAGCTTTGCAATAGCGATGGCTGGTCGACGAATCACCCTCAGATGATTCTTTGAGAGCCACAACACAAAGGCTACTGAGATCTTTTATAGCAAAGATCCTCCCCCTAGTCTACATAACAAACCACAGATGTTTGGAACGGGTCACAAGGTGAGACTTTTTAAATGAGAAAGGAGTATCCCGTAGCAGATAGCATCCGCAATAAATTATCATTCAGTTGGCCCCTAAGACGAGGTTCCGATCTCGTTCCTGGTACATCATAGCACAAAAACACCAACTCATCCAATGGCATAAATCAATTGTCAATTATGAGCAACAGATAGGACAGTCATCCTTCTGAGTCCCCATGCTCAGGTAGTCAGGTAGTCAGGAATAGGGAATATGTCAGGAAAATCATTCATAAACTGTGAACCCTCTTTATCTGCACTGTCCATTGAGAATATTTCACTGTGTTCACCTGATTGTCGTCCATCAATCTCAGATTCATCATCTACACCTACTTAATTTGCAAGCAAGGGCATGGTAACAACATCAACCACTTTATTAAACAATGTCTTCACACAAATGATAATTAGCAACAGAGCAATCAGTAATATTAGACCATAGATGAGCCAGTGGAAAATGGCTGCTCCCCAAGCACCAAACACTGACTAAACCCAAACTAACGGATTCCAGTCGGTGTCAGGCTGGTGTTCCCTTTCGAGAACACTGCTAAGCTCCTTCAAATGTTCCACTACAATAGTCAAATTTTCATCTCCCTGGGATATGAACGTACAGCAGTGATCTCCTGTAATTTGACACCCCTCCTTCATGTGCTAGCAACATGTCAAGTGCCACCCTATTTTGTGTGGTCATGAGTTGAGTGGCTTGCAACTCTGGTCTTATAATTGAAAACCCTGAAGTGGTCAAATTTACCAGGAATTCCAAATGATATCCTAGCCGATCCAACTCATGTGCATTCTCCAATGCCCCATACCAGGGGATTAAACCGTGCCAGAACTTTTCCAATTTCAAGGATCGTGCGAGTCATTGGGGATATAATTGGATTGAGAGATGCCCCTCTTAATTCGTCTTAACCTGCTTGGAATGGAGGAATTAGTTTGGAATTAGTTTTAAGCATTACCACAAGGGAAATGTTTAGTTTACCGAAAATACAGCACTCTGTCCAATTTGTTGGTAGGTAGAGATGGGCTTTATCACCACAGATCCAATAATGTTCAGTAAATGTTGCTGAGCCAAATTGATGAGGAGAACTTTTGTCAGTTTCCACATCAATAATGATGTGTCCCACCCTCAGTCTAATGGGGTATCCAGAGCTGCATGATCCCTTCTTCCAGCTACATCCTATTGGGAAGACCCTATAATTGACACATGTTGACATTCCCAGATAGGATTCATTAAATTGTAGTATGGAAATATTGCTTGGGTTGTGACATTGACAGGTTTGGAATGGGGTTCGCCGGGGTTGGACTCGAATAGGTTCTGGTACACGGGATCTTGGTTCTAAGATGATTCTACTGCACCAATGTGAACAATCAAATCCCCCTCGTAAGTCCTTTGTTGATGACAAATTACCATTAATGCATTTAGCACTCTGTTCTACCTAGTGAGGATTGACCCCATGTGTTCTCATTGGATAAGAGCACTTCTAGTGCCCATAGTGTCATTAATGCTGACCTCTAATGAATACTGTAAGAATGGGGAAACAAGCTACATACATAACAGGAGGTATTTTCTACCATCAGTACAGTCTTTACTGTATAGTTAAGCAGTGACCACCAAGTATATCCCTCAGGATTACTACTGTGATGCTCATCCAGTGGATGCATTGAAGAGATACATTCTAATAACAAGTATATCATATAAGCATATTATGCAGATAAGACATCTTAATTATCTGTTACCCAACTAATTCTGATTCTTCCTCCACAATACCCTTAATATTAAAACAAATCTAGTGATACGGTACAGAACTTGACATTTCTTTCATACATTTTGGAAGGATAACCAACTTTCCATTTAATGGCAATGCATTTATTAGCCACTATAAATGTTAGGTTACACCATTTCTTCTGATAACTGTTCCAGTATCAACATTTCCAAGGAATCAAAAAGAGGGAGAAGGGAGAATCTGTATACATGCTGAGATAAAAGAACATACTCTTTGCCAGAATTCAGCCAGCCTTCACAAGACCACAACATATGCAAATATGTCCCCTTTTGTGCTTTACACCTACAGCAGAATAAATCAATTTCTGAATGCATGATATTCAGTTTCACTGGCATGTAGTACATTCTATGGATGGTCTTAAAATGTAGTAATTTGTCTGAGATTATATGAACAATGACTGGGAATTCTAACATATTTGTTATCCATTCATCATCAGTAGCATCTCCCAGCTCTTCCTCACATTTTTGTTTTTACATTTATTTATATTTAAAGTTATACCTTACGGGTATTCTTCAACATAATTGCGTAAAACTACGTCACAATGCTGTAGACACCTTGGGGAATACGGAGAAAAAGTAATCTGGTTGATAGCCCATTCACTGCTCAATAGGGACGCATTGGAACACAGCGCTTTCAAAACATGAGGCACTTCCGGATTGGATTTTTCTCAGGCTTTCGCCTGCAATATCAGTTCTGCTATACTCACAGACAATATTTGTAAAGTTTTGGAAACTTTAGTGTTTTCTATCCTAAGCTGTCTATTATATGTATATTCTAGCATCTAGTCCTGACAAAATATCCCGTTTACTACGGGAACGTTATTTTTCCAAAAATGAAAATACTGCCCCCTAGTCACAAAAGGATAACAAAACTCATATGGCAGGCTGAGACAAATCCAACCAGGAAGTGGGAAATCTGAGGTTTTGGAGTCAAGTTGCACTTCCTACGGCTTCCACTAGACGTTAACCGTCTTTAGAAACTTGAATGAAGATTCTACTATAGAGGGTCTCATGAGACCTGTTTGAGTCAGTGGTCTGGCAGAGTGTCTCAGGCTCTTGACGCGCGCTCCCGACAGAGTTAGCTCTTGTTCCATTGCTTTTCTGCAGACATAGGAATTCTCCGGTTGGAAGCTTATTGATGTTTTATGTTAAGAACTAATTCTTATTTACAATGACGGCCTACTCCGGCCAAAGCCGGATAACACTGGGCCAATTGTGTGCCGTCCTATGGGACTCCCAATCACAGCCGGATGTGATACAGCCTGTATTCAAACCAGGTACTATAGTGACGTCTCTTGCACTGAGATACAGTGCCTTAGACCAATGCACCACCAGATGTTTTGTTTCATTGGGAAAAGCCTCTATCAACCCCTGATACAGGTAGAATATCAACTTGAGGTTTGTCAGACTGCCTTAAAATAGCATCTGGTTTGTCCAGTGTTTGCTGGACAGAGAGAGTAAAGTGCTCACCTCACCTCTGTCACAGACTAGTAAAATTCACCTCACCTCTGTCATAAACTGGTTTTCCCTGTTTGCCTGACTCTGCTGAGACCCCTGTCACCATCTGACTCTCCTAAAATGAGGCACGACAAATAATTACCTTGGTGTACATTATATTATCCAAGAATTGAATCAATGGTTCACAAATTGAAATGATCATTATTCCCAATTCCCAGACCGTAGCTTTAAACTTAAACTGCTGTCCTGTAGCTACTGTAGGTCTACCCATCAATTCAAGATGGAACTTTGTATCATGCACTGAATAAACTGCAAAATGCACTTAAGCTCCGTAGACTGGTCTAGCGGGCTGCATTCCTGCGGGCATCTGCAGGTCCTGACAGAGATCATTGTCGCGCGGTCTGCATTTTTCAGGTTGCAAGCGGGAGCGGGTGGTCAGACAGACGATTTTGTGATGAAAATATTTTTGTTGTCCCACAGATTACTTTGAAACGTATTAAAAGCACATATTTTTTCGCATTATTAACACACAGAATTTGCTGCTTCAACTTCAGTATCGTACTTCTCCTGGTTGGGCGTGAGAGTTTAAATGCAGCTAGTATGTGTGGTCTCATTGAAATAGAGTCGGCTGCCTACATGGGAGGAGAATCACGTGGCATTTATCTTGAATATGAAACTAACTTAAATATTATTAGACTGTAGATTACTACAGTGTCTGAAAATAAATATTAATAATGAAAATAAGTGGAGGGAGCTCAACCATCGTCGAGTCGAAGTGCAATCAAAAAATGTAATCATGATTGAAAAGGAAAAGGCAAAACACACTAGGCTACTATGATGAGCGAGTGTTTCTCATTTTCATTTACAATAAGTATGGATAAGCCATTTATTTGTCTCCGCCTGCAAATCGTCCTCCTAAAAAGTAGGCTATATCCTAGAGGACTATGCAAAACGTAGCAAGTGTTGCTGTCATCATCCTTGCTGCCACCATTTCAGTAGCCATACCTGCGAGATCAGGTCCTCATGTGGTCTCAATTACTTAGAGTAGTCTATAGCCTGTGTATACATGGGCAGAGAAGTACGGGACAGTTATCTTTCTAAGGAAATGTACTTCCTAAATAGGCCTATCATTAGCTATAGTTTACTAAATTGCTTAGAAATAGGCCTAAATATTGATCACCCATATTTCTCCGTCTTCCCACTCCTAAAATGTAGGCTTTAAAAATAGCTCAAGAGTAAGTGCAAGTCTCTCCAACTCTGTTCTCTTTAAACTACATCTAGCATGTTGGCTGTTATAGCCCAGTAATACAATAATACAAAGGGCAATATGAAAAGCTCTGGCAATTTAACATATTTATGAAGTTATTTTTGCGCATTTGATATTGCCTATAGGCAGCAAAATTGCTCGTACCATGGCTGGCAAGTGCGCTGTGTCACATATGCCTAAAATAAATTGCGGGACTGTGGTTGGGTTTGGGACCAGTTATTGCGGTAGCGGGTGGGAGCCAGACAGAAAGAAAAGCTGGTGCAGGTGGGACCGGGAGCGGGATGAAGTAATTGGTCCCATGCAGACCTCTACTGTGCACCATGACAGTGAAGCCTGTAACAGTAGAGCTATTCATTACTGTGTCAGTGTGAAAAATAGGGACAGCTAGGGAAACTGACAGATCAATAACATTAATGTTGTGCCCCTGCCTTAAAAATATAGGTTTAATCTGTGAATATTGACATAAATATTACTAGGAATAAATAAAAAAATATTACATATTCAAATAATAATATTACTTTTGGAGTTTTTAGCACTGAGCTCAACACTCATTAACTAAACTGTGATGTGTTTACATGGACAGGAGTTTTAATACAACAGATCAAATCATCTCCCATCCTTCTAAAACAAACATCTGCCTGTTCCCTGTTCTGGAAGTCTGGTAGATGTTTACATTTCACCTGTGGGGCACTGCCGGGATCTTGGTAATTATTGCAAATCACTGTCACATTGCAATAATCACATGCGATAACAGACCATAAGGGAACCCAGGCTTGGCTGTCAGTTCAGTGTGAGAGTGGAGGCCTCACTCTTTGATCGTTGACACCTCTTCGCTTTCCCTCTTTCTCTCTAAGGCACTCAGGAAGTAAAAGGCAAACTGCTGTGGACATATACTCCATCTCAACCCATTTTAAGGGAAGTTAGCCCCTCCAGCATAAATAAACAGAAATATTGTTTCATGCCTCATATTTGTGGTTATGTCTGTCTTCTCTTAGATTCCCAGAACATGTCAGGTGAGAGTCTCAGAAAACCATTTATTCAACACAGGTCTCTGAACAGAGTGCACCGTGCTTTCATTGGCTGAGACACTCTCTTGCTCTTGAACAGCTTGTCTCCCCTGTTTTCTCCCCTGTATTTGATGCAGTCCTTGATGGATTAATTGCTCTACAGTCTCACTGCACTCACTTCAGTAGTGAGGATCAGCAATCATCACTGAATGGGCATCTGTATCCGTGTCTTGGTGAAATACAGCATGGCCAGTGCATCTGTTGTCGTGGAAATGTCAATACTGAGAGAGACTTGGACAAGTATTCAAGTGATAATCTTTATTTAACATCGATTAATTATTGCAATAATGAAACCGTTGACACTCCACTCCGAAGTGTTTGTTGCCGAGTGCTTAAAATCATATAGAGTAATACAGGATATTTATATAGCAACCCCAAAAAATGCTTCGTCATGCTGGCTCCACCCCTCCCATGCAAACTGGGCACCATAAACCACCCTGGTTTCATCCTGTCATTTATCAGCACAGGGGGGTTGTTATTCTACTCCTCCAGGCTACGTTTCCCAGATGCAAGGATGAGAACAAACACTGAAATGTTTGTTCTATTCCTTCAGGCTATCGCTATCTCGAGAGACACACACCACATCTTATCTATGAATGCAGGCTCAGTCCAATCGGAGACATATGTCTCACATGCACCACTAATCATAGAATGGAATGTGGCTGTACAGTTTTTATCACCAAGCCGTCTCTTAATCAGTTGCCAGCCAAAGCTTCACAGACTCCTCTCAGTTCAATCAGAATGAAGAGGGAGAGAATGAAGAAACCTACTCTATTGCATGAAAACAACCATGAAGTAAAACAGTGTCGTAACATAATCTTATAATTTTGCTAACATACTGTGCATACATTTATGTACAGCTCTGATCAGTTTGTGTATTGTGGCTTTGTGAACGATCGCTTGCATTATCGCTGGTTAGGTTGTGATCACTGCCAGGAAAACAGTGATTATGCCATAGACCACTTCAAAGTTCTTGAAAGATCTGCAATGACAGGTGATAGGTTAAACCATGTACACAATATAGTGCCATTACGAACATGTGTATGTGCTTGAAAGTGAACGAAATGTATCTGTAGAAAACATATTTTTCATTGTGCCGAAACCAAAACATGCAATATGTATTATTGATGTGGCTATATGAAAAGTCTAAAATGTGTATTACAGTTGTAACGTACAATGTATGTATTAGGTTGTGTGTGTAATAACCAGTGTCTTATGTATACAGCAGCACTGTGTTTTTAAGACAATATTCCTTTTGGAGACATTACATTTCATCCTATCTTATTCATCATATCCAGTTCAATAATGCCCAGAGCATGCCTGACCCCCAACAAGCGAATGATGACCTAAAAACTAGAAGTAATCATGATTCTACGAGCCTCTCATTCACCATAGGGGGCTTATTGGAGCATTCATTTGTGACTGAGACTTTTTAAAAGTGTGCTTCAAACAATGTACTTTTGCGATTGCTAGGCATACAAACACACATTTTTCTTGATACCTATGAAACGAGGTCTAGTTGCGGCCGCAACCAGACTAGATTATGTATTGCTCTAGGAGGAATGCCGCTAGGGACATTAGCACAATATCATTTGCCAACTGCAGCAGCCCCCAAAATATTTGTTCCTTTCTTTTGAATTTGTTGAGCAGAGGCAGGCTGTATATGTATTGATTCTACAAAGCTATGTCCATCGATAACATGCAATAATCAATTAATTGGATTCATTCTTGCACCACGAGATCAATTATCAATTATGTATTTTCTTAATAATCTTTTTTCCTGCACACACATTTACTGTATGTTTGTAGTTGCATTACGTCAGCTCCGCTGTGCAGGAGGAGCGCGTATTAATCCTACTGTAGGATTCATTGTGGCCAGCAGATCAAGCTAACTAATGAACGAGTCCCTTTGAAAAACTAATACTGAATCTTGAGTCAGTAAAAAGATTCACTTAAAAACAACGAATAATTTACAAACTGCTAACCAGCCTCCTATGTGGTCAACCAAACTGTGAGTATGGCCTCCCAAACTTCCTTCCAAGTGTCCTCACAAGTGACCTTCATGGAACCTACGCCACAACCCATGAGCGCTTACCCTCCAGTTACCAGTGCACCAAGCCCGTGAGTGCTTTCCCTCCAGTGGCTAGTGCGCCACGGCCCCGGAGCGCTTCCCTTCCAGAGACCAGCATGTCACGCACCCCGAACACTCTTCGTCCAGTGGCCTTCACCTCTCCCAAGCTCAGCCAAGCGGCCAATGCTCCCCTCTTTCGGGAAGTGCGTCCCCCTGAATCCAAATGGCCATCCCGGCCCCCCAAATCCAAGTGGCTGTCCCAGCACCCCCAGTGGCCAGCTCGGCACCCCGAACATAAAGCGCCACCCCGGTCCCCGAAACCAGTAGGCCAGCCCAGGCCCCCAAAACAGACAACAAGGCCTGGGCCAGCCCGGCCATTCAAGCTGTCCTCCGTAGCCAAATGGCCAGCCATGCCCCCCAGTCCAAAAGCCATTCTGGCCCCCAAGACCCCATCGGCCAGCCCAGCCACCAAGGGCTTGGCAGTCAGCCTGGCCCCCAACACCACCCCAGCTGCCATTGTGCCCTATTAGTCCCTTCTTGTAGCAGTTGAGCCACCGGTGGGCATTGGTCAGCCCGCCAGAGCCACCTCCTATGACATCCCATGTGGCGGCCAGGCGACTGTAGAAAACTACAACTTCCCCCTACCCTGGAAGATGGCCTTCACTAAATTGTACAGTACACTGCTGTGCTCTTGTGATTGTGATCTGATTGTGATCAGATCTTCTTGACTGTATTCAGGCACTCTCTGTGTCAAGATATTTTACAATTGTGGACAGATCTAGACAGTGAAACCATAAAAAATTAACAATATCCCACCCACAGATTGCACCATTGATTTATGTCATCAATATGTCTCTTAAAATAAATATTATTTTGAAAGAATATCCCTTCAAATAATTTGCAGACATTTACATTTTAGTCATTTAGCAGACACTCTTATCCAAGAAATCTGGTCACAATGCGGACACAGTGGACATACTCTCAAACGTTGTTTTTTGCCATCATTGTAAGCCTGCCACACACACTATACGATACATTTATTAAACATAAGAATGAGTGTGAGTTTTTGTCACAACCTGGCTCGTGGGAAGTGACAAAGAGCTCTTCTAGGACCAGATCACAAATAATAACAATCAATAATTTAGTATATTTAGCCTTCTTACATATAAAACCTTATTTGTTCATCGAAAATTGTGAATAACTCACCACAGGATAATGAGAAGGATGTGCTTGAAAGGATGCACATAACTCTGCACTGTTGGGTTGTATTGGAGAGAGACATTGAATATAGTTCCGGAGTGTCCCTGTAATCCTAGATTCAGATCATTCAGGTGAGAAAAAACATCACCCAGATTGGCCAGTCATGTGAGAAACTCGTCATCATGCAAGCGGTCAGACAAGTGAAAATTATGGTCAGTCAAGAAAACTTTAAGCTCGTCTCTCCATTCAAAAAAACGTGTCAATACTTTGCCCCTTGATAACCATGTTGTATAAGCATTACATGGTCACTGCCCATATTTTTTTATAATGCAGAAAATACACGAGAGTTCAGGGGCCTTGCTTTAACTAGGCTTTGTTACCTGAACCTGTTTGGGCTAGTCGTCCCTCTGTAGGTAAGCAGCTAGTGGTGCTGGTGGTGGCTGTTTAATCTTAGGGCTAGGCATCCCGCTTCACTTCCGGTGAAGCTGGAGGGTGCGCAATTCAAATACATAATCATAAGAATTATGCATATTAAACATGTAGGTACATACAAGTGTCTTATATCGGTTGAAAGCTTAAACTCTTGTTAATATAACTGTACGGTCCAATTTACAGTCGCCATTACACCGAAAGCCATACGATTGTTTGAGAACGGCGCTCTACATTTCCACCGGCACAGGTTTCATAAAATAGCGATTAAATATTCACCTACTTTTTGAAAATCTTCCTCTGATTTGTCATCCGAAGGGTCCCAGTTATGACATGTAGTATCATTTTGTTAGATAAAATCCTTCTTTATATCCTAAAAAATCTGTTTAGTTGGCGTCATCGAGTTGAGTAATCCACTCGTTCAACATGCAGAGATAGGAATCCGAAAATATAACCTTAACTTTGTTTCAACAAGTTAAAATACGTTTCTATTGACTCCTCAGATACCCTAAAATGTATTCAAACTATAATATTTCATATGGAAAGAAGTATGTTCATTAGAAAACCGATTTTAGCAGGTGCGTTCTGTTTTCATCGCACGCGCATATACACATTTCCAAGACTGTGTCCCTGTACTAAAACGGTTCATTCTCATTTGTTTTGGAAGTTACAAGCCTGAACATTTTAACATAGACTGCTGACACCCTGTGGAAGCCATAGGGATTGCATCCTGGAAGCTAGAATTCGGTATGCCCCTATACTTCCCATTGTAAGAGCATGGGCTCTCAAAACAAACACAAATTCTGGTTGGTTTTTCTTTGGATTTTCTCCTACCATATTTTTTTTGTGTTATAGTCTCCTACATTAGTTTAACCTGTTGCGTGTAGGGGGCAGTATTTTCGTTTTTGGCTAAAGAACGTACCCATTTGAAACTGCCTATTTCTCAGCCCCAGAAACTAGAATATGCATATAATTGTCAGATTAGGATAGAAAACACTCTAAAGTTTCCAAAACTGTCAAAATATTGTCTATGAGTATAACAGAAATGTATTGCAGGCGAAAACCTGAGGAAAATCCAATCAGGAAGTGCCTCTTATTTTGAAACCTTTCTGTTTCTATGCATGCCTATCCTCCATTTAAAGGGATATCAACCAGATTCCTTTTTCTATGGCTTCCCTAAGGTGTCATAGGTTAGACATAGTTTTAGGCTTTTATTTTGAAAAATTAGCGAGAAAGATCACATTGCGTAAGTGGATAGGTGGGGGCTCTCAGAGTGAGTTTTGTGCAACAGAGTAAAGCGGCCATTGTTTCTCCCAGTCCTATTGAAAAACCTACACTCCCGGTTGATATATTATCGAATATATATTTTAAAAACAACCTGAGGATTGATTATAAAAAACGTTTGACATGTTTCTGTGAACATTATGGATATTATTTGGAATATTCTTCTGCGTTGTTGTGACCTCTCTTTACTGTGGATTTCTGAACATAACGCGACAAACAAACAGAGTTATTTTGGATATAAAAATAATGTTTATGGAACAAAAGGAACATTTGTTGTGTAACTGGGGGTCTCGTGAGTGAAAAAATCAGAAGATCATCAAAAGTAAACGATTAATTTGATTGCTTTTCTGATTTTCGTGACCAAGCTACCTGATATCAAGTGTACTTAATGTTTTGTCATGCGATCGATAAACTTACACAAACGCTTGGATTGCTTTCGCTGTAAAGAATATCAAAATCTGAGACGACAGGTGGATTAACAAAAGGCTAAGATGTGTTTTTTAATATTGCACTTGTGATTTCATGAATATTAATATTTTTGATATATAATTTGATTGTGGCGCTATTCTATTCAGCGGTTGCTGATGACAATTATCCCGCTTAATAAGGGATGGGTAGCGCCAAGAAGTTAACATTTCTACAAACTTCAAAGTGTTTTCTTTCCAATGGTACTAATTATATGCATATCCTGGCTTCAGGGCCTGAGCAATAGGCAAATTACCTTGCGGACGTCAGTCAGGCGGAAATTGAGAAAAAAGGACCCTAGCCCTAACATACATCCCTTACATACATTTTCCTTACAACATGTATTACACTTAACTCTGGTTCATAGGCACATGATTGCTGCATACAATAGCTGTAGGATCAACAGAGGTATTCAGGGCCATTAGGAGGACATAAATTAAGTTACTTACATTGTGTATGCCAACGCCCCTGGGACAATAAACATTTGATGCAGCATTATGATGACTCATTGTGACAATGGACGTGATTAACTGAGCTAGTCTTGGGTCATTGATAGGTCATTGTCTCAATGCAGCCTTGTAGTCCAGGAACCAAGATGATTTGAATGGACTCCATCATTCCTGTAGAGCAGGTATTCACAAACTGGGGTACGCATACCCAATGCTGTCGGGGGTATGCCAAATAAAGTCTATACATTTTCAAACAGTACATATATATTTTCCAATGGGTCTATATTTTTCTCACCTGAGTAGCCTTGTTTCACTGCCAAAAATAAAATGAAACCGTCTGGTGTTCAGTGAAATATCAGCACAATGTGGTGTGTAATGAGTAGCAACCAGACACTGCACTTGACACATTTATGAAATGTCTTATTCCAGTTACTAATAAGCATGCACCTATTAAGAAAAGAACTGTAAAAACTGTTAAATCCCCTTGGATTTATGAAGAATTGGAAAACTGTATAGTTGAAAGGGATGAGAGAAAAGCTATGGCAAATAAGTCTGTCAGCCCAACCGATTGACAAGCGTACTGCAAATTGAGAAATGTTGTGACTAAACTAAATAAAAATAAACTATACTATGAAATGAAAATAAATATATAAAGAATGATAGCAAGAAGATTTTTGAAAAAAAAGGCAAACTCAGCTCCATCCATCCACGGCTCATTCATCACAAAACCAATTGATACTACCAACTACTTTAATGACTTTTTCATTGGCAAGATTAGCAAATTTAGGCATGACATGCTAGCAATAAACCCTGACACTACACATCCAAGTATATCTTAGCAAATTATGAACGACAAGCATTGCACTTTTGGAAGAGGTGAAAATGGTTTGAACAGGGCAGCACGGCTGGTCCTTAAAAGTACACGGAGAGCTGATTCATGATATGATATGCATGTAAATCTCTCATGGCTCAAAGAGGAAGAGAGATTGACTTCATCACCACTTGTTTTTGTAAGAATTGTTGACAAGATTAATATACCGAGCTGTCTGTTTAAACTACTAGCACACAGCTCGGACACCCATAGATACCCCACAAGAAATGCCACCAGGTCTTTTCACAATCCCCAAGTCCAGAACAGACAATGGGAGGCGCACAGACCTACATAGAGCCATGACTACATGGAACTCTATACCACATCAGGTAACTGATGCAAGCAGTAGAATCTGATAAAAAAAACATGTAAAAATACAACTTATGGAACAGCAGGGACTGTGAAGAGACACATCCACATGCATACATAACGATAACGATAATATCGTTGTATGGTGGTATTATACATTTTGTATTGTAGATATGTAGCAGTGTAATAATGTTATATAATGTACTGTTTTATATGTAACGTAAGTGCTTTAATGTGTTTGGACCCCAGGAAGAGTAGCTGCTGCCGTGTTAGCATACAAATACACATGATGTACTTTTACAGTCTCAGGATTCCAGACATAAGGAGGACTGAATCCAAAACTAAATCAGTTTCTCCATCAAGGTACAAGAGTGCACTGTATATTTTACATTTATTGTATTATGATGACTACTACACTTTCAAATACTATCTTTCATCTAGGGCTAGATTCAATCAGTCACACTTGCCGATGTCCGCATAGTGGTGATTTTGCATTCAAGCTGTCAAATCCATAAGCGGCTCCTTGCGTTACCTTATCACGGACACTGGAATCGGATGCAACTTAATTAACCACACCAGACTTTATAATCCAACAAATACCATGCAGTTCAAAGACTTGAATGTGTGTTTTCTATTGTCTACCCATCGATTAGACCGATAAGTTATGAATCCTTCCATCCAAATGAACATGAAAACATGCATTAGGCAACCACCTTCTATTGCCGTATTGAACTTCTAACATGGTAGGGATAATAAGGGAGTGGTTTCTGACACACAAGAGCAGCCACACGATTTGTCAACTCTTACTGCAATTATTGCCAACACCACCAAAACATCCGCTATGCGTGTTAATACTCGATCTGATTGAATATAGGCCCTAGTTACTGTACTTCTCTTCCCACCAAACGTGTATGCTCTTGATAGTATTTAATCGACTCATGCTCTGGTATTGGTGGAGCCTTTCAAATAAAATGAAAGCCCTACATATCCTACCATTTGTTGGCCAATCACAAAGGGAACGTATTATACAGTGTTGTCTAATGCCCTCCCAGCTGACCATGGCTAAATTGGGGTTTTGCTCTGTTGAACACTAATCTTTGTGTGAGATTAGAACTGTTACAGCAGGGGTGTAGCCCACTTTAGTCTGAACAGATGAAGAAGCATCTGCAAGCAGACATGTTCCATAGGGGGGCAGGCAAATCCATCGCATGTAGATATTTGTGCACCTACAATGTTAACTGCAATGTTAAAGTTGTTCTCCTGCCACCGAGCAGGGATTTTCCCCATCTCCATATTCAGAGGCAGGATGCAGGGATGGATTTGTTTAACGTTGACTGGCAGGATAGAAGAAAGGAGCACCTAATCTCAAGCGCCTTTACTTAAAAGCTCTGCTTGTGCCTCACACATTCTTCATTCTTGGTTATGTCCTTATGTGTTATGGTGTACTGTGTTATTGAGTGCCAGAAAGTGTGTTTGTGTGAGAAGGGGGAATTTATGACTATGCGTAGATTGGTCCTTAACTCAACTTTTAAATGTTGTTCAGGCACTATTATATGTGCCATAATCCATGCTAAATTTTATTGCAAATGAAGTTTGCTTTTATGAAACTAATTTGTAAGTCAACTCATCCATCTTTTGCAGTCCCAGACCCACCGAGCTATATGAAAATGAGGCGCAAAACAGATGCCTTTTTCTATGAGAGCATATTGCAATTGTTTCTCTCTCTCAGAAAATAAAGAAGTAGGCTGAATAAAAACAGCGTGTAGGTGTATTAACTAGCTTGAAAATGACAGTACCACTGTTTTTCAAAATTGTATTTTGAGTGTATTTTAAAATACCTATATTTGGTAGCATACATTGTTGCATTCAGCATTTTGTTTTCTATCATTAATAGTGTTTGTCTTCACGTGTTGTTTAATTCATTTTACTGGAAAGTCAAACTTTAATCATGGCAACAATGTGGTGGAGATTTGATCCTGCTGCTTTTGAGCATACCTTTCACAAACACGAATGGACTCAGATATGGAGATGCAGCAGCATCCAGTACAGAAGAGAGTTTCTGGTTTAATGCAACACCATTCCCCTTGAAAGCCCAGTGGTACATTTAAGACTCTTTAATTATTGCGGTAAGCTTTATTTAGTTCTTTATTGAGACAAAACGAAAGTCTGCTGATTATCACAATCCTTCCTTATGTTTAGGTGTGGAATTCTTACAGTTTATCATGCATGTCAAGGAAGTGACCCTGAAGCAAACCCATATATACTGAACAAAAATATAAACCCAACATTAAAGTGTTGGTCCCATGTTTCATGAACTGAAATAAAATAAAATACGCACAACAAGCTTATTTCTCTCAAAATGTGTGCGCAAATGTATATACCAGTTAGTGAGAATTTCTTGTTTGCCAAGATAATCCATACACCTGATAGGTATGGCATATCAAGAAGCTGATTAAAACCTCTTAAGGATCAGCCCCTTTTCAAATAACTGCCGATCTCACGGTAATTGACCGTCCATTAACCTCTCTGGGATATGTGGGACGCTGTTTTGAACAGGACTACTTCTTCGTTACACAAAGGAAAAACCTCAACCAATTTCTAAAGACTGGTGGCATACAGTGGATGCGGTAGAATCTGCAAGAAGGTCCCTTTTAGAAATCTGGATTCCCAATGAAAACCCATTGAAAAGAGTGACTTAAAAAAAAAGTCTGAATGGTTTGTCCTCTGGGTTTCACCTGCTAAATAAGTTCTGTTATACTCACAGACATGATTCAAACAGTTTTAGACACTTCAGAGTGTTTTCTATCCAAAATCTACTAATGATATGCATATCTTATCTTCTGGCGATGAGTAGCAAGCCGTTGAATTTGGGCATGCATTTCATCCGGACGTGAAAATACTGCCCCCTGTCACCAAGAAGTTAACCTAAACACATTAGCATCTCCTGGCTTCCATGCTTAGCCTAAAAACAAAGTATAATAAATCCATAGCCTACACCATCACAATAAATCCATTATGTATTTTAGACATGTCTAAAGAAACATGATATGAAAAAACAGAATAGCATACAGAAATGCTATATGGATGTGGGCTACACAAGTTCATTTAGCAGATAAGATTTGTTTAGAATTCTTTGGCATTATTTTAAATTATGAAGAATACAATTGAACATAGCAGAATGAAATATGTTTGCTCCAAAAGATTTCAGAGAGAGTGTGCACATGCGGCTATTCTCTGTTGAGCGGTTAACGATACCTACATGTACATACTACCTCAATCAACCTGACTAACAGGTGTCTGTATATAGCCTTGCTACTCATTTTTCAAATGTCTTTTTACTGTGTTTTATTTATTTACTTACCTACACACACACACACACACACACACACACATACTTTTTTTATATAATTTTGCACGCCCAATTTTTCAGTTTTTGATTTGTTAAAAAAGTTGGAAATATCCAATAAATGTCGTTCCACTTCATGATTGTGTCCCACTTGTTGTTGATTCTTCACAAAAAAATACAGTTTTATATCTTTATGTTTGAAGCCTGAAATGTGGCAAAAGGTCGCAAAGTTCAAGGGGGCCGAATACTTTCGCAAGGCACTGTATATTTGATAATATATCAACCGAGTGTGTAGGTTTTTCAATAACACCGGGTGGAACAATTGCCGCTTTACTCTGTAGCGCAAAACTCACTCTGAGAGCCCCCACCAATCCACTTACGCAATATGATCTTTCACGCTCATTTTTCAAAATAAAAGCCTGAAACTATGTCTAAAGGCTGTTGACACCTTAGGGAAGCCATAGAAAAAGGAATCTGGTTGATATCCCTTTAAACGGAGGATAGGCATGCCGTCATGGCCGTCCTCCTCTTCATCTGAAGAGGAGAGGCGAGAAGGATCGGAGGACCAAAATGCGGCGTGGTATGTGTTCATCATGAATTTTAATAAAGAAAACACTGAACACTGAAACACACTATACAAAAACAATAAACGAAATAACGACCGTGAAGCTAATGAGAACTGTGCTGACACAATCAATCAACATAGACAATCAGCCACAAACAAACAGTGCAACCCAGGCTACCTAAGTATGATTCTCAATCAGAGATAACTAATGACACCTGCCTCTGATTGAGAAACATACTATGCCGAAACATACAAATACCCAAATCATAGAAAAACAAACATAGACTGCCCACCCCAACTCACGCCCTGACCATACTAAATAATGACAAAACAAAGGAAATAAAGGTCAGAACGACACATGCATAGGAACAGAAGGGTTTCAAAATAAGAGGCACTTCCTGATTGGATTTTCCTCTGGGTTTCGCCTGCAATATCAGTTATGTTATACTCACAGACAATATTTTGACAGTTTTGGAAACTTTAGAGTGTTTTCTATCCTAATCCGTCAATTATATGCATATTCTAGCATCTGGTCCTGAGAAATAGGCCGTTTAAAACAGGAAAGTTTTTTATCAAAACATTTAAATACTGCCCCCTAGTCGCAAAAAGGTTAAAAACTTTGTGGAAGGGGCCTCCCGAGTGGCGCAGGTTTACCTGCATCGCAGTGCAAATGCACAATTGGCCCTGCGTCATCTGGGTTTAGGGGAGGGTTTGGCCGGCTGGGCGGTAAACCGTGAGGTGGGCTTTTGGTTCCTCTCCCTCTTCTCTCTGCGTAGCAGGTTGTGAATTCTGCATACAACGTTTCTAGGATGGGCTATTAGCAGGACAATAGACTCTTCAACCTTTACAAAAGATAGTCTAATAGCTTGGCTACTGTAGGTGTGAACCTCCCTCATGCCCCCACAACTTGCAATGTACTCTAAAGTTGTACATTTCTCTACTCCAAACCTCACTTCACTGCAAAATATCAGATCAAGGGTGTGTTAGGATTATTTTACTCTTATTACAGTAGCCTAATCCCAACTGGTCTCGTTGTACAGCGCCATATCTCCTAACAGAAACCCTGAGGGTTTTGTTTTTCTGGGAATAGAAACACCATAGTATTAATAAAATGAATTTAGCAAAATTCCTTTGCCCCCCCAACCCAACCCCTCTTTTACGCTGGTGCTACTCTCTGTTTATCATATATGCACAGTCACTTTAACTATACATTCATGTACAGATGTACATACTACCTCAATTGGCCCAACCAACCAGTGCTCCCACACATTGACTAACATGGCTATGTGCATTGTGTCCCACCACCCACCAACCCCTCTTTATGCTACTGCTACACTCTGTTCAACACTTATGCATAGTCACTTTAACCATATCTACATGTACAAACTACCTCAATCAACCTGACTAACCGGTGTCTGTATGTAGCCTATCTTCTTTAATAGCCTATAATTCAGTAAAATCTTTGAAATTGTTGCATGTTACATTTATATTTTTATTCAGTATAGTAAAGAATACTGTCGTAGGCATATATTTATTGTGGGCTACACCTTGCATGCTATTGTTTAAAAAAAATATCCCCCATCAAGCTGCATATAGTTTCCTTCTTGAACTTGGAAGGCCTAGAAACACCCATTCGTGTGATTGTTTTCCTACAACACCCACATTACACACAAAAAGCACCTGCTTCTAGATTGAACACCTACAGGGGCTTGATGCAAACATCAACACAGAAATTGTTTTCCTTCCCTTTTGCTGAGGCTGCTGCTTTTGCTGCTGCTGTTGTTTCTTATCATCTCAAAGATAGATCCTGTCTATCAATCTTTTAAGGCAGTCACATCTTTGATTTACAGGCAGAGGAGGAATTTAAAAGAAAGATCTCTATGGAATTGGTAGCATCATTCTATATACAGACAATGTATGCTGGAATGTAACACCAAACATTAAACACAGTCCTTCCCTTCATCACACATCCTGCACACATACTTTGACATTGCGTTTGTCCTCTGGTGAATCTGAATGTATTGTAATTATAATCTGATATGAATGGGCATGAGCAGAAAATTCACTATAATGGACTTCAGTGGCCTTGGATGCAAATCTGCAACTTGACAGAGTAATTAGGTTTAACGCAAGGGCTTGAAACATTCATGGAATCCACGCCGCTGCTGTCACTGCCTTGGACAGTGACAGCAACAGTACTGCACAACGTTATGCTTAACTTACGTAACAACACATAATGTAGTGGCTAAATTGTCCAATATAATTGTCCAAATAAAATGTGCATTCTAATTCTTTAGCCACAATGGAGAGTGGTGAAATGTTAGTCTTGACGCATACAAATCCAATGTCCAGAGTTTGATTCAAGTTGAAAAATGATAATACATTTATTTGTCTTTCTTCTGGATACAGAAATGTATAGAATTCTACCAAAACAAATTCTGATCATTAACTTTTCTGGGACCGCGGGCAGTATTGAGTAGTTTGGCTGAATAAGGTGCCCTATGTAAAACTGCCTGTTACTCAGGCCCAGAAGCTAGGATATGCATAGTAGTATTGGATAGAATACCCTCTAAAGTTTTCAAAACTGTTATAACAGAGTATAACAGAACTGATATGGCAGGCGGAAAAATCCATCCATGAAATGCTATTATTTTGAAATGGCTGTTTTTCCATTGAAAGCCTATCACCAGTTCACAATCCCTATGGCTTCCACTACATGTGGCCAGTCTTTAGGCATTGTTTACTCTGAAAACTCTGAAAAATGAGGGAGCGGCACCACTTTCAATGAGAGGACAGTGGAAACTTCCAGAGATGTGTCCTGGCATGATCGGGAGCACGACTTTCTATTTTTCCTTTTCTATTGACGAAGCTATTGTCCGGTTGAAATATGATTGATTATTTATGACAAAAACAACCTGAGGATTGATTGTAAACATCGTTTGACATGTTTCTACAGACTTTAATGGTACTTTTTAGATTTTTTGTCTGCCTGCTGTGACCGCACTTTGTGCCAATGAATTACTGAACAAAACACACCAACAAAACTGAGTTTTTTGCACATAAAGAGGGACTTTATCAAACAAAACAAACATTATTGTGTAACATGGAGTCTTGTGAGTGCAACCATATGAAGATCATCAAAGGTAAGTGATCAATTTTAATCGCTATTTCTCACTTTTGTTACTCCTCTACTTGGCTGGTTACTGTTTGTAATGATTTGTCTGCTGGGTGCTGTTCTCAGATAATCGCATAGTATGCTTTCGCCGTAAAGCCTTTTTGAAATCTGACACACTGGCTAGCCATAAGAAGTTAACTTCACCGCTAGCGGCACCCCTCGACAACATTCTGCTGAAATGGCAGCAAGCAAAATTCTAAAATAGTTTTTAGTAATATGTAGCTTTCATACATTAACAAGTGCAATACACCAAATTAAAGACACTTCTTGTTAACCTACCCATCGTGTCCGATTTCAAAAAGGCTTTACAGCGAAAGCACAACATATGATTATGTTAGGTCAGAGCCAAGTCACAAAAACACACAGCCATTTTCCAGCCTTAGAGAGGAGTCACAAAAAGCACAAATAGAGATAAAATGAATCACTAACCTTTGATGATCTTCATCAGATGACACTCATAGGACTTCATGTTACACAATACATGTATGTCTTGTTCCATAAAGTGCATATTTATATCCAAATATCTCAGTTTACATTAGCGCATTACGTTCAGTAATGTTTTGCTTCCAAAACATCTGGTGATTTTGCAGAGAGCCACATCAATTTACAGAAATAGTAATCACAAACTTTAATCTGAGATACAAGTGTTATTCACAGAATTGGAGATAACCTTCTCCATAATACAACCGCTGAGTCCGATTTTTTTTCTTCTACTTTACGGAAAAAGCAAACCATAATCTGAGTACCGCGCTCAGACATCAAATCAAGCAATACAGATATCCGCCATGTTGGAGTCAACAGAAGTCAGAAATAGCATTATAAATATTCACTTACCTTTGATGATCTTCATCAGAATGCACTCCCAGGAATCCCAGTTCCACAATAAATGTTTGATTTGTTTGATAAAGTTCATCTTTATGTCCAAATACCTCCTTTTTGTTTGCGCGTTTAGCCCACTTTTGTTACTCCTCTGCTTGGCTGGTTACTGTTTGTAATGTTTTGTGTGCTTGGCGCTGTCCTCAGATAATCGCATGGTATGCTTTCACCATAAAGTATTTTTGAAATATGTCACTGTGGTTGGAATAACAAGAAGTTTATCTTTAAGCCGATGTATAACACTTGTATGCGTTAGGATTTTTTATTTGGAGTATTTCTGTTTTTGAATTTGGCGCTCTACAATTTCACTGGCCGCTAGCGGAACACCTAATAGGTTTTAAACTCAAGAAACAAACAGCATGGTAAACATGGTCTGGTATGGTCAAAATACTGTGCTTCCATTCCAGTCCCTCCCAGCAGGCCTTGGAGCATGTATGCCTTGACAGGGGATGAGTGGCAAATACACATACAACAGAAATATAAGAAAATACAATATGTTACCGAAAGGATCAATTCAGTCCTATGTAGAAAAATTTGAAACTGTTTTTTACATTGGATAAAAGCAGAGACAGAGCTACAACATGGTATATCATACACTGCATTTGAGGAACAATGGGAAAGTAATTATGCTTTGAAAGTTGATAAACTTGTTACCTCACTTTTGAGAAAATGGCCTTTGAATGTTTTAGTACCAACTGGAGAGCTCTTCTTTGTCTATACCCATTCAGAATCGTTCACACCCTTTTCAGCTTAAGCCCGACCCATCTCTTTAAAGGTTGATCTGAGCCTTCTGTACTATCAACAGCAGTGAAGCAACCAAGCTAACTGGCTAACATGCTAGCTACTTCCAGACACAAATGAGAGAACAGCTCACTGAACATTACTCTGCCCTAGCAGAGCTGGCTAGGCTGTTTTTATGTTATCCAGAGTGTTGGTGACTGCAACTGTGCGGTCAGATTGTCTGTTCGTAAATTCAGAGCGTTTCGCTCTCAGAGTGTACACTGGATGCTCTGGCCGATGAGTAGGGTTGATCCGAGCGTTCTGACCTTACAACGGCTGTCAAGCTAACTTGGCTTGCTGCTTCCAGATACAAATGAGAGAATACCTTACTCTGACCATTTTACTCACCCTATCAGAGCTGGTTAGGCTGTTTTCATGTTATCCAGAGCGTTGGTGAATGTAACTGTGATGCTGGCAACATTTTAGCTATGCTTTTTTGCCTACATTTACTGACACCTGCCATATTCAATGGGTGTTGAGCTCAATCATTGAGCCCACTCATTATCTCAGTCAATCGTGGCTAGCGGGAAGGTTGCCGGCTTTTTCTGTGGCTAAACCAACTCAGCTCGTAATTTAACAATTTTATTCGTATTTACTAATGGCATACACATTTGTTATTAAGGCACATGAAAGTTCACATGTTCCAGAAGGCATTTCTGCCAAAAAACGCATTTGGATCAAAACAGAGAGTAAGCAATTTCAATGTGTATTGCTCTACTGGACATACAGTACCATTCCCGATTTTTTTCTGAATTTTTTTCCGATTTTTTCCGATTTTTTTTCCGATTTTTTTCGGATTTTTTTTCAGATTTTTTCCGATTTTTTTCGGATTTTTTTCGGATTTTTTCCGATTTTTTTTCCGATTTTCTTCCGATTTTTTTCGGATTTTTTTCCCCGATTTTTTCCGAATTTATTTTCCGATTTTTTCCGATTTTTTCCATTTTTTTTTCCGATTTTTTCCGATTTTTTCCGATTTTTTCCGATTTTTTCCGATTTTTTCCGATTTTTTTTCCAATTTTTTTCGGATTTTTTTCGGATCTTTTTCCGATTTTTTTCCGATTTTTCCCGATTTTTCTCCGATTTTTTTCCAGATTTTTTTCCGATTTTTCCGATTTCTTTCGGATTTTTTTCCGATTTTTTTTTCCGATTTTCTTCCGATTTTTTTTCCGATTTTTTTTCGATTTTTTTTCGATTTTTTTTCCGATTTTTTCGGATTTTTTTCGGATTTTTTTCGGATTTTTTTTCCGATTTTTTTCCGATTTTTTTTCCGATTTTTTTCCGATTTTTTTCTGATTTTTTTTCAAATTTTCTTCCGATTTTTTCCGATTTTTTTTGGATTTTTTTTCGAATTTTTTCCCGATTTTTTCGGATTTTTTTTCCGTTTTTTTTCGGATTTTTTTCCGGATTATTTTCCGATTTTTTTCCCGATTTTTTTCCGATTTTTCCCGATTTTTCTCCGATTTTTTTCCGATTGTTTTTCAGTTTTTTTCCAATTTTCCGATTTTTTTGCGATTTTTTTTGCGATTTTTTCCGATTTTTTCCGATTTTTTTCCGATTTTCTTCCGATTTTCTTCCGAATTTTTTTTCCGATTTTTTCCATTTTTTTTTCGGATTTTTTCGGATTTTTTCCGATTTTTTTTCCGATTTTTTTCCGATTTTTTTTCCGATTTTTTTTCGAATTTTTTTCCGATTTTTTTTCCGATTTTTTCCGATTTTTTTTTCGATTTTTTTCCGATTTTTTTCCCGATTTTTTTCCGAATTTTTTTCCGATATTTTTTCCGATTTTCTTCCGATTTTCTTCCGAATTTTTTTTCCGATTTTTTCCGATTTTTTTTCCGATTTTTTTCCGATTTTTTTTCCGATTTTTTTTTGAATTTTTTTCCGAATTTTTTTCCGATTTTTTCCGATTTTTTTTTCGATTTTTTTCCGATTTTTTTCCCGATTTTTTTCCGAATTTTTTTCCGATATTTTTTCCGATTTTTTCCGATTTTTTCCGATTTTTTTTCGAATTTATTTTCCGATTTTTTCCGATTTTTCCCGATTTTTTCCGAATTTATTTTCCGATTTTTTCCGATTTTTTCCAATTTTTTTCCGATTTTTTCCGATTTTTTCCGATTTTTTTTCCGATTTTTTCCGATATTTTCCGATTTTTCCCGAATTTATTTCCCGAATTTATTTCCCGATTTTTTTTTCCGATTTTTTCAGATTTTTTCCGATTTTTTTTCCCGATTTTTTTCCGATTTTTTCCGAATTTATTTTCCGATTTTTCCCGATTTTTTTTCCGATTTTTTTCCGATTTTTTTTTCGATTTTTTCCGATTTTTTTTCCGATTTTTTTTTCCGATTTTTCCCGAATTTATTTTCCGATTTTTTTCCAGTTTTTTTTCCGTTTTATTCCGAATTTATTTTCCGATTTTTTCCGTTTTTTTCAAATTTTTCAGATTTTTTTGCGATTTTTTTTGCGATTTTTTCCGATTTTTTCCGATTTTTTTCCGATTTTCTTCCGAATTTTTTTTCCGATTTTTTCCATTTTTTTCCGATTTTTTTTCCGATTTTTTTTCGAATTTTTTTCCGATTTTTTTTCCGATTTTTTCCGATTTTTTTTTTCGATTTTTTTCCGATTTTTTTCCCGATTTTTTTCCGATATTTTTTCCGATTTTTCCCGATTTTTTCCGATTTTTTTCCGATTTTTTTTCGAATTTATTTTCCGATTTTTTCCGATTTTTCCCGATTTTTTCCGAATTTATTTTCCGATTTTTTCCGATTTTTTTTTCCGATTTTTTCCGATTTTTTTTCCGATTTTTTCCGATTTTTTCCGATTTTTCCCGAATTTATTTCCCGAATTTTTTTTCCGATTTTTTCCGATTTTTTTTCCCGATTTTTTTCCGATTTTTTTTCCGATTTTTTCCGATTTTTTTTCCGATTTTTCCCGATTTTTTTCCGATTTTTTCCGATTTTTCCCGATTTTTTCCGATTTTTTTCCGATTTTTTCCGATTTTTCCCGAATTTATTTTCCGATTTTTCCCGATTTTTTCCGATTTTTTCCATTTTTTTTCTGATTTTTTTCGGATTTTTTCCGATTTTTTCCGATTTTTTTTCCGATTTTTTTCCGATTTTTTTTCCGATTTTTTTTCGAATTTTTTTCCGATTTTTTTTCCGATTTTTTCCGATTTTTTTTTTCGATTTTTTTCCGATTTTTTTCCCGATTTTTTTCCGATATTTTTTCCGATTTTTCCCGATTTTTTCCGATTTTTTTCCGATTTTTTTTCGAATTTATTTTCCGATTTTTTCCGATTTTTCCCGATTTTTTCCGAATTTATTTTCCGATTTTTTCCGATTTTTTTTTCCGATTTTTTCCGATTTTTTTTCCGATTTTTTCCGATTTTTTCCGATTTTTCCCGAATTTATTTCCCGAATTTTTTTTCCGATTTTTTCCGATTTTTTTTCCCGATTTTTTTCCGATTTTTTTTCCGATTTTTTCCGATTTTTTTTCCGATTTTTCCCGATTTTTTTCCGATTTTTTCCGATTTTTCCCGATTTTTTCCGATTTTTTTCCGATTTTTTCCGATTTTTCCCGAATTTATTTTCCGATTTTTCCCGATTTTTTCCGATTTTTTTTCCGATTTTTCCCGATTTTTTTCCGATTTTTTTTTCCGATTTTTCCCGATTTTTTCCGATTTTTTTCCGATTTTTTTTCGAATTTATTTTCCGATTTTTTCCGATTTTTCCCGATTTTTTCCGAATTTATTTTCCGATTTTTTCCGATTTTTTTTTCCGATTTTTTCCGATTTTTTTTCCGATTTTTTCCGATTTTTTCCGATTTTTCCCGAATTTATTTCCCGAATTTTTTTTCCGATTTTTTCCGATTTTTTTTCCCGATTTTTTTCCGATTTTTTTTCCGATTTTTTCCGATTTTTTTTCCGATTTTTCCCGATTTTTTTCCGATTTTTTCCGATTTTTCCCGATTTTTTCCGATTTTTTTCCGATTTTTTCCGATTTTTCCCGAATTTATTTTCCGATTTTTCCCGATTTTTTCCGATTTTTTTTCCGATTTTTCCCGATTTTTTTCCGATTTTTTTTTCCGATTTTTTCCGAATTTATTTTCCGATTTTTCCCGATTTTTTCCGATTTTTTTTCCGATTTTTTTTCCGATTTTTTCCGATTTTTTTTCCGATTTTTCCCGATTTTTTCCGATTTTTTTTCCGATTTTTTCCGATTTTTTTCCGATTTTTTTCCCGATTTTTTCCGATTTTTTTTCCGATTTTTTTCCGATTTTTCCCGATTTTTTTCCGATTTTTTTTTTTTTTTTTTTATTTTCCGATTTTTTTTCCGATTTTTTAATTTATTTTCCGATTTTTTTCCCGATTTTTTCCGATTTTCCCGATTTTTTCCGATTTTTTTTCCGATTTTTTTTCCGATTTTTTCCGATTTTTTTTCCGATTTTTCCCGAATTTTTTTCCGATTTTTTTCCGATTTTTTCCGATTTTTTTCCGATTTTTCCCGATTTTTTTCCGATTTTTTTTTAGATTTTTCCCTAATTTATTTTCCGATTTTTTCCGATTTTTCCCGATTTTTTCCGATGTTTTTTCCGATTTTTTTTCCGATTTTTTCCGATTTTTTTCCGATTTTTCCCGAATTTTTTTTTCCGATTTTTCCCGATTTTTTCCGAATTTTTTTTCAGATTTTTTCCGAATTTATTTTCCGATTTTTCCCGATTTTTTCCGATTTTTCCCGATTTTTTCCGATTTTTTTCCGATTTTTTTTCCGATTTTTCCCGATTTTTTTCCGATTTTTTTTCCGATTTTTTCAGATTTTTCCCGATTTTTTCCGATTTTTTTTCAGATTTTTTCCGATTTTTTCCGAATTTATTTTCCGATTTTTCCCGATTTTTTCCGATTTTTTTTCCGATTTTTTCCGATTTTTTTTCCGATTTTTCCCGAATTTATTTTCCGATTTTTTTTCCGATTTTTCCCGAATTTATTTTCCGATTTTTTCCGATTTTTCCCGATTTTTTTTCCGATTTTTTTTCCGATTTTTTCCGAATTTATTTTCCGATTTTTCCCGATTTTTTCCGATTTTTTTTCCGATTTTTTCCGATTTTTTTTCCGATTTTTCCCGAATTTATTTTCCGATTTTTTTTCAGATTTTTCCCGAATTTATTTTCCGATTTTTTCCGATTTTTCCCGATTTTTTCCGATTTTTTTTCCGATTTTTTTCCGATTTTTTTTCCGATTTTTTCCGAATTTATTTTCCGATTTTTTCCGATTTTTCCCGATTTTTTCAGAATTTTTTTTCAGATTTTTTCCGAATTTATTTTCCGATTTTTCCCGATTTTTTCCGTTTTTTTTTCCGATTTTTTCCGATTTTTTCCGATTTTTCCCGAATTTATTTTCCGATTTTTCCCGATTTTTTCCGATTTTTTTTCCGATTTTTCCCGATTTTTTTCCGATTTTTTTTCCGATTTTTTACGAATTTATTTTCCGATTTTTCCCGATTTTTTCCGATTTTTTTTCCGATTTTTTTTCCGATTTTTTTTCCGATTTTTTCCGATTTTTTTTCCGATTTTTCCCGAATTTTTTTCCGATTTTTTCCGATTTTTTTCCGATTTTTCCCGATTTTTTTCCGATTTTTTTTTAGATTTTTCCCTAATTTATTTTCCGATTTTTTCCGATTTTTCCCGATTTTTTCCGATTTTTTTTCCGATTTTTTCCGATTTTTTTTCCGATTTTTCCCGAATTTTTTTTTCCGATTTTTCACGATTTTTTTCCGAATTTTTTTCAGATTTTTTTTCAGATTTTTCCCGAATTTATTTTACGTTTTTTTCCGATTTTTCCCGATTTTTTCCGATTTTTTTTCCGATTTTTCCCGTTTTTTTTCCGATTTTTTTTCCGATTTTTCCCGAATTTATTTTCCGATTTTTTTTCAGATTTTTCCCGAATTTATTTTCCGATTTTTTCCGATTTTTTCCGATTTTTTTTCCGATTTTTCCCGAATTTATTTTCCGATTTTTTTTCAGATTTTTCCCGAATTTATTTTCCGATTTTTTCCGATTTTTCCCGATTTTTTCCGATTTTTTTTCCGATTTTTTCCGAATTTATTTTCCGATTTTTCCGATTTTTTTTCCGATTTTTCCCGAATTTATTTTCCGATTTTTTTTCAGATTTTTCCCGAATTTATTTTCCGATTTTTTCCGATTTTTCCCGATTTTTTCCGATTTTTTTTCCGATTTTTTTCCGATTTTTTTTCCGATTTTTTCCGAATTTATTTTCCGATTTTTTCCGATTTTTCCCGATTTTTTCAGAATTTTTTTTCAGATTTTTTCCGAATTTATTTTCCGATTTTTCCCGATTTTTTCCGTTTTTTTTTCCGATTTTTTCCGATTTTTTCCGATTTTTCCCGAATTTATTTTCCGATTTTTCCCGATTTTTTCCGATTTTTTTTCCGATTTTTCCCGATTTTTTTCCGATTTTTTTTCCGATTTTTTACGAATTTATTTTCCGATTTTTCCCGATTTTTTCCGATTTTTTTTCCGATTTTTTTTCCGATTTTTTTTCCGATTTTTTCCGATTTTTTTTCCGATTTTTCCCGAATTTTTTTCCGATTTTTTCCGATTTTTTTCCGATTTTTCCCGATTTTTTTCCGATTTTTTTTTAGATTTTTCCCTAATTTATTTTCCGATTTTTTCCGATTTTTCCCGATTTTTTCCGATTTTTTTTCCGATTTTTTCCGATTTTTTTTCCGATTTTTTTTCCCGATTTTTTTCCGATTTTTTTTCCGATTTTTTCCGATTTTTTTTCCGATTTTTCCCGATTTTTTTCCGATTTTTTCCGATTTTTCCCGATTTTTTCCGATTTTTTTCCGATTTTTTCCGATTTTTCCCGATTTTTTCCGATTTTTTTTCCGATTTTTCCCGATTTTTTTCCGATTTTTTTTTCCGATTTTTTCCGAATTTATTTTCCGATTTTTCCCGATTTTTTCCGATTTTTTTTCCGATTTTTTTTCCGATTTTTTCCGATTTTTTTTCCGATTTTTCCCGATTTTTTCCGATTTTTTTTCCGATTTTTTCCGATTTTTTTCCGATTTTTTTCCCGATTTTTTCCGATTTTTTTTCCGATTTTTTTCCGATTTTTCCCGATTTTTTTCCGATTTTTTTTTTAGATTTTTCCCTAATTTATTTTCCGATTTTTTTTCCGATTTTTTCCGATTTTTTTTACGATTTTTTTAACGATTTTTTCCGATTTTTCCCGATTTTTTCCGATTTTCCCGATTTTTTCCGATTTTTTTTCCGATTTTTTTTCCGATTTTTTCCGATTTTTTTTCCGATTTTTCCCGAATTTTTTTCCGATTTTTTTCCGATTTTTTCCGATTTTTTTCCGATTTTTCCCGATTTTTTTCCGATTTTTTTTTAGATTTTTCCCTAATTTATTTTCCGATTTTTTCCGATTTTTCCCGATTTTTTCCGATGTTTTTTCCGATTTTTTTTCCGATTTTTTCCGATTTTTTTCCGATTTTTCCCGAATTTTTTTTTCCGATTTTTCCCGATTTTTTCCGAATTTTTTTTCAGATTTTTTCCGAATTTATTTTCCGATTTTTCCCGATTTTTTCCGATTTTTCCCGATTTTTTCCGATTTTTTTCCGATTTTTTTTCCGATTTTTTCAGATTTTTCCCGATTTTTTCCGATTTTTTTTCAGATTTTTTCCGATTTTTTCCGAATTTATTTTCCGATTTTTCCCGATTTTTTCCGATTTTTTTTCCGATTTTTTCCGATTTTTTTTCCGATTTTTCCCGAATTTATTTTCCGATTTTTTTTCCGATTTTTTCCGATTTTTCCCGATTTTTTTTCCGATTTTTTTTCCGATTTTTTCCGAATTTATTTTCCGATTTTTCCCGATTTTTTCCGATTTTTTTTCCGATTTTTTCCGATTTTTTTTCCGATTTTTCCCGAATTTATTTTCCGATTTTTTTTCAGATTTTTCCCGAATTTATTTTCCGATTTTTTCCGATTTTTCCCGATTTTTTCCGATTTTTTTTCCGATTTTTTTCCGATTTTTTTTCCGATTTTTTCCGAATTTATTTTCCGATTTTTTCCGATTTTTCCCGATTTTTTCAGAATTTTTTTTCAGATTTTTTCCGAATTTATTTTCCGATTTTTCCCGATTTTTTCCGTTTTTTTTTCCGATTTTTTCCGATTTTTTCCGATTTTTCCCGAATTTATTTTCCGATTTTTCCCGATTTTTTCCGATTTTTTTTCCGATTTTTCCCGATTTTTTTCCGATTTTTTTTCCGATTTTTTACGAATTTATTTTCCGATTTTTCCCGATTTTTTCCGATTTTTTTTCCGATTTTTTTTCCGATTTTTTTTCCGATTTTTTCCGATTTTTTTTCCGATTTTTCCCGAATTTTTTTCCGATTTTTTCCGATTTTTTTCCGATTTTTCCCGATTTTTTTCCGATTTTTTTTTAGATTTTTCCCTAATTTATTTTCCGATTTTTTCCGATTTTTCCCGATTTTTTCCGATTTTTTTTCCGATTTTTTACGATTTTTTTCCGAATTTTTTTCAGATTTTTTTTCAGATTTTTCCCGAATTTATTTTACGTTTTTTTCCGATTTTTCCCGATTTTTTCCGATTTTTTTTCCGATTTTTCCCGTTTTTTTTCCGATTTTTTTTCCGATTTTTCCCGAATTTATTTTCCGATTTTTTTTCAGATTTTTCCCGAATTTATTTTCCGATTTTTTCCGATTTTTTCCGATTTTTTTTCCGATTTTTCCCGAATTTATTTTCCGATTTTTTTTCAGATTTTTCCCGAATTTATTTTCCGATTTTTTCCGATTTTTCCCGATTTTTTCCGATTTTTTTTCCGATTTTTTCCGAATTTATTTTCCGATTTTTCCCGATTTTTTCCGATTTTTTTTCCGATTTTTTCCGATTTTTTTTCCGATTTTTCCCGAATTTATTTTCCGATTTTTTTTCAGATTTTTCCCGAATTTATTTTCCGATTTTTTCCGATTTTTCCCGATTTTTTCAGAATTTTTTTTCAGATTTTTTCCGAATTTATTTTCCGATTTTTCCCGATTTTTTCCGATTTTTTTTCCGATTTTTTTTCCGATTTTTCCCGATTTTTTTCCGATTTTTTTTCCGATTTTTTCAGATTTTTCCCGATTTTTTCCGATTTTTTTTCAGATTTTTTCCGATTTTTTCCGAATTTATTTTCCGATTTTTCCCGATTTTTTCCGATTTTTTTTCCGATTTTTTCCGATTTTTTTTCCGATTTTTCCCGAATTTATTTTCCGATTTTTTTTCCGATTTTTCCCGAATTTATTTTCCGATTTTTTCCGATTTTTCCCGATTTTTTCCGATTTTTTTTCCGATTTTTTCCGAATTTATTTTCCGATTTTTCCCGATTTTTTCCGATTTTTTTTCCGATTTTTTCCGATTTTTTTTCCGATTTTTCCCGAATTTATTTTCCGATTTTTTTTCAGATTTTTCCCGAATTTATTTTCCGATTTTTTCCGATTTTTCCCGATTTTTTCCGATTTTTTTTCCGATTTTTTTCCGATTTTTTTTCCGATTTTTTCCGAATTTATTTTCCGATTTTTTCCGATTTTTCCCGATTTTTTCAGAATTTTTTTTCAGATTTTTTCCGAATTTATTTTCCGATTTTTCCCGATTTTTTCCGTTTTTTTTTCCGATTTTTTCCGATTTTTTCCGATTTTTCCCGAATTTATTTTCCGATTTTTCCCGATTTTTTCCGATTTTTTTTCCGATTTTTCCCGATTTTTTTCCGATTTTTTTTCCGATTTTTTACGAATTTATTTTCCGATTTTTCCCGATTTTTTCCGATTTTTTTTCCGATTTTTTTTCCGATTTTTTTTCCGATTTTTTCCGATTTTTTTTCCGATTTTTCCCGAATTTTTTTCCGATTTTTTCCGATTTTTTTCCGATTTTTCCCGATTTTTTTCCGATTTTTTTTTAGATTTTTCCCTAATTTATTTTCCGATTTTTTCCGATTTTTCCCGATTTTTTCCGATTTTTTTTCCGATTTTTTCCGATTTTTTTTCCGATTTTTCCCGAATTTTTTTTTCCGATTTTTCACGATTTTTTTCCGAATTTTTTTCAGATTTTTTTTCAGATTTTTCCCGAATTTATTTTACGTTTTTTTCCGATTTTTCCCGATTTTTTCCGATTTTTTTTCCGATTTTTCCCGTTTTTTTTCCGATTTTTTTTCCGATTTTTCCCGAATTTATTTTCCGATTTTTTTTCAGATTTTTCCCGAATTTATTTTCCGATTTTTTCCGATTTTTTCCGATTTTTTTTCCGATTTTTTCCCGAATTTATTTTCCGATTTTTTTTCAGATTTTTCCCGAATTTATTTTCCGATTTTTTCCGATTTTTCCCGATTTTTTCCGATTTTTTTTCCGATTTTTTCCGAATTTATTTTCCGATTTTTCCCGATTTTTTCCGATTTTTTTTCCGATTTTTTCCGATTTTTTTTCCGATTTTTCTCGAATTTATTTTCCGATTTTTTTTTCAGATTTTTCCCGAATTTATTTTCCGATTTTTTCCGATTTTTCCCGATTTTTTCCGATTTTTTTTCCGATTTTTTTCCGATTTTTTTTCCGATTTTTTCCGAATTTATTTTCCGATTTTTTCCGATTTTTCCCGATTTTTTCAGAATTTTTTTTCAGATTTTTTCCGAATTTATTTTCCGATTTTTCCCGATTTTTTCCGATTTTTTTTCCGATTTTTTCCGATTTTTTCCGATTTTTTCCGATTTTTTTTCCGATTTTTCCCGAATTTTTTTCCGATTTTTTCCGATTTTTTTCCGATTTTTCCCGATTTTTTTCCGATTTTTTTTTAGATTTTTCCCTAATTTATTTTCCGATTTTTTCCGATTTTTCCCGATTTTTTCCGATTTTTTTTCCGATTTTTTCCGATTTTTTTTCAGATTTTTTTTCAGATTTTTCCCGAATTTATTTTACGTTTTTTTCCGATTTTTCCCGATTTTTTCCGATTTTTTTTCCGATTTTTCCCGTTTTTTTTCCGATTTTTTTTCCGATTTTTCCCGAATTTATTTTCCGATTTTCTTTCAGATTTTTCCCGAATTTATTTTCCGATTTTTTCCGATTTTTTTTCCGATTTTTTTCCGATTTTTTTTCCGATTTTTTCCGAATTTATTTTCCGATTTTTTCCGATTTTTCCCGATTTTTTCAGAATTTTTTTTCAGATTTTTTCCGAATTTATTTTCCGATTTTTCCCGATTTTTTCCGATTTTTCCCGATTTTTTCAGAATTTTTTTTCAGATTTTTTCCGAATTTATTTTCCGATTTTTCCCGAATTTTTCCGATTTTTTCCGAATTTATTTTCCGATTTTTCCCGATTTTTCCCGATTTTTCCCGATTTTTTCCGATTTTTTCGATTTTTCCCGATTTTTCCCGATTTTTTCTGATTTTTTTTCCGATTTTTTCCGAATTTATTTTCCGATTTTTTTCCGATTTTTTCCGATTTTTTTCCGATTTTTTTTCCGATTTTTTTCCGATTTTTCGCGAATTTTTCCGATTTTTTCCGAATTTATTTTCCGATTTTTTTCCGATTTTTTCCGATTTTTCCCGATTTTTTCCGATTTTTTTTCCGATTTTTTCCGAATTTATTTTCCGATTTTTTTCCGATTTTTCACGATTTTTTCCGATTTTTTTTCCGATTTTTTCCGAATTTATTTTCCGATTTTTTCCGATTTTTCCCGATTTTTCCCGATTTTTTCCGATTTTTTTTCCGATTTTTTCCGAATTAATTTTCCGATTTATTTTCCGATTTTTTTCCGATTTTTTCCGAATTTATTTTCCGATTTTTTTCGGATTTTTCCCGATTTTTCCCGATTTTTTTTCCGTTTTTTTTTTCGATTCTTCCCGATTTTTCCCGATTTTTCCCGATTTTTTCCGATTTTTTCCGATTTTTTTTCCGATTTTTTTTCCGATTTTTTTTCCGATTTTTTTCCGATTTTTTTCCGATTTTTCCCGAATTTTTTTTCCGATTTTTTTTTCCGATTTTTTTCCCGATTTTTTCCGATTTTTTTCCGAATTTTTTTCCGATTTTTTTCCGATTTTTCCCGAATTTTTCCGATTTTTTCCGATTTTTTTTCCGATTTTTTCCGAATTTATTTTCCGATTTTTTTCAGATTTTTCACGATTTTTCCCGATTTTTTCCTGATTTTTTTTCCGATTTTTCCCGAATTTATTTTCCGATTTTTTTCCGATTTTTCCCGATTTTTCCCGATTTTTCCCGATTTTTTCCGATTTTTTCCGATTTTTTTTCCGATTTTTCCCGAATTTATTTTCCGATTTTTTTCCGATTTTTCCCGATTTTTCTCGATTTTTTTTCCGATTTTTCCCGATTTTTCCCGATTTTTCCCGAATTTTTCCGATTTTTTTTCCGATTTTTCCCGATTTTTCCCGATTTTTTCCGATTTTTTCCGAATTTTTCCGATTTTTTTTCCGATTTTTCCCGAATTTATTTTCCGATTTTTTTCCGATTTTTCCCGATTTTTCCCGATTTTTTCCGATTTTTTTTCCGATTTTTCCCGATTTTTCCCGATTTTTTCCGATTTTTTTTCCGATTTTTTCCGAATTTATTTTCCGATTTTTTTCGATTTTTCCCGAATTTTTCCGATTTTTTCCGAATTTATTTTCCGATTTTTTCCCGATTTTTCCCGATTTTTTCCGATTTTTTTTCCGATTTTTTCCGAATTTATTTTCCGATTTTTTTCGGATTTTTCCCGATTTTTCCCGATTTTTCCCGATTTTTCCCGAATTTATTTTCCGATTTTTTTCCGATTTTTCCCGATCTTTCCCGATTTTTCCCGATTTTTCCCGATTTTTTCCGATTTTTTTTCCGATTTTTTCCGAATTTATTTTCCGATTTTTTTCCGATTTTTCCCGATTTTTCCCGATTTTTTCCGATTTTTTTCCGATTTTTTCCGAATTTATTTTCCGATTTTTCCCGATTTTTCCCGATTTTTTCCGATTTTTTTCCGATTTTTTCCGAATTTATTTTCCGATTTTTTTCCGATTTTTCCCGAATTTATTTTCCGATTTTTTTTCCGATTTTTCCCGATCTTCCCCGATTTTTCCCGATTTTTCCCGATTTTTTCCGATTTTTTTTCCGATTTTTTCCGATCTTTTTCCGATTTTTTTTCCGATTTTTTTCCGATTTTTCCCGAATTTTTCCGATTTTTTCCGAATTTATTTTCCGATTTTTTTCCGATTTTTCCGATTTTTCCCGATTTTTTCCGATTTTTTTTCCGATTTTTTCCGAATTTATTTTCCGATTTTTTTCAGATTTTTCCCGATTTTTCCCGATTTTTTCCTGATTTTTTTTCCGATTTTTCCCGAATTTATTTTCCGATTTTTTTCCGATTTTTCCCGATTTTTCCCGATTTTTTCCGATTTTTTCCGATTTTTTTTCCGATTTTTTCCGAATTTATTTTCCGATTTTTTTCAGATTTTTCCCGATTTTTCCCGATTTTTTCCTGATTATTTTTCCGATTTTTCCCGAATTTATTTTCCGATTTTTTTACGATTTTTCCCGAATTTATTTTCCGATTTTTTTTCCGATTTTTCCCGATCTTCCCCGATTTTTCCCGATTTTTCCCGATTTTTTCCGATTTTTTTCCGATTTTTTCCGAATTTATTTTCCGATTTTTTTCCGATTTTTCCCGATTTTTCCCGATTTTTTCCGATTTTTTTCCGATTTTTTCCGAATTTATTTTCCGATTTTTTTCCGATTTTTTCCGAATTTATTTTCCGATTTTTTCCGAATTTTTTTCCCGATTTTTCCCGATTTCTTCCGATTTTTTCCGATTTTTTTTTCCGATTTTTCCCGATTTTTTCCCGATTTTTTCCGATCTTTTTCCGATTTTTTTTCCGATTTTTTTCCGATTTTTCCCGAATTTTTCCGATTTTTTCCGAATTTATTTTCCGATTTTTTCCGATTTTTTCCGATTTTTTTTCCGATTTTTTCCGAATTTATTTTCCGATTTTTTTCCGATTTTTTCCGATTTTTTTTCCGATTTTTTCCGAATTTATTTTCCGATTTTTTTCGATTTTTCCCGAATTTTTCCGATTTTTTCCGAATTTATTTTCCGATTTTTTTCCGATTTTTTCCGATTTTTTCCGAATTTTTTTCCGATTTTTTCCGAATTTATTTTCCGATTTTTTTCGATTTTTCCCGAATTTTTCCGATTTTTTCCGAATTTATTTTCCGATTTTTTTCCGATTTTTTCCGATTTTTCCCGATTTTTTCCGATTTTTTTTCCGATTTTTTCCGAATTTATTTTCCGATTTATTTCAGATTTTTCCCGATTTTTCCCGATTTTTTCCGATTTTTTTTCCGATTTTTTCCGAATTTATTTTCCGATTTTTTTCCGATTTTTCCCGATTTTTCCCGATTTTTCCCGATTTTTTTTGATTTTTTTTCCGATTTTTTCCGAATTTATTTTCCGATTTTTCCCGATTTTTCCCGATTTTTCCCGATTTTTTCCGATTTTTTCCGAATTTTTCCGATTTTTTTTCCGATTTTTCCCGAATTTATTTTCCGATTTTTTTCCGATTTTTCCCGATTTTTCCCGATTTTTCCCGATTTTTTCCGATTTTTTTTCCGATTTTTTCCGAATTTATTTTCCGATTTTTTTCGGATTTTTCCCGATTTTTCCCGATTTTTCCCGATTTTTCCCGAATTTATTTTCCGATTTTTTTCCGATTTTTCCCGATCTTTCCCGATTTTTCCCGATTTTTCCCGATTTTTTCCGATTTTTTTTCCGATTTTTTCCGAATTTATTTTCCGATTTTTTTCCGATTTTTCCCGATTTTTCCCGATTTTTTCCGATTTTTTTCCGATTTTTTCCGAATTTATTTTCCGATTTTTCCCGATTTTTCCCGATTTTTTCCGATTTTTTTCCGATTTTTTCCGAATTTATTTTCCGATTTTTTTCCGATTTTTCCCGAATTTATTTTCCGATTTTTTTTCCGATTTTTCCCGATCTTCCCCGATTTTTCCCGATTTTTCCCGATTTTTTCCGATTTTTTTTCCGATTTTTTCCGATCTTTTTCCGATTTTTTTTCCGATTTTTTTCCGATTTTTCCCGAATTTTTCCGATTTTTTCCGAATTTATTTTCCGATTTTTTTCCGATTTTTCCGATTTTTCCCGATTTTTTCCGATTTTTTCCGAATTTATTTTCCGATTTTTTTCAGATTTTTCCCGATTTTTCCCGATTTTTTCCTGATTTTTTTTCCGATTTTTCCCGAATTTATTTTCCGATTTTTTTCCGATTTTTCCCGATTTTTCCCGATTTTTTCCGATTTTTTCCGATTTTTTTTCCGATTTTTTCCGAATTTATTTTCCGATTTTTTTCAGATTTTTCCCGATTTTTCCCGATTTTTTCCTGATTATTTTTCCGATTTTTCCCGAATTTATTTTCCGATTTTTTTACGATTTTTCCCGAATTTATTTTCCGATTTTTTTTCCGATTTTTCCCGATCTTCCCCGATTTTTCCCGATTTTTCCCGATTTTTTCCGATTTTTTTCCGATTTTTTCCGAATTTATTTTCCGATTTTTTTCCGATTTTTCCCGATTTTTCCCGATTTTTTCCGATTTTTTTCCGATTTTTTCCGAATTTATTTTCCGATTTTTTTCCGATTTTTTCCGAATTTATTTTCCGATTTTTTCCGAATTTTTTTCCCGATTTTTCCCGATTTCTTCCGATTTTTTCCGATTTTTTTTTCCGATTTTTCCCGATTTTTTCCCGATTTTTTCCGATCTTTTTCCGATTTTTTTTCCGATTTTTTTCCGATTTTTCCCGAATTTTTCCGATTTTTTCCGAATTTATTTTCCGATTTTTTCCGATTTTTTCCGATTTTTTTTCCGATTTTTTCCGAATTTATTTTCCGATTTTTTTCCGATTTTTCCGATTTTTCCCGATTTTTTCCGATTTTTTTTCCGATTTTTTCCGAATTTATTTTGCGATTTTTTTCAGATTTTTCCCGATTTTTCCCGATTTTTTCCTGATTTTTTTTCCGATTTTTCCCGAATTTATTTTCCGATTTTTCCCGATTTTTCCCGATTTTTCCCGATTTTTTCCGATTTTTTCCGATTTTTTTTCCGATTTTTTCCGAATTTATTTTCCGATTTTTTTCAGATTTTTCCCGATTTTTCCCGATTTTTTCCTGATTTTTTTTCCGATTTTTCCCGAATTTATTTTCCGATTTTTTTCCGATTTTTCCCGATTTTTCCCGATTTTTCCCGATTTTTTCCGATTTTTTCCGATGTTTTTTCCGATTTTTCCCGAATTTATTTTCCGATTTTTTTCCGATTTTTCCCGATTTTTCTCGATTTTTTTTTCCGATTTTTCCCGATTTTTCCCGATTTTTCCCGAATTTTTCCGATTTTTTTTCCGATTTTTCCCGAATTTATTTTCCGATTTTTTTCCGATTTTTCCCGATTTTTCCCGATTTTTTCCGTTTTTTTTTCCGATTTTTCCCGATTTTTCCCGATTTTTTCCGATTTTTTTTCCGATTTTTTCCGAATTTATTTTCCGATTTTTTTCGATTTTTCCCGAATTTTTCCGATTTTTTCCGAATTTATTTTCCGATTTTTTTCCGATTTTTCCCGATTTTTTCCGATTTTTTTTCCGATTTTTTCCGAATTTATTTTCCGATTTTTTTCGATTTTTCCCGAATTTTTCCGATTTTTCCCGAATTTATTTTCCGATTTTTTTCCGATTTTTCCCGATTTTTCTCGATTTTTTTTCCGATTTTTCCCGATTTTTCCCGATTTTTCCCGAATTTTTCCGATTTTTTTTCCGATTTTTCCCGATTTTTCCCGATTTTTTCCGATTTTTTCCGAATTTTTCCGATTTTTTTTCCGATTTTTCCCGAATTTATTTTCCGATTTTTTTCCGATTTTTCCCGATTTTTCCCGATTTTTTCCGATTTTTTTTCCGATTTTTCCCGATTTTTCCCGATTTTTTCCGATTTTTTTTCCGAATTTATTTTCCGATTTTTTTCCGATTTTTCCCGATTTTTCCCGATTTTTTCCGATTTTTTTTCCGATTTTTCCCGATTTTTCCCGATTTTTTCCGATTTTTTCCGAATTTTTCCGATTTTTTTTCCGATTTTTCCCGAATTTATTTTCCGATTTTTTTCCGATTTTTCCCGATTTTTCCCGATTTTTTCCGATTTTTTTTCCGATTTTTCCCGATTTTTCCCGATTTTTTCCGATTTTTTTTCCGATTTTTTCCGAATTTATTTTCCGATTTTTTTCGATTTTTCCCGAATTTTTCCGATTTTTTCCGAATTTATTTTCCGATTTTTTTCGATTTTTCCCGAATTTTTCCGATTTTTTCCGAATTTATTTTCCGAGTTTTTTTCCGATTTTTCCCGATTTTTCCCGAATTTTTCCGATTTTTTTTCCGATTTTTCCCGATTTTTTCCGATTTTTCCCGAATTTATTTTCCGATTTTTTTCCGATTTTTCCCGATTTTTCCCGATTTTTCCCGATTTTTTCCGATTTTTTTTCCGATTTTTCCCGAATTTATTTTCCGATTTTTTTCCGATTTTTCCCGATTTTTCCCGATTTTTCCCGATTTTTTCCGATTTTTTTTCCGATTTTTTCCGAATTTATTTTCCGATTTTTTTCGGATTTTTCCCGATTTTTCCCGATTTTTCCCGATTTTTCCCGAATTTATTTTCCGATTTTTTTCCGATTTTTCCCGATTTTTCCCGATTTTTCCCGAATTTATTTTCCGATTTTTTTCCGATTTTTCCCGATTTTTCCCGATTTTTTCCGATTATTTTTCCGATTTTTTCCGATTATTTTTCCGATTTTTTCCGAATTTATTTTCCGATTTTTTCCCGATTTTTTCCGATTTTTTCCGATTTTTTCCGATTTTTTTTCCGATTTGTTTTCCGATTTTTTTCCGATTTTTCCCGATTTTTCCCGATTTTTCCCGATTTTTTTTCCGATTTTTTTCCCGGTTTTTTCCGATTTTTTTCCGATTTTTTTTCCGATTTTTTTCCGATTTTTCCCGAATTTTTTCCGATTTTTTTTCCGATTTTTTCCGAATTTATTTTCCGATTTTTTTCCGATTTTTCCCGATTTTTCCCGATTTTTTTTCCGATTTTTTTTCCGATTTTTCCCGATCTTTCCCGATTTTTCCCCGATTTTTCCCGATTTTTTCTGATTTTTTCCGAATTTTTCCGATTATTTTTCCGATTTTTTCCGAATTTATTTTCCGATTTTTTCCCGATTTTTTCCGATTTTTTCCGATTTTTTCCGATTTTTTTTCCGATTTGTTTTCCGATTTTTTTCCGATTTTTCCCGATTTTTCCCGATTTTTCCCGATTTTTTTTCCGATTTTTTTCCCGGTTTTTTCCGATTTTTTTCGAATTTTTTTTCCGATTTTTTTCCGATTTTTCCCGATTTTTTTCCGATTTTTTTTCCGATTTTTTCCGAATTTATTTTCCGATTTTTTTCCGATTTTTCCCGATTTTTCCCGATTTTTTCCGATTTTTTTTTCCGATTTTTCCCGAATTTATTTTCCGATTTTTTTCCGATTTTTCCCGATTTTTCCCGATTTTTTCAGATTTTTTTCCGATTTTTTCCGAATTTATTTTCCGATTTTTTCCCAATTTTTCCGATTTTTTTTTCCGATTTTTCCCGAATTTATTTTCCGATTTTTTACCGATTTTTCCCGATTTTTCCCGATGTTTCCCGATTTTTTCCGATTTTTTTTCCGATTTTTTCCGAATTTATTTTCCGATTTTTTCCGATTTTTCCCGATTTTTTTCCGATTTTTTCCGAATTTATTTTCCGATTTTTTTCCGATTTTTCCCGATTTTTCCCGATTTTTTTTCCGATTTTTTCCGAATTTATTTTCCGATTTTTTCCCGATTTTTTCCGATTTTTTCCGATTTTTTCCGATTTTTTTTCCGATTTGTTTTCCGATTTTTTTCCGATTTTTCCCGATTTTTCCCGATTTTTCCCGATTTTTTCCGAATATTTTTCCGATTTTTTCCGAATTTATTTTCCGATTTTTTTCCGATTTTTCCCGATTTTTCCCGATTTTTTCCGAATATTTTTCCGATTTTTTCCGATTATTTTTCCGATTTTTTCCGAATTTATTTTCCGATTTTTTCCCGATTTTTCTCGATTTTTTCCGATTTTTTTCCGATTTTTTCCGAATTTATTTTCCGATTTTTTTCCGATTTTTCCCGATTTTTCCCGATTTTTTTTCCGATTTTTTTTCCGATTTTTCCCGATATTTCCCGATTTTTCCCGATTTTTCCCGATTTTTTCCGATTTTTTCCGAATTTTTCCGATTTTTTTTCCGATTTTTCCCGAATTTATTTTCCGATTTTTTTCCGATTTTTCCCGATTTTTCCCGATTTTTCCCGATTTTTTCCGATTTTTTTTCCGATTTTTTCCGAATTTATTTTCCGATTTTTTTCGGATTTTTCCCGATTTTTCCCGATTTTTCCCGATTTTTCCCGAATTTATTTTCCGATTTTTTTCCGATTTTTCCCGATTTTTCCCGATTTTTTCCGAATTTTTCCGATTTTTCCCGATTTTTCCCGATTTTTCCCGATTTTTTCCGATTTTTTTTCCGATTTTTTCCGAATTTATTTTCCGATTTTTTTCGGATTTTTCCCGATTTTTCCCGATTTTTCCCGATTTTTTCCGATTTTTTTTCCGATTTTTCCCGAATTTATTTTCCGATTTTTTTCCGATTTTTCCCGATTTTTCCCGATTTTTTCCGAATTTTTCCGATTTTTTTTCCGATTTTTCCCGAATTTATTTTCCGATTTTTTTCCGATTTTTCCCGATTTTTCCCGATTTTTTCCGATTTTTTTTCCGATTTTTTCCGAATTTATTTTCCGATTTTTTTCGGATTTTTCCCGATTTTTCCCGATTTTTCCCGATTTTTTTTCCGATTTTTCCCGAATTTATTTTCCGATTTTTTTCCGATTTTTCCCGATTTTTCCCGATTTTTTCCGATTTTTTTTCCGATTTTTTCCGAATTTATTTTCCGATTTTTTTCGGATTTTTCCCGATTTCTCCCGATTTTTCCCGATTTTTTTTCCGATTTTTCCCGAATTTATTTTCCGATTTTTTTTCCGATTTTTTCCGATTTTTCCCGATTTTTTTTCCGATTTTTTTTCCGATTTTTCCCGATCTTTCCCGATTTTTCCCGATTTTTCCCGATTTTTTCCGATTTTTTCCGAATTTTTCCGATTTTTTTTCCGATTTTTCCCGAATTTATTTTCCGATTTTTTTCCGATTTTTCCCGATTTTTCCCGATTTTTCCCGATTTTTTCCGATTTTTTTTCCGATTTTTTCCGAATTTATTTTCCGATTTTTTTCGGATTTTTCCCGATTTTTCCCGATTTTTCCCGAATTTATTTTCCGATTTTTTTCCGATTTTTCCCGATTTTTTCCGATTTTTTCCGATTTTTTCCGATTTTTCCCGATTTTTTTCCGATTTTTTCCGAATTTATTTTCCGATTTTTTTCCGATTTTTCCCGATTTTTCCCGATTTTTTTTCCGATTTTTTCCGAATTTATTTTCCGATTTTTTCCCGATTTTTTCCGATTTTTTCCGATTTTTTCCGATTTTTTTTCCGATTTGTTTTCCGATTTTTTTCCGATTTTTCCCGATTTTTCCCGATTTTTCCCGATTTTTTCCGAATATTTTTCCGATTTTTTCCGAATTTATTTTCCGATTTTTTTCCGATTTTTCCCGATTTTTCCCGATTTTTTCCGAATATTTTTCCGATTTTTTCCGATTATTTTTCCGATTTTTTCCGAATTTATTTTCCGATTTTTTCCCGATTTTTCTCGATTTTTTCCGATTTTTTTCCGATTTTTTCCGAATTTATTTTCCGATTTTTTTCCGATTTTTCCCGATTTTTCCCGATTTTTTTTCCGATTTTTTTTCCGATTTTTCCCGATCTTTCCCGATTTTTCCCGATTTTTCCCGATTTTTTCCGATTTTTTCCGAATTTTTCCGATTTTTTTTCCGATTTTTCCCGAATTTATTTTCCGATTTTTTTCCGATTTTTCCCGATTTTTCCCGATTTTTCCCGATTTTTTCCGATTTTTTTTCCGATTTTTTCCGAATTTATTTTCCGATTTTTTTCGGATTTTTCCCGATTTTTCCCGATTTTTCCCGATTTTTCCCGAATTTATTTTCCGATTTTTTTCCGATTTTTCCCGATTTTTCCCGATTTTTTCCGAATTTTTCCGATTTTTTTCCGATTTTTCCCGATTTTTCCCGATTTTTCCCGATTTTTTCCGATTTTTTTTCCGATTTTTCCCGAATTTATTTTCCGATTTTTTTCCGATTTTTCCCGATTTTTCCCGATTTTTCCCGATTTTTTCCGAATTTTTCCGATTTTTTTTCCGATTTTTTCCGAATTTATTTTCCGATTTTTTTCCGATTTTTCCCGATTTTTCCCGATTTTTTTTCAGATTTTTCCCGATTTTTCCCGATTTTTCCCGATTTTTTCCGATTTTTTCCGATTATTTTTCCGATTTTTTCCGATTATTTTTCCGATTTTTTCCGATTATTTTTCCGATTTTTTCCCGATTTTTCTCGATTTTTTTCCGATTTTTTTCCGATTTTTCCCGATTTTTTTTCCGATTTTTTTTCCGATTTTTTCCGAATTTATTTTCCGATTTTTTTCCGATTTTTCCCGATTTTTTCCGATTATTTTTCCGATTTTTTCCGATTATTTTTCCGATTTTTTCCGAATTTATTTTCCGATTTTTTTCCCAATTTTTCCGATTTTTTTTTCCGATTTTTCCCGAATTTATTTTCCGATTTTTTTCCGATTTTTTTCCGATTTTTCCCGATTTTTCCCGATTTTTTCCGATTTTTTTTCCGTTTTTTTCCGTTTTTTCCCGATTTTTTCCGATTTTTTCCGATTTTTTTTCCGATTTGTTTTCCGATTTTTTCCGATTTTTTTTCCGATTTTTTTCCGATTTTTCCCGAATTTTTCCGATTTTTTCCGAATTTATTTTCCGATTTTTTCCGATTTTTCCCGATTTTTTTCCGATTTTTTTTCCGATTTTTTCCGAATTTATTTTCCAATTTTTTTCCGATTTTTCACGATTTTTCCCGATTTTTTCCGAATATTTTTCCGATTTTTTCCGAATATATTTTCCGATTTTTTTCCGATTTTTCCCGATTTTTCCCGATTTTTTCCGATTATTTTTCCGATTTTTTCCGATTATTTTTCCGATTTTTTCCGAATTTATTTTCCGATTTTTCCCGATTTTTTTTCCGATTTTTTTTCCGATTTTTTCCGAATTTATTTTCGCATTTTTTTCCGATTTTTCCCGATTTTTCCCGATTTTTTCCGATTATTTTTCCGATTTTTTCCGATTATTTTTCCGATTTTTTCCGAATTTATTTTCCGATTTTTTCCCAATTTTTCCGATTTTTTTTTCCGATTTTTCCCGAATTTATTTTCCGATTTTTTACCGATTTTTCCCGATTTTTCCCGATGTTTCCCGATTTTTTCCGATTTTTTTTCCGATTTTTTCCGAATTTATTTTCCGATTTTTTCCCGATTATTTTTCCGATTTTTTCCGAATTTATTTTCCGATTTTTTCCCAATTTTTCCGATTTTTTTTTCCGATTTTTCCCGAATTTATTTTCCGATTTTTTTTCCGATTTTTCCCGATTTTTCCCGATGTTTCCCGATTTTTTCCGATTTTTTTTCCGATTTTTTCCGAATTTATTTTCCGATTTTTTCCCGATTTTTCCCGATTTTTCCCGATTTTTTCCGATTTTTTTTCCGTTTTTTTCCGAATTTATTTTCCGATTTTTTTTCCGATTTTTCCCGATTTTTCCCGATGTTTCCCGATTTTTTCCGATTTTTTTTCCGTTTTTTTCCGAATTTTTTTTCCGATTTTTCCCGATTTTTCCCGATTTTTCCCGATTTTTTCCGATTTTTTCCGAATTTATTTTCCGATTTTTTCCCGATTTTTCTCGATTTTTTCCGATTTTTTTCCGATTTTTCCCGATTTTTTTTCCGATTTTTTTTCCGATTTTTTCCGAATTTATTTTCCGATTTTTTTCCGATTTTTCCCGATTTTTTCCGATTATTTTTCCGATTTTTTCCGATTATTTTTCCGATTTTTTCCGATTATTTTTCCGAATTTATTTTCCGATTTTTTCCCAATTTTTCCGATTTTTTTTTCCGATTTTTCCCGAATTATTTTCCGATTTTTTTCCGATTTTTCCCGATTTTTCCCGATGTTTCCCGATTTTTTCCGATTTTTTTTCCGATTTTTTCCGAATTTATTTTCCGATTTTTTCCCGATTTTTCCCGATTTTTCCCGATTTTTTCCGATTTTTTTTCCGTTTTTTTCCGAATTTATTTTCCGATTTTTTTCGGATTTTTCCCGATTTTTCCCGATTTTTTTCCGATTTTATTTCCGATTTTTCCCGATTTTTCCCGATTTTTCCCGATTTTTCCCGATTTTTTCCGATTATTTTTCCGATTTTTTCCGATTATTTTTCCGATTTTTTCCGAATTTATTTTCCGATTTTTTCCCAATTTTTCCGATTTTTTTTTTCCGATTTTTCCCGAATTTATTTTCCGATTTTTTTTCCGATTTTTCCCGATTTTTCCCGATGTTTCCCGATTTTTTCCGATTTTTTTTCCGATTTTTTCCGAATTTATTTTCCGATTTTTTCCCGATTTTTCCCGATTTTTCCCGATTTTTTCCGATTTTTTTTCCGTTTTTTTCCGAATTTATTTTCCGATTTTTTTCGGATTTTTCCCGATTTTTCCCGATTTTTTTTCCGATTTTTTTTCCGATTTTTCCCGATTTTTCCCGATTTTTCCCGATTTTTTCAGATTTTTTCCGATTTTTTCCGATTTTTTTTCCGATTTGTTTTCCGATTTTTTCCGATTTTTTTTCCGATTTTTTTCCGATTTTTCCCGAATTTTTCCGATTTTTTCCGAATTTATTTTCCGATTTTTTCCCGATTTTTCTCGATTTTTCCCGATTTTTTCCGATTATTTTTCCGATTTTTTCCGATTTTTCCCGATTTTTCCCGATTTTTCCCGATTTTTTCCGATTATTTTTCCGATTTTTTCCGATTATTTTTCCGATTTTTTCCGAATTTATTTTCCGATTTTTTCCCAATTTTTCCGATTTTTTTTTCCGATTTTTCCCGAATTTATTTTCCGATTTTTTTCGGATTTTTCCCGATTTTTCCCGAATTTATTTTCCGATTTTTTTCCGATTTTTCCCGATTTTTTCCGATTTTTTCCGATTTTTTCCGATTTTTCCCGATTTTTTTCCGATTTTTTCCGAATTTATTTTCCGATTTTTTTCCGATTTTTCCCGATTTTTCCCGATTTTTTTTCCGATTTTTTCCGAATTTATTTTCCGATTTTTTCCCGATTTTTTCCGATTTTTTCCGATTTTTTCCGATTTTTTTTCCGATTTGTTTTCCGATTTTTTTCCGATTTTTCCCGATTTTTCCCGATTTTTCCCGATTTTTTCCGAATATTTTTCCGATTTTTTCCGAATTTATTTTCCGATTTTTTTCCGATTTTTCCCGATTTTTCCCGATTTTTTCCGAATATTTTTCCGATTTTTTCCGATTATTTTTCCGATTTTTTCCGAATTTATTTTCCGATTTTTTCCCGATTTTTCTCGATTTTTTCCGATTTTTTTCCGATTTTTTCCGAATTTATTTTCCGATTTTTTTCCGATTTTTCCCGATTTTTCCCGATTTTTTCCGATTTTTTTTCCGATTTTTTCCGAATTTATTTTCCGATTTTTTTCCGATTTTTCCCGATTTTTCCCGATTTTTCCCGATTTTTTCCTGATTTTTTTTCCGATTTTTTCCGAATTTATTTTCCGATTTTTTTCCGATTTTTCCCGATTTTTCCCGATTTTTTCCGATTTTTTCCGATTTTTTCCGATTTTTTTTCCGATTTTTCCCGAATTTATTTTCCGATTTTTTTCCGATTTTTCCCGATTTTTCTCGATTTTTTTTCCGATTTTTCCCGATTTTTCCCGATTTTTTCCGATTTTTTTTCCGATTTTTCCCGAATTTATTTTCCGATTTTTTTCCGATTTTTCCCGATTTTTCCCGATTTTTTCCGAATTTTTCCGATTTTTTTTCCGATTTTTTCCGAATTTATTTTCCGATTTTTTTCCGATTTTTCCCGATTTTTCCCGATTTTTTCCGATTTTTTTTCCGATTTTTTTCCGATTTTTCCCGATTTTTTCCGAATTTTTCCGATTTTTCCCGAATTTATTTTCCGATTTTTTTCCGATTTTTCCCGATTTTTCCCGATTTTTTCCGAATTTTTCCGATTTTTTTTCCGATTTTTCCCGAATTTATTTTCCGATTTTTTTCCGATTTTTCCCGATTTTTCCCGATTTTTCCCGATTTTTTCCGATTATTTTTCCGATTTTTTCCGATTATTTTTCCGATTTTTTCCGAATTTATTTTCCGATTTTTTCCCGATTTTTCTCGATTTTTTCCGATTTTTTTCCGATTTTTTCCGAATTTATTTTCCGATTTTTTTCCGATTTTTCCCGATTTTTCCCGATTTTTTTTCCGATTTTTTTTCCGATTTTTCCCGATCTTTCCCGATTTTTCCCGATTTTTCCCGATTTTTTCCGATTTTTTCCGAATTTTTCCGATTTTTTTTCCGATTTTTCCCGAATTTATTTTCCGATTTTTTTCCGATTTTTCCCGATTTTTCCCGATTTTTTCCGATTTTTTTTCCGATTTTTTCCGAATTTATTTTCCGATTTTTTTCCGATTTTTCCCGATTTTTCCCGATTTTTTTTCCGATTTTTTCCGAATTTATTTTCCGATTTTATTTCCGATTTTTCCCGATTTTTCCCGATTTTTCCCGATTTTTCCCGATTTTTTCCGATTATTTTTCCGATTTTTTCCGATTATTTTTCCGATTTTTTCCGAATTTATTTTCCGATTTTTTCCCAATTTTTCCGATTTTTTTTTTCCGATTTTTCCCGAATTTATTTTCCGATTTTTTTTCCGATTTTTCCCGATTTTTCCCGATGTTTCCCGATTTTTTCCGATTTTTTTTCCGATTTTTTCCGAATTTATTTTCCGATTTTTTCCCGATTTTTCCCGATTTTTCCCGATTTTTTCCGATTTTTTTTCCGTTTTTTTCCGAATTTATTTTCCGATTTTTTTCGGATTTTTCCCGATTTTTCCCGATTTTTTTTCCGATTTTTTTTCCGATTTTTCCCGATTTTTCCCGATTTTTCCCGATTTTTTCCGATTTTTTCCGATTTTTTCCGATTTTTTTTCCGATTTGTTTTCCGATTTTTTCCGATTTTTTTTCCGATTTTTTTCCGATTTTTCCCGAATTTTTCCGATTTTTTCCGAATTTATTTTCCGATTTTTTCCCGATTTTTCTCGATTTTTCCCGATTTTTTCCGATTATTTTTCCGATTTTTTCCGATTTTTCCCGATTTTTCCCGATTTTTCCCGATTTTTTCCGATTATTTTTCCGATTTTTTCCGATTATTTTTCCGATTTTTTCCGAATTTATTTTCCGATTTTTTTCCCAATTTTTCCGATTTTTTTTTCCGATTTTTCCCGAATTTATTTTCCGATTTTTTTCGGATTTTTCCCGATTTTTCCCGAATTTATTTTCCGATTTTTTTCCGATTTTTCCCGATTTTTTCCGATTTTTTCCGATTTTTTCCGATTTTTCCCGATTTTTTTCCGATTTTTTCCGAATTTATTTTCCGATTTTTTTCCGATTTTTCCCGATTTTTCCCGATTTTTTTTCCGATTTTTTCCGAATTTATTTTCCGATTTTTTCCCGATTTTTTCCGATTTTTTCCGATTTTTTCCGATTTTTTTTCCGATTTGTTTTCCGATTTTTTTCCGATTTTTCCCGATTTTTCCCGATTTTTCCCGATTTTTTCCGAATCTTTTTCCGATTTTTTCCGAATTTATTTTCCGATTTTTTTCCGATTTTTCCCGATTTTTCCCGATTTTTTCCGAATATTTTTCCGATTTTTTCCGATTATTTTTCCGATTTTTTCCGAATTTATTTTCCGATTTTTTCCCGATTTTTCTCGATTTTTTCCGATTTTTTTCCGATTTTTTCCGAATTTATTTTCCGATTTTTTTCCGATTTTTCCCGATTTTTCTCGATTTTTTCCGATTTTTCCCGATTTTTCCCGATTTTTCCCGATTTTTTCCTGATTTTTTTTCCGATTTTTTCCGAATTTATTTTCCGATTTTTTTCCGATTTTTCCCGATTTTTCCCGATTTTTTCCGATTTTTTCCGATTTTTTCCGATTTTTTTTCCGATTTTTCCCGAATTTATTTTCCGATTTTTTTCCGATTTTTCCCGATTTTTCTCGATTTTTTTTCCGATTTTTCCCGATTTTTCCCGATTTTTTCCGATTTTTTTTCCGATTTTTCCCGAATTTATTTTCCGATTTTTTTCCGATTTTTCCCGATTTTTCCCGATTTTTTCCGAATTTTTCCGATTTTTTTTCCGATTTTTTCCGAATTTATTTTCCGATTTTTTTCCGATTTTTCCCGATTTTTCCCGATTTTTTCCGATTTTTTTTCCGATTTTTTTCCGATTTTTCCCGATTTTTTCCGAATTTTTCCGATTTTTCCCGAATTTATTTTCCGATTTTTTTCCGATTTTTCCCGATTTTTCCCGATTTTTTCCGAATTTTTCCGATTTTTTTTCCGATTTTTCCCGAATTTATTTTCCGATTTTTTTCCGATTTTTCCCGATTTTTCCCGATTTTTCCCGATTTTTTCCGATTATTTTTCCGATTTTTTCCGATTATTTTTCCGATTTTTTCCGAATTTATTTTCCGATTTTTTCCCGATTTTTCTCGATTTTTTCCGATTTTTTTCCGATTTTTTCCGAATTTATTTTCCGATTTTTTTCCGATTTTTCCCGATTTTTCCCGATTTTTTTTCCGATTTTTTTTCCGATTTTTCCCGATCTTTCCCGATTTTTCCCGATTTTTCCCGATTTTTTCCGATTTTTTCCGAATTTTTCCGATTTTTTTTCCGATTTTTCCCGAATTTATTTTCCGATTTTTTTCCGATTTTTCCCGATTTTTCCCGATTTTTTCCGATTTTTTTTCCGATTTTTTCCGAATTTATTTTCCGATTTTTTTCCGATTTTTCCCGATTTTTCCCGATTTTTTTTCCGATTTTTTCCGAATTTATTTTCCGATTTTTTTCCGATTTTTCCCGATTTTTCCAGATTTTTTCCGATTATTTTTCCGATTTTTTCCGATTATTTTTCCGATTTTTTCCGAATTTATTTTCCGATTTTTTCCCGATTTTCCTCGATTTTTTCCGATTTTTTTCCGATTTTTTCCGAATTTATTTTCCGATTTTTTTCCGATTTTTCCCGATTTTTCCCGATTTTTTTTCCGATTTTTTTTCCGATTTTTCCCGATCTTTCCCGATTTTTCCCGATTTTTCCCGATTTTTTCCAATTTTTTCCGAATTTTTCCGATTTTTTTCCGATTTTTCCCGATTTTTCCCGATTTTTCCCGATTTTTTCCGATTTTTTTTCCGATTTTTTCCGAATTTATTTTCCGATTTTTTTCGGATTTTTCCCGATTTTTCCCGATTTTTCCCGAATTTATTTTCAGATTTTTTTCCGATTTTTCCCGATTTTTCCCGATTTTTTCCGAATTTTTCCGATTTTTTTTCCGATTTTTCCCGAATTTATTTTCCGATTTTTTTCCGATTTTTCCCGATTTTTCCCGATTTTTTCCGATTTTTTTTCCGATTTTTTCCGAATTTATTTTCCGATTTTTTTCGGATTTTTCCCGATTTTTCCCGATTTTTCCCGATTTTTTTTCCGATTTTTCCCGAATTTATTTTCCGTTTTTTTTCCGATTTTTCCCGATTTTTCCCGATTTTTTCCGATTTTTTTTCCGATTTTTCCCGAATTTATTTTCCGATTTTTTTCCGATTTTTCCCGATTTTTCCCGATTTTTTCCGAATTTTTCCGATTTTTTTTCCGATTTTTTCCGAATTTATTTTCCGATTTTTTTCCGATTTTTCCCGATTTTTCCCGATTTTTTCCGATTTTTTTTCCGATTTTTTTCCGATTTTTCCCGATTTTTCCCGATTTTTTCCGAATTTTTCCGATTTTTCCCGAATTTATTTTCCGATTTTTTTCCGATTTTTCCCGATTTTTCCCGATTTTTTCCGAATTTTTCCGATTTTTTTTCCGATTTTTCCCGAATTTATTTTCCGATTTTTTTCCGATTTTTCCCGATTTTTCCCGATTTTTCCCGATTTTTTCCGATTATTTTTCCGATTTTTTCCGATTATTTTTCCGATTTTTTCCGAATTTATTTTCCGATTTTTTCCCGATTTTTCCCGATTTTTCCCGATTTTTCCCGATTTTTTCCGATTTTTTTTCCGATTTTTTCCGAATTTATTTTCCGATTTTTTTCCGATTTTTCCCGATTTTTCCCGATTTTTTCCGAATTTTTCCGATTTTTCCCGAATTTATTTTCCGATTTTTTTCCGATTTTTCCCGATTTTTCCCGATTTTTTCCGAATTTTTCCGATTTTTTTTCCGATTTTTCCCGAATTTATTTTCCGATTTTTTTCCGATTTTTCCCGATTTTTCCCGATTTTTCCCGATTTTTTCCGATTATTTTTCCGATTTTTTCCGATTATTTTTCCGATTTTTTCCGAATTTATTTTCCGATTTTTTCCCGATTTTTCTCGATTTTTTCCGATTTTTTTCCGATTTTTTCCGAATTTATTTTCCGATTTTTTTCCGATTTTTCCCGATTTTTCCCGATTTCTTTTCCGATTTTTTTTCCGATTTTTCCCGATCTTTCCCGATTTTTCCCGATTTTTCCCGATTTTTTCCGATTTTTTCCGAATTTTTCCGATTTTTTTTCCGATTTTTCCCGAATTTATTTTCCGATTTTTTTCCGATTTTTCCCGATTTTTCCCGATTTTTTCCGATTTTTTTTCCGATTTTTTCCGAATTTATTTTCCGATTTTTTTCGGATTTTTCCCGATTTTTCCCGATTTTTCCCGATTTTTTTTCCGATTTTTTCCGAATTTATTTTCCGATTTTTTTCGGATTTTTCCCGATTTTTCCCGATTTTTCCCGATTTTTCCCGAATTTATTTTCCGATTTTTTTCCGATTTTTCCCGATTTTTCCCGATTTTTTCCGAATTTTTCCGATTTTTCCCGAATTTATTTTCCGATTTTTTTCCGATTTTTCCCGATTTTTTCCGAATTTTTCCGATTTTTTTCCGATTTTTCCCGATTTTTCCCGATTTTTCCCGATTTTTTCCGATTTTTTTTCCGATTTTTTCCGAATTTATTTTCCGATTTTTTTCGGATTTTTCCCGATTTTTCCCGATTTTTCCCGATTTTTTCCGATTTTTTTTCCGATTTTTCCCGAATTTATTTTCCGATTTTTTTCCGATTTTTCCCGATTTTTCCCGATTTTTTCCGAATTTTTCCGATTTTTTTTCCGATTTTTTCCGAATTTATTTTCCGATTTTTTTCCGATTTTTCCCGATTTTTCCCGATTTTTCCCGATTTTTTCCGAATTTTTCCGATTTTTCCCGAATTTATTTTCCGATTTTTTTCCGATTTTTCCCGATTTTTCCCGATTTTTTCCGAATTTTTCCGATTTTTTTTCCGATTTTTCCCGAATTTATTTTCCGATTTTTTTCCGATTTTTCCCGATTTTTCCCGATTTTTCCCGATTTTTTCCGATTATTTTTCCGATTTTTCCCGATTTTTCCCGATTTTTTCCGATTATTTTTCCGATTTTTTCCGATTATTTTTCCGATTTTTTCCGAATTTATTTTCCGATTTTTTCCCGATTTTTCTCGATTTTTTCCGATTTTTTTCCGATTTTTTCCGAATTTATTTTCCGATTTTTTTCCGATTTTTCCCGATTTTTCCCGATTTTTTTTCCGATTTTTTTTCCGATTTTTCCCGATCTTTCCCGATTTTTCCCGATTTTTCCCGATTTTTTCCGATTTTTTCCGAATTTTTCCGATTTTTTTTCCGATTTTTCCCGAATTTATTTTCCGATTTTTTTCCGATTTTTCCCGATTTTTCCCGATTTTTCCCGATTTTTTCCGATTTTTTTTCCGATTTTTTCCGAATTTATTTTCCGATTTTTTTCGGATTTTTCCCGATTTTTCCCGATTTTTCCCGATTTTTTCCGAATTTTTCCGATTTTTTTTCCGATTTTTCCCGAATTTATTTTCCGATTTTTTTCCGATTTTTCCCGATTTTTCCAGATTTTTTCCGATTATTTTTCCGATTTTTTCCGATTATTTTTCCGATTTTTTCCGAATTTATTTTCCGATTTTTTCCCGATTTTCCTCGATTTTTTCCGATTTTTTTCCGATTTTTTCCGAATTTATTTTCCGATTTTTTTCCGATTTTTCCCGATTTTTCCCGATTTTTTTTCCGATTTTTTTTCCGATTTTTCCCGATCTTTCCCGATTTTTCCCGATTTTTCCCGATTTTTTCCAATTTTTTCCGAATTTTTCCGATTTTTTTCCGATTTTTCCCGATTTTTCCCGATTTTTCCCGATTTTTTCCGATTTTTTTTCCGATTTTTTCCGAATTTATTTTCCGATTTTTTTCGGATTTTTCCCGATTTTTCCCGATTTTTCCCGAATTTATTTTCAGATTTTTTTCCGATTTTTCCCGATTTTTCCCGATTTTTTCCGAATTTTTCCGATTTTTTTTCCGATTTTTCCCGAATTTATTTTCCGATTTTTTTCCGATTTTTCCCGATTTTTCCCGATTTTTTCCGATTTTTTTTCCGATTTTTTCCGAATTTATTTTCCGATTTTTTTCGGATTTTTCCCGATTTTTCCCGATTTTTCCCGATTTTTTTTCCGATTTTTCCCGAATTTATTTTCCGTTTTTTTTCCGATTTTTCCCGATTTTTCCCGATTTTTTCCGATTTTTTTTCCGATTTTTCCCGAATTTATTTTCCGATTTTTTTCCGATTTTTCCCGATTTTTCCCGATTTTTTCCGAATTTTTCCGATTTTTTTTCCGATTTTTTCCGAATTTATTTTCCGATTTTTTTCCGATTTTTCCCGATTTTTCCCGATTTTTTCCGATTTTTTTTCCGATTTTTTTCCGATTTTTCCCGATTTTTCCCGATTTTTTCCGAATTTTTCCGATTTTTCCCGAATTTATTTTCCGATTTTTTTCCGATTTTTCCCGATTTTTCCCGATTTTTTCCGAATTTTTCCGATTTTTTTTCCGATTTTTCCCGAATTTATTTTCCGATTTTTTTCCGATTTTTCCCGATTTTTCCCGATTTTTCCCGATTTTTTCCGATTATTTTTCCGATTTTTTCCGATTATTTTTCCGATTTTTTCCGAATTTATTTTCCGATTTTTTCCCGATTTTTCCCGATTTTTCCCGATTTTTCCCGATTTTTTCCGATTTTTTTTCCGATTTTTTCCGAATTTATTTTCCGATTTTTTTCCGATTTTTCCCGATTTTTCCCGATTTTTTCCGAATTTTTCCGATTTTTCCCGAATTTATTTTCCGATTTTTTTCCGATTTTTCCCGATTTTTCCCGATTTTTTCCGAATTTTTCCGATTTTTTTTCCGATTTTTCCCGAATTTATTTTCCGATTTTTTTCCGATTTTTCCCGATTTTTCCCGATTTTTCCCGATTTTTTCCGATTATTTTTCCGATTTTTTCCGATTATTTTTCCGATTTTTTCCGAATTTATTTTCCGATTTTTTCCCGATTTTTCTCGATTTTTTCCGATTTTTTTCCGATTTTTTCCGAATTTATTTTCCGATTTTTTTCCGATTTTTCCCGATTTTTCCCGATTTCTTTTCCGATTTTTTTTCCGATTTTTCCCGATCTTTCCCGATTTTTCCCGATTTTTCCCGATTTTTTCCGATTTTTTCCGAATTTTTCCGATTTTTTTTCCGATTTTTCCCGAATTTATTTTCCGATTTTTTTCCGATTTTTCCCGATTTTTCCCGATTTTTTCCGATTTTTTTTCCGATTTTTTCCGAATTTATTTTCCGATTTTTTTCGGATTTTTCCCGATTTTTCCCGATTTTTCCCGATTTTTTTTCCGATTTTTTCCGAATTTATTTTCCGATTTTTTTCGGATTTTTCCCGATTTTTCCCGATTTTTCCCGATTTTTCCCGAATTTATTTTCCGATTTTTTTCCGATTTTTCCCGATTTTTCCCGATTTTTTCCGAATTTTTCCGATTTTTCCCGAATTTATTTTCCGATTTTTTTCCGATTTTTCCCGATTTTTTCCGAATTTTTCCGATTTTTTTCCGATTTTTCCCGATTTTTCCCGATTTTTCCCGATTTTTTCCGATTTTTTTTCCGATTTTTTCCGAATTTATTTTCCGATTTTTTTCGGATTTTTCCCGATTTTTCCCGATTTTTCCCGATTTTTTCCGATTTTTTTTCCGATTTTTCCCGAATTTATTTTCCGATTTTTTTCCGATTTTTCCCGATTTTTCCCGATTTTTTCCGAATTTTTCCGATTTTTTTTCCGATTTTTTCCGAATTTATTTTCCGATTTTTTTCCGATTTTTCCCGATTTTTCCCGATTTTTCCCGATTTTTTCCGAATTTTTCCGATTTTTCCCGAATTTATTTTCCGATTTTTTTCCGATTTTTCCCGATTTTTCCCGATTTTTTCCGAATTTTTCCGATTTTTTTTCCGATTTTTCCCGAATTTATTTTCCGATTTTTTTCCGATTTTTCCCGATTTTTCCCGATTTTTCCCGATTTTTTCCGATTATTTTTCCGATTTTTCCCGATTTTTCCCGATTTTTTCCGATTATTTTTCCGATTTTTTCCGATTATTTTTCCGATTTTTTCCGAATTTATTTTCCGATTTTTTCCCGATTTTTCTCGATTTTTTCCGATTTTTTTCCGATTTTTTCCGAATTTATTTTCCGATTTTTTTCCGATTTTTCCCGATTTTTCCCGATTTTTTTTCCGATTTTTTTTCCGATTTTTCCCGATCTTTCCCGATTTTTCCCGATTTTTCCCGATTTTTTCCGATTTTTTCCGAATTTTTCCGATTTTTTTTCCGATTTTTCCCGAATTTATTTTCCGATTTTTTTCCGATTTTTCCCGATTTTTCCCGATTTTTCCCGATTTTTTCCGATTTTTTTTCCGATTTTTTCCGAATTTATTTTCCGATTTTTTTCGGATTTTTCCCGATTTTTCCCGATTTTTCCCGATTTTTTCCGAATTTTTCCGATTTTTTTTCCGATTTTTCCCGAATTTATTTTTCGATTTTTTTCCGATTTTTCCCGATTTTTCCCGATTTTTTCCGATTTTTTTTCCGATTTTTTCCGAATTTATTTTCCGATTTTTTTCGGATTTTTCCCGATTTTTCCCGATTTTTCCCGATTTTTTTTCCGATTTTTTCCGAATTTATTTTCCGATTTTTTTCGGATTTTTCCCGATTTTTCCCGATTTTTCCCGATTTTTCCCGAATTTATTTTCCGATTTTTTTCCGATTTTTCCCGATTTTTCCCGATTTTTTCCGAATTTTTCCGATTTTTCCCGAATTTATTTTCCGATTTTTTTCCGATTTTTCCCGATTTTTTCCGAATTTTTCCGATTTTTTTCCGATTTTTCCCGATTTTTCCCGATTTTTCCCGATTTTTTCCGATTTTTTTTCCGATTTTTTCCGAATTTATTTTCCGATTTTTTTCGGATTTTTCCCGATTTTTCCCGATTTTTTCCGATTTTTTTTCCGATTTTTCCCGAATTTATTTTCCGATTTTTTTCCGATTTTTCCCGATTTTTTCCGAATTTTTCCGATTTTTTTTCCGATTTTTTCCGAATTTATTTTCCGATTTTTTTCCGATTTTTCCCGATTTTTCCCGATTTTTCCCGATTTTTTCCGAATTTTTCCGATTTTTCCCGAATTTATTTTCCGATTTTTTTCCGATTTTTCCCGATTTTTCCCGATTTTTTCCGAATTTTTCCGATTTTTTTTCCGATTTTTCCCGAATTTATTTTCCGATTTTTTTCCGATTTTTCCCGATTTTTCCCGATTTTTCCCGATTTTTTCCGATTATTTTTCCGATTTTTTCCGATTATTTTTCCGATTTTTTCCGAATTTATTTTCCGATTTTTTCCCGATTTTTCTCGATTTTTTCCGATTTTTTTCCGATTTTTTCCGAATTTATTTTCCGATTTTTTTCCGATTTTTCCCGATTTTTCCCGATTTTTTTTCCGATTTTTTTCCGATTTTTCCCGATCTTTCCCGATTTTTCCCGATTTTTCCCGATTTTTTCCGATTTTTTCCGAATTTTTCCGATTTTTTTTCCGATTTTTCCCGAATTTATTTTCCGATTTTTTTCCGATTTTTCCCGATTTTTCCCGATTTTTCCCGATTTTTTCCGATTTTTTTTCCGATTTTTTCCGAATTTATTTTCCGATTTTTTTCGGATTTTTCCCGATTTTTCCCGATTTTTCCCGAATTTATTTTCAGATTTTTTTCCGATTTTTCCCGATTTTTCCCGATTTTTTCCGAATTTTTCCGATTTTTTTCCCGATTTTTCCCGAATTTATTTTCAGATTTTTTTCCGATTTTTCCCGATTTTTCCCGATTTTTTCCGAATTTTTCCGATTTTTTTTCCGATTTTTCCCGAATTTTATTTTCCGATTTTTTTCCGATTTTTCCCGATTTTTCCCGATTTTTTCCGATTTTTTTTCCGATTTTTTCCGAATTTATTTTCCGATTTTTTTCGGATTTTTCCCGATTTTTCCCGATTTTTCCCGATTTTTTTTCCGATTTTTCCCGAATTTATTTTCCGTTTTTTTTCCGATTTTTCCCGATTTTTCCCGATTTTTTCCGATTTTTTTTCCGATTTTTTCCGAATTTATTTTCCGATTTTTTTCGGATTTTTCCCGATCTTTCCCGATTTTTCCCGATTTTTTTTCCGATTTTTCCCGAATTTATTTTCCGATTTTTTTTCCGATTTGTTTTCCGATTTTTTCCGATTTTTTTTCCGATTTTTTTCCGATTTTTCCCGAATTTTTCCGATTTTTTCCGAATTTATTTTCCGATTTTTTCCGATTTTTTCCGATTTTTCCCGATTTTTTTCCGATTTTTTTTCCGATTTTTTCCGAATTTATTTTCCGATTTTTTTCCAATTTTTCCCGATTTTTCCCGATTTTTTCCGAATATTTTTCCGATTTTTTCCGAATTTATTTTCCGATTTTTTTCCGATTTTTCCCGATTTTTCCCGATTTTTTCCGATTATTTTTCCGATTTTTTCCGATTATTTTTCCGATTTTTTCCGAATTTATTTTCCGATTTTTTCCCGATTTTTCTCGATTTTTTCCGATTTTTTTCCGATTTTTTCCGAATTTATTTTCCGATTTTTTTCCGATTTTTCCCGATTTTTCCCGATTTTTTTTCCGATTTTTTTTCCGATTTTTCCCGATCTTTCCCGATTTTTCCCGATTTTTCCCGATTTTTTCCGATTTTTCCCGAATTTATTTTCCGATTTTTTTCCGATTTTTCCCGATTTTTCCCGATTTTTCCCGATTTTTTCCGATTTTTTTTCCGATTTTTTCCGAATTTATTTTCCGATTTTTTTCGGATTTTTCCCGATTTTTCCCGATTTTTCCCGATTTTTCCCGAATTTATTTTCAGATTTTTTTCCGATTTTTCCCGATTTTTCCCGATTTTTTCCGAATTTTTCCGATTTTTTTTCCGATTTTTCCCGAATTTATTTTCCGATTTTTCCCGATTTTTCCCGATTTTTTCCGATTATTTTTCCGATTTTTTCCGATTATTTTTCCGATTTTTTCCGAATTTATTTTCCGATTTTTTCCCGATTTTTCTCGATTTTTTCCGATTTTTTTCCGATTTTTTCCGAATTTATTTTCCGATTTTTTTCCGATTTTTCCCGATTTTTCCCGATTTTTTTTCCGATTTTTTTTCCGATTTTTCCCGATCTTTCCCGATTTTTCCCGATTTTTCCCGATTTTTTCCGTTTTTTTCCGAATTTTTCCGATTTTTTTTCCGATTTTTCCCGAATTTATTTTCCGATTTTTTTCCGATTTTTCCCGATTTTTCCCGATTTTTTCCGATTTTTTTTCCGATTTTTTCCGAATTTATTTTCCGATTTTTTTCGGATTTTTCCCGATTTTTCCCGATTTTTCCCGATTTTTTTTCCGATTTTTCCCGAATTTATTTTCCGATTTTTTTCCGATTTTTCCCGATTTTTCCCGATTTTTTTTCCGATTTTTTCCGAATTTATTTTCCGATTTTTTTCCGATTTTTCCCGATTTTTTCCGAATTTTTCTAAATTTTTTTCCGATTTTTCCCGATTTTTCCCGATTTTTTTTCCGATTTTTTTTCCGATTTTTCCCGATTTTTCCCGATTTTTCCCGATTTTTTCCGATTTTTTCCGATTTTTTCCGAATTTATTTTCCGATTTTTTCCGATTTTTTCCGATTTTTCCCGATTTTTTTCCGATTTTTTTTCCGATTTTTTTTCCGATTTTTCCCGATTTTTCCCGATTTTTCCCGATTTTTTCCGATTTTTTCCGATTTTTTCCGATTTTTTTTCCGATTTGTTTTCCGATTTTTTCCGATTTTTTTTCCGATTTTTTTCCGATTTTTCCCGAATTTTTCCGATTTTTTCCGAATTTATTTTCCGATTTTTTCCGATTTTTTCCGATTTTTCCCGATTTTTTTCCGATTTTTTCCGAATTTATTTTCCGATTTTTTTCCGATTTTTCCCGATTTTTCCCGATTTTTTTTCCGATTTTTTTTCCGATTTTTCCCGATTTTTCCCGATTTTTTCCGATTTTTTTTCCGATTTTTTCCGAATTTATTTTCCGATTTTTTTCCGATTTTTCCCGATTTTTTCCGATTTTTTCCGATTTTTTCCGATTTTTCCCGATTAATTTCCGATTTTTTCCGAATTTATTTTCCGATTTTTTTCCGATTTTTCCCGATTTTTCCCGATTTTTTTTCCGATTTTTTTTCCGATTTTTCCCGATCTTTCCCGATTTTTCCCGATTTTTCCCGATTTTTTCCGATTTTTTCCGAATTTTTCCGATTTTTTTTCCGATTTTTCCCGAATTTATTTTCCGATTTTTTTCCGATTTTTCCCGATTTTTCCCGATTTTTTCCGAATTTTTCCGATTTTTCCCGAATTTATTTTCCGATTTTTTTCCGATTTTTCCCGATTTTTTCCGATTTTTTCCGATTTTTTCCGATTTTTTTTCCGATTTGTTTTCCGATTTTTTTCCGATTTTTCCCGATTTTTCCCGATTTTTCCCGATTTTTTTTCCGATTTTTTTCCCGGTTTTTTCCGATTTTTTTCCGATTTTTTTTCCGATTTTTTTCCGATTTTTCCCGAATTTTTCCGAATTTTTCCGAATTTATTTTCCGATTTTTTCCGATTTTTTCCGATTTTTCCCGATTTTTTTCCGATTTTTTTTCCGATTTTTTCCGAATTTATTTTCCGATTTTTTTCCGATTTTTCCCGATTTTTCCCGATTTTTTCCGATTATTTTTCCGATTTTTTCCGATTATTTTTCCGATTTTTTCCGAATTTATTTTCCGATTTTTTCCCGATTTTTTCCGATTTTTTCCGATTTTTTCCGATTTTTTTTCCGATTTGTTTTCCGATTTTTTTCCGATTTTTCCCGAATTTATTTTCCGATTTTTTTCCGATTTTTCCCGATTTTTCCCGATTTTTTCCGAATTTTTCCGATTTTCTTTCCGATTTTTTCCGAATTTATTTTCCGATTTTTTCCCAATTTTTCCGATTTTTTTTTCCGATTTTTCCCGAATTTATTTTCCGATTTTTTTCCGATTTTTCCCGATTTTTCCCGATTTTTCCCGATTTTTTCCGATTTTTTTTCCGTTTTTTCCCGATTTTTCCCGATTTTTCCAGATTTTTTCCGATTTTTTCCGATTTTTTCTCCGATTTGTTTTCCGATTTTTTCCGATTTTTTTTCCGATTTTTTTCCGAATTTATTTTCCGATTTTTTCCGATTTTTTCCGATTTTTCCCGATTTTTTTCCGATTTTTTTTCCGATTTTTTCCGAATTTATTTTCCGATTTTTTTCCGATTTTTCCCGATTTTTCCCGATTTTTTCCGAATATTTTTCCGATTTTTTCCGAATTTATTTTCCGATTTTTTTCCGTTTTTTCCCGATTTTTCCCGATTTTTCCAGATTTTTTCCGATTTTTTCCGATTTTTTCCGATTTTTTTTCCGATTTGTTTTCCGATTTTTTCCGATTTTTTTTCCGATTTTTTTCCGAATTTATTTTCCGATTTTTTCCGATTTTTTCCGATTTTTCCCGATTTTTTTCCGATTTTTTTTCCGATTTTTTCCGAATTTATTTTCCGATTTTTTTCCGATTTTTCCCGATTTTTCCCGATTTTTTCCGATTATTTTTCCGATTTTTTCCGATTATTTTTCCGATTTTTTCCGAATTTATTTTCCGATTTTTTCCCGATTTTTTCCGATTTTTTCCGATTTTTTCCGATTTTTTTTCCGATTTGTTTTCCGATTTTTTTCCGATTTTTCCCGAATTTATTTTCCGATTTTTTTCCGATTTTTCCCGATTTTTCCCGATTTTTTCCGAATTTTTCCGATTTTCTTTCCGATTTTTTCCGAATTTATTTTCCGATTTTTTCCCAATTTTTCCGATTTTTTTTTCCGATTTTTCCCGAATTTATTTTCCGATTTTTTTCCGATTTTTCCCGATTTTTCCCGATTTTTCCCGATTTTTTCCGATTTTTTTTCCGTTTTTTCCCGATTTTTCCCGATTTTTCCAGATTTTTTCCGATTTTTTCCGATTTTTTCCGATTTTTTTTCCGATTTGTTTTCCGATTTTTTCCGATTTTTTTTCCGATTTTTTTCCGAATTTATTTTCCGATTTTTTCCGATTTTTTCCGATTTTTCCCGATTTTTTTCCGATTTTTTTTCCGATTTTTTCCGAATTTATTTTCCGATTTTTTTCCGATTTTTCCCGATTTTTCCCGATTTTTTCCGAATATTTTTCCGATTTTTTCCGAATTTATTTTCCGATTTTTTTCCGTTTTTTCCCGATTTTTCCCGATTTTTCCAGATTTTTTCCGATTTTTTCCGATTTTTTCCGATTTTTTTTCCGATTTGTTTTCCGATTTTTTCCGATTTTTTTTCCGATTTTTTTCCGAATTTATTTTCCGATTTTTTCCGATTTTTTCCGATTTTTCCCGATTTTTTTCCGATTTTTTTTCCGATTTTTTCCGAATTTATTTTCCGATTTTTTTCCGATTTTTCCCGATTTTTCCCGATTTTTTCCGAATATTTTTCCGATTTTTTCCGAATTTATTTTCCGATTTTTTCCGATTTTTTCCGATTTTTCCCGATTTTTTCCCGATTTTTTTTCCGATTTTTTTCCCGGTTTTTTCCGATTTTTTTCCGATTTTTTTTCCGATTTTTTTCCGATTTTTCCCGAATTTTTCCGAATTTTTCCGAATTTATTTTCCGATTTTTTCCGATTTTTTCCGATTTTTCCCGATTTTTTTCCGATTTTTTTTCCGATTTTTTCCGAATTTATTTTCCGATTTTTTTCCGATTTTTCCCGATTTTTTCCGATTATTTTTCCGATTTTTTCCGATTATTTTTCCGATTTTTTCCGAATTTATTTTCCGATTTTTTCCCGATTTTTTCCAATTTTTTCCGATTTTTTCCGATTTTTTTTCCGATTTTTTTTCCGATTTTTCCCGAATTTATTTTCCGATTTTTTTCCGATTTTTCCCGATTTTTTCCGATTTTTTCCGATTTTTTCCGATTTTTTTTCCGATTTTTTTTCCGATTTTTTTCCGATTTTTCCCGATTTTTCCCGATTTTTCCCGATTTTTTTTCCGATTTTTTTCCCGGTTTTTTCCGATTTTTTTCCGATTTTTTTTCCGATTTTTTTCCGATTTTTCCCGAATTTTTCCGAATTTTTCCGAATTTATTTTCCGATTTTTTCCGATTTTTTCCGATTTTTCCCGATTTTTTTCCGATTTTTTTTCCGATTTTTTCCGAATTTATTTTCCGATTTTTTTCCGATTTTTCCCGATTTTTCCCGATTTTTTCCGATTATTTTTCCGATTTTTTCCGATTATTTTTCCGATTTTTTCCGAATTTATTTTCCGATTTTTTCCCGATTTTTTCCGATTTTTTCCGATTTTTTCCGATTTTTTTTCCGATTTGTTTTCCGATTTTTTTCCGATTTTTCCCGAATTTATTTTCCGATTTTTTTCCGATTTTTCCCGATTTTTCCCGATTTTTTCCGAATTTTTCCGATTTTCTTTCCGATTTTTTCCGAATTTATTTTCCGATTTTTTCCCAATTTTTCCGATTTTTTTTTCCGATTTTTCCCGAATTTATTTTCCGATTTTTTTCCGATTTTTCCCGATTTTTCCCGATTTTTCCCGATTTTTTCCGATTTTTTTTCCGTTTTTTCCCGATTTTTCCCGATTTTTCCAGATTTTTTCCGATTTTTTCCGATTTTTTCCGATTTTTTTTCCGATTTGTTTTCCGATTTTTTCCGATTTTTTTTCCGATTTTTTTCCGAATTTATTTTCCGATTTTTTCCGATTTTTTCCGATTTTTCCCGATTTTTTTCCGATTTTTTTTCCGATTTTTTCCGAATTTATTTTCCGATTTTTTTCCGATTTTTCCCGATTTTTCCCGATTTTTTCCGAATATTTTTCCGATTTTTTCCGAATTTATTTTCCGATTTTTTTCAGATTTTTCCCGATTTTTCCCGATTTTTTCCGATTTTTTCCGATTTTTTTTCCGATTTGTTTTCCGATTTTTTTCCGATTTTTCCCGATTTTTCCCGATTTTTCCCGATTTTTTTTCCGATTTTTTTCCCGGTTTTTTCCGATTTTTTTCCGATTTTTTTTCCGATTTTTTTCCGATTTTTCCCGAATTTTTCCGAATTTTTCCGAATTTATTTTCCGATTTTTTCCGATTTTTTCCGATTTTTCCCGATTTTTTTCCGATTTTTTTTCCGATTTTTTCCGAATTTATTTTCCGATTTTTTTCCGATTTTTCCCGATTTTTTCCGATTATTTTTCCGATTTTTTCCGATTATTTTTCCGATTTTATCCGAATTTATTTTCCGATTTTTTCCCGATTTTTTCCGATTTTTTCCGATTTTTTCCGATTTTTTTCCGATTTTTTTTCCGATTTTTTTCCGATTTTTCCCGAATTTTTCCGAATTTTTCCGAATTTATTTTCCGATTTTTTCCGATTTTTTCCGATTTTTCCCGAATTTTTCCGAATTTTTCCGAATTTATTTCCGATTTTTTCCGATTTTTTCCGATTTTTCCCGATTTTTTTCCGATTTTTTTTCCGATTTTTTCCGAATTTATTTTCCGATTTTTTTCCCGGTTTTTTCCGATTTTTTTCCGAATTTATTTTCCGATTTTTTCCCGATTTTTTCCGATTTTTTCTGATTTTTTCCGATTTTTTTTCCGATTTGTTTTCCGATTTTTTTCCGATTTTTCCCGATGTTTCCCGATTTTTTTTCCGATTTTTTTCCCGGTTTTTTCCGATTTTTTCCCGATTTTTTCCGAATTTATTTTCCGATTTTTTTCCGATTTTTCCCGATTTTTCCCGATTTTTTCCGATTATTTTTCCGATTTTTTCCGATTATTTTTCCGATTTTTTCCGAATTTATTTTCCGATTTTTTCCCGATTTTTTCCGATTTTTTCCGATTTTTTCCGATTTTTTTTCCGATTTGTTTTCCGATTTTTTTCCGATTTTTCCCGATTTTTCCCGATTTTTCCCGATTTTTTTTCCGATTTTTTTCCCGGTTTTTTCCGATTTTTTTCCGATTTTTTTTCCGATTTTTTTTCCGATTTTTCCCGATCTTTCCCGATTTTTCCCGATTTTTCCCGATTTTTTCTGATTTTTTCCGAATTTTTCCGATTTTTTTTCCGATTTTTCCCGAATTTATTTTCCGATTTTTTTCCGATTTTTTTCCGATTTTTCCCGATTTTTTCCGATTTTTCCCGATTTTTCCCGATTTTTTTCCCGGTTTTTTCCGATTTTTTCCGATTTTTTCCGATTTTTTTTCCGATTTGTTTTCCGATTTTTTTCCGATTTTTCCCGATTTTTCCCGATTTTTCCCGATTTTTTTTCCGATTTTTTTCCCGGTTTTTTCCGATTTTTTTCGAATTTTTTTTCCGATTTTTTTCCGATTTTTCCCGAATTTTTTCCGATTTTTTTTCCGATTTTTTCCGAATTTATTTTCCGATTTTTTTCCGATTTTTCCCGATTTTTCCCGATTTTTTCCGATTTTTTCCGATTTTTTTTCCGATTTGTTTTCCGATTTTTTTCCGATTTTTCCCGATTTTTCCCGATTTTTCCCGATTTTTTTTCCGATTTTTTTCCCGGTTTTTTCCGATTTTTTTCCGATTTTTTTTCCGATTTTTTTCCGATTTTTCCCGAATTTTTCCGAATTTTTCCGAATTTATTTTCCGATTTTTTCCGATTTTTTCCGATTTTTCCCGATTTTTTTCCGATTTTTTTTCCGATTTTTTCCGAATTTATTTTCCGATTTTTTCCGATTTTTTCCGATTTTTTCCGATTTTTTTTCCGATTTGTTTTCCGATTTTTTTCCGATTTTTCCCGATTTTTCCCGATTTTTCCCGATTTTTTTTCCGATTTTTTTCCCGGTTTTTTCCGATTTTTTTCGAATTTTTTTTCCGATTTTTTTCCGATTTTTCCCGAATTTTTTCCGATTTTTTTTCCGATTTTTTCCGAATTTATTTTCCGATTTTTTTCCGATTTTTCCCGATTTTTCCCGATTTTTTCCGATTTTTTCCGATTTTTTTTCCGATTTGTTTTCCGATTTTTTTCCGATTTTTCCCGATTTTTCCCGATTTTTCCCGATTTTTTTTCCGATTTTTTTCCCGGTTTTTTCCGATTTTTTTCCGATTTTTTTTCCGATTTTTTTCCGATTTTTCCCGAATTTTTCCGAATTTTTCCGAATTTATTTTCCGATTTTTTCCGATTTTTTCCGATTTTTCCCGATTTTTTTCCGATTTTTTTTCCGATTTTTTCCGAATTTATTTTCCGATTTTTTTCCGATTTTTCCCGATTTTTTCCGATTATTTTTCCGATTTTTTCCGATTATTTTTCCGATTTTTTCCGAATTTATTTTCCGATTTTTTTTCCGATTTTTTCCGAATTTATTTTCCGATTTTTTTCCGATTTTTTCCGATTTTTTCCGATTTTTTCCGATTTTTTTTCCGATTTGTTTTCCGATTTTTTTCCGATTTTTCCCGATTTTTCCCGATTTTTTTTCCGATTTTTTTCCCGTTTTTTTCCGATTTTTTTCCGATTTTTTTTCCGATTTTTTTCCGATTTTTCCCGAATTTTTTCCGATTTTTTTTCCGATTTTTTCCGAATTTATTTTCCGATTTTTTTCCGATTTTTCCCGATTTTTCCCGATTTTTTTTCCGATTTTTTTTCCGATTTTTCCCGATCTTTCCCGATTTTTCCCGATTTTTCCCGATTTTTTCTGATTTTTTCCGATTTTTTCCGATTTTTTTTCCGATTTGTTTTCCGATTTTTTTCCGATTTTTCCCGATTTTTCCCGATTTTTTTTCCGATTTTTTTCCCGGTTTTTTCCGATTTTTTTCCGATTTTTTTTCCGATTTTTTTCCGATTTTTCCCGAATTTTTCCGAATTTTTCCGAATTTATTTCCGATTTTTTCCGATTTTTTCCGATTTTTCCCGATTTTTTTCCGATTTTTTTTCCGATTTTTTCCGAATTTATTTTCCGATTTTTTTCCCGGTTTTTTCCGATTTTTTTCCGATTTTTTTTCCGATTTTTTTCCGATTTTTCCCGAATTTTTTCCGATTTTTTTTCCGATTTTTTCCGAATTTATTTTCCGATTTTTTTCCGATTTTTCCCGATTTTTCCCGATTTTTCCCGATTTTTTCCGATTTTTTTTCCGATTTTTTCCGATTATTTTTCCGATTTTTTCCGAATTTATTTTCCGATTTTTTCCCGATTTTTTCCGATTTTTTCTGATTTTTTCCGATTTTTTTTCCGATTTGTTTTCCGATTTTTTTCCGATTTTTCCCGATTTTTCCCGATTTTTTTTCCGATTTTTTTCCCGGTTTTTTCCGATTTTTTTCGAATTTTTTTTCCGATTTTTTTCCGATTTTTCCCGAATTTTTTCCGATTTTTTTTCCGAATTTTTCCGAATTTATTTTCCGATTTTTTCCGATTTTTTCCGATTTTTCCCGATTTTTTTCCGATTTTTTTTCCGATTTTTTCCGAATTTATTTTCCGATTTTTTTCCGATTTTTCCCGATTTTTCCCGATTTTTTCCGATTATTTTTCCGATTTTTTCCGATTATTTTTCCGATTTTTTCCGAATTTATTTTCCGATTTTTTCCCGATTTTTTCCGATTTTTTCCGATTTTTTCCGATTTTTTTTCCGATTTGTTTTCCGATTTTTTTCCGATTTTTCCCGATTTTTCCCGATTTTTCCCGATTTTTTTTCCGATTTTTTTCCCGTTTTTTTCCGATTTTTTTTCCGATTTTTTTCCGATTTTTCCCGAATTTTTTCCGATTTTTTTTCCGATTTTTTCCGAATTTATTTTCCGATTTTTTTCCGATTTTTCCCGATTTTTCCCGATTTTTTTTCCGATTTTTTTTCCGATTTTTCCCGATCTTTCCCGATTTTTCCCGATTTTTCCCGATTTTTTCTGATTTTTTCCGAATTTTTCCGATTTTTTTTCCGATTTTTCCCGAATTTATTTTCCGATTTTTTTCCGATTTTTCCCGATTTTTCCCGATTTTTTCCGATTTTTCCCGATTTTTCCCGATTTTTTCCGATTTTTTTTCCGATTTTTTCCGATTATTTTTCCGATTTTTTCCGAATTTATTTTCCGATTTTTTCCCGATTTTTTCCGATTTTTTCCGATTTTTTCCGATTTTTTTTCCGATTTGTTTTCCGATTTTTTTCCGATTTTTCCCGATTTTTCCCGATTTTTCCCGATTTTTTTTCCGATTTTTTTCCCGGTTTTTTCCGATTTTTTTTCCGATTTTTTTCCGATTTTTCCCGAATTTTTCCGAATTTTTCCGAATTTATTTTCCGATTTTTTCCGATTTTTTCCGATTTTTTTTCCGATTTTTTCCGAATTTATTTTCCGATTTTTTTCCGATTTTTCCCGATTTTTTCCGATTATTTTTCCGATTTTTTCCGATTATTTTTCCGATTTTTTCCGAATTTATTTTCCGATTTTTTCCCGATTTTTTCCGATTTTTTCCGATTTTTTCCGATTTTTTTTCCGATTTTTTTTCCGATTTTTTCCGAATTTATTTTCCGATTTTTTTCCGATTTTTCCCGATTTTTCCCGATTTTTCCCGATTTTTTTTCCGATTTTTTTCCCGGTTTTTTCCGATTTTTTTCCGATTTTTTTTCCGATTTTTTTCCGATTTTTCCCGAATTTTTTCCGATTTTTTTTCCGATTTTTTCCGAATTTATTTTCCGATTTTTTTCCGATTTTTCCCGATTTTTCCCGATTTTTCCCGATTTTTCCCGATTTTTTCCGATTTTTTTTCCGATTTTTTCCGATTATTTTTCCGATTTTTTCCGAATTTATTTTCCGATTTTTTCCCGATTTTTTTCCGATTTTTTCTGATTTTTTCCGATTTTTTTTCCGATTTGTTTTCCGATTTTTTTCCGATTTTTCCCGATTTTTCCCGATTTTTCCCGATTTTTTTTCCGATTTTTTTCCCGGTTTTTTCCGATTTTTTTCGAATTTTTTTTCCGATTTTTTTCCGATTTTTCCCGAATTTTTTCCGATTTTTTTTCCGATTTTTTTCGAATTTATTTTCCGATTTTTTTCTGATTTTTCCCGATTTTTCCCGATTTTTTTTCCGATTTTTTTTCCGATTTTTCCCGATCTTTCCCGATTTTTCCCGATTTATTCCGAATTTTTCCGATTTTTTTTCCGATTTTTCCCGAATTTATTTTCCGATTTTTTTCCGATTTTTCCCGATTTTTCCCGATTTTTCCCGATTTTTTCCGATTTTTTTTCCGATTTTTTCCGAATTTATTTTCCGATTTTTTTCGGATTTTTCCCGATTTTTCCCGATTTTTCCCGATTTTTCCCGAATTTATTTTCCGATTTTTTTCCGATTTTTCCCGATTTTTCCCGATTTTTTCCGAATTTTTCAGATTTTTTTTCCGATTTTTCCCGGATTTATTTTCCGATTTTTTTCGGATTTTTCCCGATTTTTCCCGATTTTTCCCGATTTTTTCCGATTTTTCCCGAATTTTTCCGAATTTTTCCGAATTTATTTTCCGATTTTTTCCGATTTTTTCCGATTTTTCCCGATTTTTTTCCGATTTTTTCCGAATTTATTTTCCGATTTTTTTCCGATTTTTCCCGATTTTTCCCGATTTTTTTTCCGATTTTTTTTCCGATTTTTCCCGATTTTTCCCGATTTTTTCCGATTTTTTCCGAATTTATTTTCCGATTTTTTTCGGATTTTTCCCGATTTTTCCCGATTTTTCCCGAATTTATTTTCCGATTTTTTTCCGATTTTTCCCGATTTTTTCCGATTTTTTCCGATTTTTTCCGATTTTTCCCGATTTTTTTCCGATTTTTTCCGAATTTATTTTCCGATTTTTTTCCGATTTTTCCCGATTTTTCCCGATTTTTTTCCGATTTTTTTTCCGATTTTTCCCGATCTTTCCCGATTTTTCCCGATTTTTCCCGATTTTTTCCGATTTTTTCCGAATTTTTCCGATTTTTTTTCCGATTTTTCCCGAATTTATTTTCCGATTTTTTTCCGATTTTTCCCGATTTTTCCCGATTTTTTCCGAATTTTTCAGATTTTTTTTCCGATTTTTCCCGGATTTATTTTCCGATTTTTTTCCGATTTTTCCCGATTTTTCCCGATTTTTCCCGATTTTTTTTCCGATTTTTTCCGAATTTATTTTCCGATTTTTTTCGGATTTTTCCCGATTTTTCCCGATTTTTCCCGATTTTTTCCGATTTTTTTTCCGATTTTTCCCGATTTTTCCCGATTTTTCCCGATTTTTTTTCCGATTTTTTCCGAATTTATTTTCCGATTTTTTTCGGATTTTTCCCGATTTTTCCCGATTTTTCCCGATTTTTTCCGATTTTTCCCGAATTTTTCCGAATTTTTCCGAATTTATTTTCCGATTTTTTCCGATTTTTTCCGATTTTTCCCGATTTTTTTCCGATTTTTTCCGAATTTATTTTCCGATTTTTTTCCGATTTTTCCCGATTTTTCCCGATTTTTTTTCCGATTTTTTTTCCGATTTTTCCCGATTTTTCCCGATTTTTTCCGATTTTTTCCGAATTTATTTTCCGATTTTTTTCGGATTTTTCCCGATTTTTCCCGATTTTTCCCGAATTTATTTTCCGATTTTTTTCCGATTTTTCCCGATTTTTTCAGATTTTTTCCGATTTTTTCCGATTTTTCCCGATTTTTTTCCGATTTTTCCCGATTTTTTCAGATTTTTTCCGATTTTTTCCGATCTTTCCCGATTTTTCCCGATTTTTCCCGATTTTTCCCGATTTTTTCCGAATTTTTCCGATTTTTCCCGAATTTATTTTCCGATTTTTTTCCGATTTTTCCCGATTTTTTCCGATTTTTTCCGATTTTTTCCGATTTTTTTTCCGATTTGTTTTCCGATTTTTTTCCGATTTTTCCCGATTTTTCCCGATTTTTCCCGATTTTTTTTCCGATTTTTTTCCCGGTTTTTTCCGATTTTTTTCCGATTTTTTTTCCGATTTTTTTCCGATTTTTCCCGAATTTTTCCGAATTTTTCCGAATTTATTTTCCGATTTTTTCCGATTTTTTCCGATTTTTCCCGATTTTTTTCCGATTTTTTTTCCGATTTTTTCCGAATTTATTTTCCGATTTTTTTCCGATTTTCCCCGATTTTTCCCGATTTTTTCCGATTATTTTTCCGATTTTTTCCGATTATTTTTCCGATTTTTTCCGAATTTATTTTCCGATTTTTTCCCGATTTTTTCCGATTTTTTCCGATTTTTTCCGATTTTTTTTCCGATTTGTTTTCCGATTTTTTTCCGATTTTTCCCGATTTTTCCCGATTTTTTTTCCGATTTTTTTCCCGGTTTTTTCCGATTTTTTTCCCGGTTTTTTCCGATTTTTTTCGAATTTTTTTTCCGATTTTTTTCCGATTTTTCCCGAATTTTTTCCGATTTTTTTTCCGATTTTTTCCGAATTTATTTTCCGATTTTTTTCCGATTTTTCCCGATTTTTCCCGATTTTTCCCGAATTTTTCCGAATTTTTCCGAATTTATTTTCCGATTTTTTCCGATTTTTTCCGATTTTTCCCGATTTTTTTCCGATTTTTTTTCCGATTTTTTCCGAATTTATTTTCCGATTTTTTTCCGATTTTTCCCGATTTTTCCCGATTTTTTCCGATTATTTTTCCGATTTTTTCCGATTATTTTTCCGATTTTTTCCGAATTTATTTTCCGATTTTTTCCCGATTTTTTCCGATTTTTTCCGATTTTTTCCGATTTTTTTTCCGATTTTTTTTCCGATTTGTTTTCCGATTTTTTTTCCGATTTTTCCCGATCTTTCCCGATTTTTCCCGATTTTTCCCGATTTTTCCCGATTTTTCCCGATTTTTTCCGAATTTTTCCGATTTTTCCCGAATTTATTTTCCGATTTTTTTCCGATTTTTCCCGATTTTTTCCGATTTTTTCCGATTTTTTCCGATTTTTTTTCCGATTTGTTTTCCGATTTTTTTCCGATTTTTCCCGATTTTTCCCGATTTTTCCCGATTTTTTTTCCGATTTTTTTCCCGGTTTTTTCCGATTTTTTTCCGATTTTTTTTCCGATTTTTTTCCGATTTTTCCCGAATTTTTCCGAATTTTTCCGAATTTATTTTCCGATTTTTTCCGATTTTTTCCGATTTTTCCCGATTTTTTTCCGATTTTTTTTCCGATTTTTTCCGAATTTATTTTCCGATTTTTTTCCGATTTTTCCCGATTTTTCCCGATTTTTTCCGATTATTTTTCCGATTTTTTCCGATTATTTTTCCGATTTTTTCCGAATTTATTTTCCGATTTTTTCCCGATTTTTTCCGATTTTTTCCGATTTTTTCCGATTTTTTTTCCGATTTGTTTTCCGATTTTTTTCCGATTTTTCCCGATTTTTCCCGATTTTTTTTCCGATTTTTTTCCCGGTTTTTTCCGTTTTTTTTCCGATTTTTTTTCCGATTTTTTTCCGATTTTTCCCGAATTTTTTCCGATTTTTTTCCGATTTTTTTTCCGATTTTTCCCGATCTTTCCCGATTTTTCCCGATTTTTCCCGATTTTTTCCGATTTTTTCCGAATTTTTCCGATTTTTTTTCCGATTTTTCCCGAATTTATTTTCCGATTTTTTTCCGATTTTTCCCGATTTTTCCCGATTTTTTCCGAATTTTTCAGATTTTTTTTCCGATTTTTCCCGGATTTATTTTCCGATTTTTTTCCGATTTTTCCCGATTTTTCCCGATTTTTCCCGATTTTTTTCCGATTTTTTTTCCGATTTTTCCCGATCTTTCCCGATTTTTCCCGATTTTTCCCGATTTTTCCCGATTTTTTCCGATTTTTTTTCCGATTTTTCCCGATTTTTCCCGATTTTTCCCGATTTTTTTTCCGATTTTTTCCGAATTTATTTTCCGATTTTTTTCGGATTTTTCCCGATTTTTCCCGATTTTTCCCGATTTTTTCCGATTTTTCCCGAATTTTTCCGAATTTTTCCGAATTTATTTTCCGATTTTTTCCGATTTTTTCCGATTTTTCCCGATTTTTTTCCGATTTTTTCCGAATTTATTTTCCGATTTTTTTCCGATTTTTCCCGATTTTTCCCGATTTTTTTTCCGATTTTTTTTCCGATTTTTTTTTTCCGATTTTTTCCGATTTTTTCCGAATTTATTTTCCGATTTTTTTCGGATTTTTCCCGATTTTTCCCGATTTTTCCCGAATTTATTTTCCGATTTTTTTCCGATTTTTCCCGATTTTTTCCGATTTTTTCCGATTTTTTCCGATTTTTCCCGATTTTTTTCCGATTTTTTCCGAATTTATTTTCCGATTTTTTTCCGATTTTTCCCGATTTTTCCCGATTTTTTTCCGATTTTTTTTCCGATTTTTCCCGATCTTTCCCGATTTTTCCCGATTTTTCCCGATTTTTCCCGATTTTTCCCGATTTTTTCCGAATTTTTCCGATTTTTCCCGAATTTATTTTCCGATTTTTTTCCGATTTTTCCCGATTTTTTCCGATTTTTTCCGATTTTTTCCGATTTTTTTTCCGATTTGTTTTCCGATTTTTTTCCGATTTTTCCCGATTTTTCCCGATTTTTCCCGATTTTTTTTCCGATTTTTTTCCCGGTTTTTTCCGATTTTTTTCCGATTTTTTTTCCGATTTTTTTCCGATTTTTCCCGAATTTTTCCGAATTTTTCCGAATTTATTTTCCGATTTTTTCCGATTTTTTCCGATTTTTCCCGATTTTTTTCCGATTTTTTTTCCGATTTTTTCCGAATTTATTTTCCGATTTTTTTCCGATTTTTCCCGATTTTTCCCGATTTTTTCCGATTATTTTTCCGATTTTTTCCGATTATTTTTCCGATTTTTTCCGAATTTATTTTCCGATTTTTTCCCGATTTTTTCCGATTTTTTCCGATTTTTTCCGATTTTTTTTCCGATTTGTTTTCCGATTTTTTTCCGATTTTTCCCGATTTTTCCCGATTTTTTTTCCGATTTTTTTCCCGGTTTTTTCCGTTTTTTTTCCGATTTTTTTTCCGATTTTTTTCCGATTTTTCCCGAATTTTTTCCGATTTTTTTTCCGATTTTTTCCGAATTTATTTTCCGATTTTTTTCCGATTTTTCCCGATTTTTCCCGATTTTTTTTCCGATTTTGTTTCCGATTTTTCCCGATCTTTCCCGATTTTTCCCGATTTTTCCCGATTTTTTCTGATTTTTTCCGAATTTTTCCGAATTTTTTTCCGATTTTTCCCGAATTTATTTTCCGATTTTTTTCCGATTTTTCCCGATTTTTCCCGATTTTTTCCGATTTTTTTTGATTTTTTCCGAATTTTTCCGAATTTTTTTCCGATTTTTCCCGAATTTATTTTCCGATTTTTTTCCGATTTTTCCCGATTTTTCCCGATTTTTCCCGATTTTTTTTCCGATTTTTTTCCCGATTTTTTCCGAATTTATTTTCCGATTTTTTTCCGATTTTTCCCGATTTTTCCCGATTTTTTCCGATTTTTTCCGATTTTTTTTCCGATTTGTTTTCCGATTTTTTTCCGATTTTTTCCGATTTTTCCCGATTTTTTTCCGATTTTTTTCCCGGTTTTTTCCGATTTTTTCCGAATTTATTTTCCGATTTTTTTCCGATTTTTCCCGATTTTTCCCGATTTTTTTCCGATTTTTTTTCCGATTTTTCCCGATCTTTCCCGATTTTTCCCGATTTTTCCCGATTTTTCCCGATTTTTCCCGATTTTTTCCGAATTTTTCCGATTTTTCCCGAATTTATTTTCCGATTTTTTTCCGATTTTTCCCGATTTTTTCCGATTTTTTCCGATTTTTTCCGATTTTTTTTCCGATTTGTTTTCCGATTTTTTTCCGATTTTTCCCGATTTTTCCCGATTTTTCCCGATTTTTTTTCCGATATTTTTCCCGGTTTTTTCCGATTTTTTTCCGATTTTTTTTCCGATTTTTTTCCGATTTTTCCCGAATTTTTCCGAATTTTTCCGAATTTATTTTCCGATTTTTTCCGATTTTTTCCGATTTTTCCCGATTTTTTTCCGATTTTTTTTCCGATTTTTTCCGAATTTATTTTCCGATTTTTTTCCGATTTTTCCCGATTTTTCCCGATTTTTTCCGATTATTTTTCCGATTTTTTCCGATTATTTTTCCGATTTTTTCCGAATTTATTTTCCGATTTTTTCCCGATTTTTTCCGATTTTTTCCGATTTTTTCCGATTTTTTTTCCGATTTGTTTTCCGATTTTTTTCCGATTTTTCCCGATTTTTCCCGATTTTTTTTCCGATTTTTTTCCCGGTTTTTTCCGTTTTTTTTCCGATTTTTTTTCCGATTTTTTTCCGATTTTTCCCGAATCTTTTCCGATTTTTTTTCCGATTTTTTCCGAATTTATTTTCCGATTTTTTTCCGATTTTTCCCGATTTTTCCCGATTTTTTTTCCGATTTTGTTTCCGATTTTTCCCGATCTTTCCCGATTTTTCCCGATTTTTCCCGATTTTTTCTGATTTTTTCCGAATTTTTCCGAATTTTTTTCCGATTTTTCCCGAATTTATTTTCCGATTTTTTTCCGATTTTTCCCGATTTTTCCCGATTTTTTTTGATTTTTTCCGAATTTTTCCGAATTTTTTTCCGATTTTTCCCGAATTTATTTTCCGATTTTTTTCCGATTTTTCCCGATTTTTTCCCGATTTTTTCCGATTTTTTCCGATTTTTTCCGATTTTTTTTCCGATTTGTTTTCCGATTTTCTTCCGATTTTTCCCGATTTTTCCCGATTTTTCCCGATTTTTTTTCCGATTTTTTTCCCGATTTTTTCCGAATTTATTTTCCGATTTTTTTCCGATTTTTCCCGATTTTTCCCGATTTTTTCCGATTTTTTCCGATTTTTTTTCCGATTTGTTTTCCGATTTTTTTCCGATTTTTTCCGATTTTTCCCGATTTTTTTCCGATTTTTTTCCCGGTTTTTTCCGATTTTTTTCCGATTTTTTTTCCGATTTTTTCCGATTTTTTCCGATTTTTCCCGATTTTTTTCCGATTTTTTTTCCGATTTTTTCCGAATTTATTTTCCGATTTTTTTCCGATTTTTCCCGATTTTTTCCGATTATTTTTCCGATTTTTTCCGATTTTTTTTCCGATTTGTTTTCCGATTTTTTTCCGATTTTTCCCGATTTTTCCCGATTTTTTTTCCGATTTTTTTCCCGGTTTTTTCCGTTTTTTTTCCGATTTTTTTTCCGATTTTTTTCCGATTTTTCCCGAATCTTTTCCGATTTTTTTTCCGATTTTTTCCGAATTTATTTTCCGATTTTTTTCCGATTTTTCCCGATTTTTCCCGATTTTTTTTCCGATTTTGTTTCCGATTTTTCCCGATCTTTCCCGATTTTTCCCGATTTTTCCCGATTTTTTCTGATTTTTTCCGAATTTTTCCGAATTTTTTTCCGATTTTTCCCGAATTTATTTTCCGATTTTTTTCCGATTTTTCCCGATTTTTCCCGATTTTTTCCGATTTTTTTTGATTTTTTCCGAATTTTTCCGAATTTTTTTCCGATTTTTCCCGAATTTATTTTCCGATTTTTTTCCGATTTTTCCCGATTTTTTCCGATTTTTTCCGATTTTTTCCGATTTTTTTTCCGATTTGTTTTCCGATTTTTTTCCGATTTTTCCCGATTTTTCCCGATTTTTCCCGATTTTTTTTCCGATTTTTTTCCCGATTTTTTCCGAATTTATTTTCCGATTTTTTTCCGATTTTTCCCGATTTTTCCCGATTTTTTTCCGATTTTTTCCGATTTTTTTTCCGATTTGTTTTCCGATTTTTTTCCGATTTTTTCCGATTTTTCCCGATTTTTTTCCGATTTTTTTCCCGGTTTTTTCCGATTTTTTTCCGATTTTTTTTCCGATTTTTTCCGATTTTTTCCGATTTTTCCCGATTTTTTTCCGATTTTTTTTCCGATTTTTTCCGAATTTATTTTCCGATTTTTTTCCGATTTTTCCCGATTTTTTCCGATTATTTTTCCGATTTTTTCCGATTATTTTTCCGATTTTTTCCGAATTTATTTTCCGATTTTTTCCCGATTTTTTCCGATTTTTTCCGATTTTTTCCGATTTTTTTTCCGATTTTTTTTCCGATTTTTTTTCCGATTTTTTCCGAATTTATTTTCCGATTTTTTTCCGATTTTTCCCGATTTTTCCCGATTTTTTTTCCGATTTTTTTCCCGGTTTTTTCCGATTTTTTTCCGATTTTTTTTCCGATTTTTTTCCGATTTTTCCCGAATTTTTTCCGATTTTTTTTCCGATTTTTTCCGAATTTATTTTCCGATTTTTTTCCGATTTTTCCCGATTTTTCCCGATTTTTCCCGATTTTTTCTGATTTTTTCCGAATTTTTCCGATTTTTTTTCCGATTTTTCCCGAATTTATTTTCCGATTTTTTTCCGATTTTTCCCGATTTTTTCCGATTTTTTTTCCGATTTTTTCCGATTATTTTTCCGATTTTTTCCGAATTTATTTTCCGATTTTTTCCCGATTTTTTCCGATTTTTTCCGATTTTTTCCGATTTTTTTTCCGATTTGTTTTCCGATTTTTTTCCGATTTTTCCCGATTTTTCTCGATTTTTCCCGATTTTTTTTCCGATTTTTTTCCCGGTTTTTTCCGATTTTTTTCGAATTCTTTTTCCGATTTTTTTTCCGATTTTTCCCGGAATTTTTCCGATTTTTTTTCCGATTTTTTCCGAATTTATTTTCCGATTTTTTTCCGATTTTTCCCGATTTTTCCCGATTTTTTTTCCGATTTTTTTTCCGATTTTTCCCGATCTTTCCCGATTTTTCCCGATTTTTCCCGATTTTTTCCGATTTTTTCCGAATTTTTCCGATTTTTTTTCCGATTTTTCCCGAATTTATTTTCCGATTTTTTTCCGATTTTTCCCGATTTTTCCCGATTTTTCCCGATTTTTTCCGATTTTTTTTCCGATTTTTTCCGAATTTATTTTCCGATTTTTTTCGGATTTTTCCCGATTTTTCCCGATTTTTCCCGATTTTTCCCGAATTTATTTTCCGATTTTTTTCCGATTTTTCCCGATTTTTTCCGAATTTTTCAGATTTTTTTTCCGATTTTTCCCGGATTTATTTTCCGATTTTTTTCCGATTTTTCCCGATTTTTTCCGATTTTTTCCGATTTTTTTTCCGATTTGTTTTCCGATTTTTTTCCGATTTTTCCCGATTTTTCCCGATTTTTCCCGATTTTTTCCGAATTTTTCAGATTTTTTTTCCGATTTTTCCCGGATTTATTTTCCGATTTTTTTCCGATTTTTCCCGATTTTTTCCGATTTTTTCCGATTTTTTTTCCGATTTGTTTTCCGATTTTTTTCCGATTTTTCCCGAATTTTTCCGAATTTTTCCGAATTTATTTTCCGATTTTTTCCGATTTTTTCCGATTTTTCCCGATTTTTTTCCGATTTTTTTTCCGATTTTTTCCGAATTTATTTTCCGATTTTTTTCCGATTTTTCCCGATTTTTTCCGATTATTTTTCCGATTTTTTCCGATTATTTTTCCGATTTTTTCCGAATTTATTTTCCGATTTTTTCCCGATTTTTTCCGATTTTTTCCGATTTTTTCCGATTTTTTTTCCGATTTTTTTTCCGATTTTTTCCGATTTTTCCCGATTTTTTTCCGATTTTTTTTCCGATTTTTTCCGAATTTATTTTCCGATTTTTTTCCGATTTTTCCCGATTTTTTCCGATTATTTTTCCGATTTTTTCCGAATTTTTCCGATTTTTTTTCCGATTTTTCCCGAATTTATTTTCCGATTTTTTTCCGATTTTTCCCGATTTTTCCCGATTTTTTCCGATTTTTTTTCCGATTTTTTCCGATTATTTTTCCGATTTTTTCCGAATTTATTTTCCGATTTTTTCCCGATTTTTTCCCGATTTTTTCCGATTTTTTCCGATTTTTTTTCCGATTTGTTTTCCGATTTTTTTCCGATTTTTCCCGATTTTTCCCGATTTTTCCCGATTTTTTTTCCGATTTTTTTCCCGGTTTTTTCCGATTTTTTTCGAATTTTTTTTCCGATTTTTTTCCGATTTTTCCCGAATTTTTTCCGATTTTTTTTCCGATTTTTTCCGAATTTATTTTCCGATTTTTTTCCGATTTTTCCCGATTTTTCCCGATTTTTTTTCCGATTTTTTTTCCGATTTTTCCCGATCTTTCCCGATTTTTCCCGATTTTTCCCGATTTTTTCCGATTTTTTCCGAATTTTTCCGATTTTTTTTCTGATTTTTCCCGAATTTATTTTCCGATTTTTTTCCGATTTTTCCCGATTTTTCCCGATTTTTCCCGATTTTTTCCGATTTTTTTTCCGATTTTTTCCGAATTTATTTTCCGATTTTTTTCGGATTTTTCCCGATTTTTCCCGATTTTTCCCGATTTTTCCCGAATTTATTTTCCGATTTTTTTCCGATTTTTCCCGATTTTTCCCGATTTTTTCCGAATTTTTCAGATTTTTTTTCCGATTTTTCCCGGATTTATTTTCCGATTTTTTTCCGATTTTTCCCGATTTTTCCCGATTTTTCCCGATTTTTTTTCCGATTTTTTTCCCGGTTTTTTCCGATTTTTTTCGAATTCTTTTTCCGATTTTTTTTCCGATTTTTCCCGGAATTTTTCCGATTTTTTTTCCGATTTTTTCCGAATTTATTTTCCGATTTTTTTCCGATTTTTCCCGATTTTTCCCGATTTTTTTTCCGATTTTTTTTCCGATTTTTCCCGATCTTTCCCGATTTTTCCCGATTTTTCCCGATTTTTTCCGATTTTTTCCGAATTTTTCCGATTTTTTTTCCGATTTTTCCCGAATTTATTTTCCGATTTTTTTCCGATTTTTCCCGATTTTTCCCGATTTTTTCCGATTTTTTTTCCGATTTTTTCCGAATTTATTTTCCGATTTTTTTCGGATTTTTCCCGATTTTTCCCGATTTTTCCCGATTTTTCCCGAATTTATTTTCCGATTTTTTTCCGATTTTTCCCGATTTTTTCCGAATTTTTCCGATTTTTTTTCCGATTTTTCCCGGATTTATTTTCCGATTTTTTTCCGATTTTTCCCGATTTTTTCCGATTTTTTCCGATTTTTTTTCCGATTTGTTTTCCGATTTTTTTCCGATTTTTCCCGATTTTTCCCGATTTTTCCCGATTTTTTTTCCGATTTTTTTCCGATTTTTCCCGAATTTTTCCGAATTTTTCCGAATTTATTTTCCGATTTTTTCCGATTTTTTCCGATTTTTCCCGATTTTTTTCCGATTTTTTTTCCGATTTTTTCCGAATTTATTTTCCGATTTTTTTCCGATTTTTCCCGATTTTTTCCGATTATTTTTCCGATTTTTTCCGATTATTTTTCCGATTTTTTCCGAATTTATTTTCCGATTTTTTCCCGATTTTTTCCGATTTTTTCCGATTTTTTCCGATTTTTTTTCCGATTTTTTTTCCGATTTTTTCCGATTTTTCCCGATTTTTTTCCGATTTTTTTTCCGATTTTTTCCGAATTTATTTTCCGATTTTTTTCCGACTTTTCCCGATTTTTTCCGATTATTTTTCCGATTTTTTCCGAATTTTTCCGATTTTTTTTCCGATTTTTCCCGAATTTATTTTCCGATTTTTTTCCGATTTTTCCCGATTTTTCCCGATTTTTTCCGATTTTTTTTCCGATTTTTTCCGATTATTTTTCCGATTTTTTCCGAATTTATTTTCCGATTTTTTCCCGATTTTTTCCCGATTTTTTCCGATTTTTTCCGATTTTTTTTCCGATTTGTTTTCCGATTTTTTTCCGATTTTTCCCGATTTTTCCCGATTTTTCCCGATTTTTTTTCCGATTTTTTTCCCGGTTTTTTCCGATTTTTTTCGAATTTTTTTTCCGATTTTTTTCCGATTTTTCCCGAATTTTTTCCGATTTTTTTTCCGATTTTTTCCGAATTTATTTTCCGATTTTTTTCCGATTTTTCCCGATTTTTCCCGATTTTTTTTCCGATTTTTTTTCCGATTTTTCCCGATCTTTCCCGATTTTTCCCGATTTTTCCCGATTTTTTCCGATTTTTTCCGAATTTTTCCGATTTTTTTTCTGATTTTTCCCGAATTTATTTTCCGATTTTTTTCCGATTTTTCCCGATTTTTCCCGATTTTTCCCGATTTTTTCCGATTTTTTTTCCGATTTTTTCCGAATTTATTTTCCGATTTTTTTCGGATTTTTCCCGATTTTTCCCGATTTTTCCCAATTTTTCCCGAATTTATTTTCCGATTTTTTTCCGATTTTTCCCGATTTTTCCCGATTTTTTCCGAATTTTTCAGATTTTTTTTCCGATTTTTCCCGGATTTATTTTCCGATTTTTTTCCGATTTTTCCCGATTTTTCCCGATTTTTCCCGATTTTTTTTCCGATTTTTTTCCCGGTTTTTTCCGATTTTTTTCGAATTCTTTTTCCGATTTTTTTTCCGATTTTTCCCGGAATTTTTCCGATTTTTTTTCCGATTTTTTCCGAATTTATTTTCCGATTTTTTTCCGATTTTTCCCGATTTTTCCCGATTTTTTTTCCGATTTTTTTTCCGATTTTTCCCGATCTTTCCCGATTTTTCCCGATTTTTCCCGATTTTTTCCGATTTTTTCCGAATTTTTCCGATTTTTTTTCCGATTTTTCCCGAATTTATTTTCCGATTTTTTTCCGATTTTTCCCGATTTTTCCCGATTTTTCCCGATTTTTTCCGATTTTTTTTCCGATTTTTTCCGAATTTATTTTCCGATTTTTTTCGGATTTTTCCCGATTTTTCCCGATTTTTCCCGATTTTTCCCGAATTTATTTTCCGATTTTTTTCCGATTTTTCCCGATTTTTTCCGAATTTTTCCGATTTTTTTTCCGATTTTTCCCGGATTTATTTTCCGATTTTTTTCCGATTTTTCCCGATTTTTTCCGATTTTTTCCGATTTTTTTTCCGATTTGTTTTCCGATTTTTTTCCGATTTTTCCCGATTTTTCCCGATTTTTCCCGATTTTTTTTCCGATTTTTTTCCGATTTTTCCCGAATTTTTCCGAATTTTTCCGAATTTATTTTCCGATTTTTTCCGATTTTTTCCGATTTTTCCCGATTTTTTTCCGATTTTTTTTCCGATTTTTTCCGAATTTATTTTCCGATTTTTTTCCGATTTTTCCCGATTTTTTCCGATTATTTTTCCGATTTTTTCCGATTATTTTTCCGATTTTTTCCGAATTTATTTTCCGATTTTTTCCCGATTTTTTCCGATTTTTTCCGATTTTTTCCGATTTTTTTTCCGATTTTTTTTCCGATTTTTTCCGATTTTTCCCGATTTTTTTCCGATTTTTTTTCCGATTTTTTCCGAATTTATTTTCCGATTTTTTTCCGATTTTTCCCGATTTTTTCCGATTATTTTTCCGATTTTTTCCGAATTTTTCCGATTTTTTTTCCGATTTTTCCCGAATTTATTTTCCGATTTTTTTCCGATTTTTCCCGATTTTTCCCGATTTTTTCCGATTTTTTTTCCGATTTTTTCCGATTATTTTTCCGATTTTTTCCGAATTTATTTTCCGATTTTTTCCCGATTTTTTCCCGATTTTTTCCGATTTTTTCCGATTTTTTTTCCGATTTGTTTTCCGATTTTTTTCCGATTTTTCCCGATTTTTCCCGATTTTTCCCGATTTTTTTTCCGATTTTTTTCCCGGTTTTTTCCGATTTTTTTCGAATTTTTTTTCCGATTTTTTTCCGATTTTTCCCGAATTTTTTCCGATTTTTTTTCCGATTTTTTCCGAATTTATTTTCCGATTTTTTTCCGATTTTTCCCGATTTTTCCCGATTTTTTTTCCGATTTTTTTTCCGATTTTTCCCGATCTTTCCCGATTTTTCCCGATTTTTCCCGATTTTTTCCGATTTTTTCCGAATTTTTCCGATTTTTTTTCTGATTTTTCCCGAATTTATTTTCCGATTTTTTTCCGATTTTTCCCGATTTTTCCCGATTTTTCCCGATTTTTTCCGATTTTTTTTCCGATTTTTTCCGAATTTATTTTCCGATTTTTTTCGGATTTTTCCCGATTTTTCCCGATTTTTCCCGATTTTTCCCGAATTTATTTTCCGATTTTTTTCCGATTTTTCCCGATTTTTCCCGATTTTTTCCGAATTTTTCAGATTTTTTTTCCGATTTTTCCCGGATTTATTTTCCGATTTTTTTCCGATTTTTCCCGATTTTTCCCGATTTTTCCCGATTTTTTTTCCGATTTTTTTCCCGGTTTTTTCCGATTTTTTTCGAATTCTTTTTCCGATTTTTTTTCCGATTTTTCCCGGAATTTTTCCGATTTTTTTTCCGATTTTTTCCGAATTTATTTTCCGATTTTTTTCCGATTTTTCCCGATTTTTCCCGATTTTTTTTCCGATTTTTTTTCCGATTTTTCCCGATCTTTTCCGATTTTTTTCCGATTTTTCCCGAATTTTTCCGAATTTTTCCGAATTTATTTTCCGATTTTTTCCGATTTTTTCCGATTTTTCCCGATTTTTTTCCGATTTTTTTTCCGATTTTTTCCGAATTTATTTTCCGATTTTTTTCCGATTTTTCCCGATTTTTTCCGATTATTTTTCCGATTTTTTCCGATTATTTTTCCGATTTTTTCCGAATTTATTTTCCGATTTTTTCCCGATTTTTTCCGATTTTTTCCGATTTTTTCCGATTTTTTTTCCGATTTTTTTTCCGATTTTTTCCGATTTTTCCCGATTTTTTTCCGATTTTTTTTCCGATTTTTTCCGAATTTATTTTCCGATTTTTTTCCGATTTTTCCCGATTTTTTCCGATTATTTTTCCGATTTTTTCCGAATTTTTCCGATTTTTTTTCCGATTTTTCCCGAATTTATTTTCCGATTTTTTTCCGATTTTTCCCGATTTTTCCCGATTTTTTCCGATTTTTTTTCCGATTTTTTCCGATTATTTTTCCGATTTTTTCCGAATTTATTTTCCGATTTTTTCCCGATTTTTTCCCGATTTTTTCCGATTTTTTCCGATTTTTTTTCCGATTTGTTTTCCGATTTTTTTCCGATTTTTCCCGATTTTTCCCGATTTTTCCCGATTTTTTTTCCGATTTTTTTCCCGGTTTTTTCCGATTTTTTTCGAATTTTTTTTCCGATTTTTTTCCGATTTTTCCCGAATTTTTTCCGATTTTTTTTCCGATTTTTTCCGAATTTATTTTCCGATTTTTTTCCGATTTTTCCCGATTTTTCCCGATTTTTTTTCCGATTTTTTTTCCGATTTTTCCCGATCTTTCCCGATTTTTCCCGATTTTTCCCGATTTTTTCCGATTTTTTCCGAATTTTTCCGATTTTTTTTCTGATTTTTCCCGAATTTATTTTCCGATTTTTTTCCGATTTTTCCCGATTTTTCCCGATTTTTCCCGATTTTTTCCGATTTTTTTTCCGATTTTTTCCGAATTTTATTTTCCGATTTTTTTCGGATTTTTCCCGATTTTTCCCGATTTTTCCCGATTTTTCCCGAATTTATTTTCCGATTTTTTTCCGATTTTTCCCGATTTTTCCTGATTTTTTCCGAATTTTTCAGATTTTTTTTCCGATTTTTCCCGGATTTATTTTCCGATTTTTTTCCGATTTTTCCCGATTTTTCCCGATTTTTCCCGATTTTTTTTCCGATTTTTTCCGAATTTATTTTCCGATTTTTTTCGGATTTTTCCCGATTTTTCCCGATTTTTCCCGATTTTTTCCGATTTTTTTTCCGATTTTTCCCGAATTTATTTCCCGATTTTTTCCGAATTTTTCCGATTTTTTTTCCGATTTGTTTTCCGATTTTTTTCCGATTTTTCCCGATTTTTCCCGAATTTTTCCGAATTTTTCCGAATTTATTTTCCGATTTTTTCCGATTTTTTCCGATTTTTCCCGATTTTTTTCCGATTTTTTTTCCGATTATTTCCGAATTTATTTTCCGATTTTTTTCCGATTTTTCCCGATTTTTCCCGATTTTTTCCGATTATTTTTCCGATTTTTTCCGATTATTTTTCCGATTTTTTCCGAATTTATTTTCCGATTTTTTCCCGATTTTTTCCGATTTTTTCCGATTTTTTCCGATTTTTTTTCCGATTTTTTTCCGATTTTTTCCGATTTTTTTTCCGATTTGTTTTCCGATTTTTTTCCGATTTTTCCCGATTTTTCCCGATTTTTTTTCCGATTTTTTTCCCGGTTTTTTCCGATTTTTTTCCGATTTTTTTTCCGATTTTTTTCCGATTTTTCCCGAATTTTTTCCGATTTTTTTTCCGATTTTTTCCGAATTTATTTCCCGATTTTTTTCCGATTTTTCCCGATTTTTCCCGATTTTTTTTCCGATTTTTTTTCAGATTTTTCCCGATCTTTCCCGATTTTTCCCGATTTTTCCCGATTTTTTCCGATTTTTTCCGAATTTTTCCGATTTTTTTTCCGATTTTTCCCGAATTTATTTTCCGATTTTTTTGCGATTTTTCCCGATTTTTCCCGATTTTTCCCGATTTTTTCCGATTTTTTTTCCGATTTTTTCCGAATTTATTTTCCGATTTTTTTCGGATTTTTCCCGATTTTTCCCGATTTTTCCCGATTTTTCCCGATTTTTCCCGAATTTATTTTCCGATTTTTTTCCGATTTTTCCCGATTTTTCCCGATTTTTTCCGAATTTTTCCGATTTTTTTCCGATTTTTCCCGATTTTTCCCGATTTTTCCCGATTTTTTCCGATTTTTTTTCCGATTTTTTCCGAATTTATTTTCCGATTTTTTTTCCGATTTTTTCGAATTTATTTTCCGATTTTTTTCCGATTTTTCCCGATTTTTCCCGATTTTTTTTCCGATTTTTTTTCCGATTTTTCCCGATCTTTCCCGATTTTTCCCGATTTTTTCCGATTTTTTCCGAATTTTTCCGATTTTTTTTCCGATTTTTCCCGAATTTATTTTCCGATTTTTTTGCTATTTTTCCCGATTTTTCCCGATTTTTCCCGATTTTTTCCGATTTTTTTTCCGATTTTTTCCGAATTTATTTTCCGATTTTTTTCGGATTTTTCCGGATTTTTCCCGATTTTTCCCGATTTTTCCCGAATTTATTTTCCGATTTTTTTCCGATTTTTCCCGATTTTTCCTGATTTTTTCCGAATTTTTCCGATTTTTTTCCGATTTTTCCCGGATTTATTTTCCGATTTTTTTCCGATTTTTCCCGATTTTTCCCGATTTTTCCCGATTTTTTTTCCGATTTTTTCCGAATTTATTTTCCGATTTTTTTCGGATTTTTCCCGATTTTTCCCGATTTTTCCCGATTTTTTCCGATTTTTTTTCCGATTTTTCCCGAATTTATTTCCCGATTTTTTCCGAATTTTTCCGATTTTTTTTCCGATTTGTTTTCCGATTTTTTTCCGATTTTTCCCGATTTTTCCCGAATTTTTCCGAATTTTTCCGAATTTATTTTCCGATTTTTTCCGATTTTTTCCGATTTTTCCCGATTTTTTTCCGATTTTTTTTCCGATTATTTCCGAATTTATTTTCCGATTTTTTTCCGATTTTTCCCGATTTTTCCCGATTTTTTCCGATTATTTTTCCGATTTTTTCCGATTATTTTTCCGATTTTTTCCGAATTTATTTTCCGATTTTTTCCCGATTTTTTCCGATTTTTTCCGATTTTTTTTCCGATTTTTTTCCGATTTTTTCCGATTTTTTTTCCGATTTGTTTTCCGATTTTTTTCCGATTTTTCCCGATTTTTCCCGATTTTTTTTCCGATTTTTTTCCCGGTTTTTTCCGATTTTTTTCCGATTTTTTTTCCGATTTTTTTCCGATTTTTCCCGAATTTTTTCCGATTTTTTTTCCGATTTTTTCCGAATTTATTTCCCGATTTTTTTCCGATTTTTCCCGATTTTTCCCGATTTTTTTTCCGATTTTTTTTCAGATTTTTCCCGATCTTTCCCGATTTTTCCCGATTTTTCCCGATTTTTTCCGATTTTTTCCGAATTTTTCCGATTTTTTTTCCGATTTTTCCCGAATTTATTTTCCGATTTTTTTGCGATTTTTCCCGATTTTTCCCGATTTTTCCCGATTTTTTCCGATTTTTTTTCCGATTTTTTCCGAATTTATTTTCCGATTTTTTTCGGATTTTTCCCGATTTTTCCCGATTTTTCCCGATTTTTCCCGATTTTTCCCGAATTTATTTTCCGATTTTTTTCCGATTTTTCCCGATTTTTCCCGATTTTTTCCGAATTTTTCCGATTTTTTTCCGATTTTTCCCGATTTTTCCCGATTTTTCCCGATTTTTTCCGATTTTTTTTCCGATTTTTTCCGAATTTATTTTCCGATTTTTTTTCCGATTTTTTCGAATTTATTTTCCGATTTTTTTCCGATTTTTCCCGATTTTTCCCGATTTTTTTTCCGATTTTTTTTCCGATTTTTCCCGATCTTTCCCGATTTTTCCCGATTTTTTCCGATTTTTTCCGAATTTTTCCGATTTTTTTTCCGATTTTTCCCGAATTTATTTTCCGATTTTTTTGCTATTTTTCCCGATTTTTCCCGATTTTTCCCGATTTTTTCCGATTTTTTTTCCGATTTTTTCCGAATTTATTTTCCGATTTTTTTCGGATTTTTCCGGATTTTTCCCGATTTTTCCCGATTTTTCCCGAATTTATTTTCCGATTTTTTTCCGATTTTTCCCGATTTTTCCCGATTTTTTCCGAATTTTTCCGATTTTTTTCCGATTTTTCCCGATTTTTCCCGATTTTTCCCGATTTTTTCCGATTTTTTTTCCGATTTTTTCCGAATTTATTTTCCGATTTTTTTCGGATTTTTCCCGATTTTTCCCGATTTTTCCCGATTTTTTCCGATTTTTTTTCCGATTTTTCCCGAATTTATTTTCCGATTTTTTTCCGATTTTTCCCGATTTTTCCCAATTTTTTCCGAATTTTTCCGATTTTTTTTCCGATTTTTTCCGAATTTATTTTCCGATTTTTTTCCGATTTTTCCCGATTTTTCCCGATTTTTTCCGATTATTTTTCCGATTTTTTCCGATTATTTTTCCGATTTTTTCCGAATTTATTTTCCGATTTTTTCCCAATTTTTCCGATTTTTTTTTCCGATTTTTTCCGAATTTATTTTCCGATTTTTTTCCGATTTTTCCCGATTTTTCCCGATTTTTCCCGATTTTTTTTCCGATTTTTTTCCCGGTTTTTTCCGATTTTTTTCCGATTTTTTTCCGATTTTTCCCGATTTTTTCCGAATTTTTCCGATTTTTTTCCGATTTTTCCCGATTTTTCCCGATTTTTCCCGATTTTTTCCGATTTTTTTTCCGATTTTTTCCGAATTTATTTTCCGATTTTTTTTCCGATTTTTTCGAATTTATTTTCCGATTTTTTTCCGATTTTTCCCGATTTTTCCCGATTTTTTTTCCGATTTTTTTTCCGATTTTTCCCGATCTTTCCCGATTTTTCCCGATTTTTTCCGATTTTTTCCGAATTTTTCCGATTTTTTTTCCGATTTTTCCCGAATTTATTTTCCGATTTTTTTGCTATTTTTCCCGATTTTTCCCGATTTTTCCCGATTTTTTCCGATTTTTTTTCCGATTTTTTCCGAATTTATTTTCCGATTTTTTTCGGATTTTTCCCGATTTTTCCCGATTTTTCCCGATTTTTCCCGAATTTATTTTCCGATTTTTTTCCGATTTTTCCCGATTTTTCCCGATTTTTTCCGAATTTTTCCGATTTTTTTCCGATTTTTCCCGATTTTTCCCGATTTTTTCCGATTTTTTTTCCGATTTTTTCCGAATTTATTTTCCGATTTTTTTCCGATTTTTCCCGATTTTTCCCAATTTTTTCCGAATTTTTCCGATTTTTTTTCCGATTTTTTCCGAATTTATTTTCCGATTTTTTTCCGATTTTTCCCGATTTTTCCCGATTTTTTCCGATTATTTTTCCGATTTTTTCCGATTATTTTTCCGATTTTTTCCGAATTTATTTTCCGATTTTTTCCCAATTTTTCCGATTTTTTTTTCCGATTTTTTCCGAATTTATTTTCCGATTTTTTTCCGATTTTTCCCGATTTTTCCCGATTTTTCCCGATTTTTTTTCCGATTTTTTTCCCGGTTTTTTCCGATTTTTTTCCTATTTTTTTTCCGATTTTTTTCCGATTTTTCCCGAATTTTTCCGAATTTTTCCGAATTTATTTTCCGATTTTTTCCGATTTTTTCCGATTTTTCCCGATTTTTTTCCGATTTTTTTTCCGATTTTTTCCGAATTTATTTTCCGATTTTTTTCCGATTTTTCCCGATTTTTCCCGATTTTTTCCGATTATTTTTCCGATTTTTTCCGATTATTTTTCCGATTTTTTCCGAATTTATTTTCCGATTTTTTTCCGATTTTTCCCGATTTTTCCCGATTATTTTTCCGATTTTTTCCGATTATTTTTCCGATTTTTTTCCGATTTTTCCCGAATTTTTTCCGATTTTTTTTCCGATTTTTTCCGAATTTATTTTCCGATTTTTTTCCGATTTTTCCCGATTTTTCCCGATTTTTTTTCCGATTTTTTTTCCGATTTTTCCCGATCTTTCCCGATTTTTCCCGATTTTTCCCGATTTTTCCCGATTTTTTCCGATTTTTTCCGAATTTTTCCGATTTTTTTCCGATTTTTCCCGATTTTTCCCGATTTTTTTTCCGATTTTTTTTCCGATTTTTCCCGATCTTTCCCGATTTTTCCCGATTTTTCCCGATTTTTCCCGATTTTTCCCGATTTTTTCCGATTTTTTCCGATTATTTTTCCGATTTTTTCCGATTATTTTTCCGATTTTTTCCGAATTTATTTTCCGATTTTTTTCCGATTTTTCCCGATTTTTCCCGATTTTTTCCGATTTTTTTTCCGTTTTTTTCCGAATTTATTTTCCGATTTTTTTCGGATTTTTCCCGATTTTTCCCGATTTTTTTTCCGATTTTTTTTCCGATTTTTCCCGATTTTTCCCGATTTTTCCAGATTTTTTCCGATTTTTTCCGATTTTTTCCGATTTTTTTTCCGATTTGTTTTCCGATTTTTTCCGATTTTTTTTCCGATTTTTTCCGATTTTTCCCGAATTTTTCCGATTTTTTCCGAATTTATTTTCCGATTTTTTCCGATTTTTTCCGATTTTTCCCGATTTTTTTCCGATTTTTTTTCCAATTTTTTCCGAATTTATTTTCCGATTTTTTTCCGATTTTTCCCGATTTTTCCCGATTTTTTCCGATTTTTTTTCCGATTTTTTCCGAATTTATTTTCCGATTTTTTTCGGATTTTTCCCGATTTTTCCCGATTTTTCCCGATTTTTCCCGATTTTTTCCGATTTTTTCCGATTTTTTTCCCGGTTTTTTCCGATTTTTTTCCGATTTTTTTTCCGATTTTTTTCCGATTTTTCCCGAATTTTTCCGATTTTTTTCCGATTTTTTTTCCGATTTTTTTCCGATTTTTCCCGATTTTTCCCGATTTTTCCCGATTTTTCCCGATTTTTTCCGATTTTTTCCGATTTTTTTCCCGGTTTTTTCCGATTTTTTTCCGATTTATTTTCCGATTTTTTCCGATTTTTTTCGATTTTTCCCGATTTTTTTCCGATTATTTTTCCGATTTTTTCCGATTATTTTTCCGATTTTTTCCGAATTTATTTTCCGATTTTTTCCAGATTTTTCTCGATTTTTTCCGATTTTTTTCCGATTTTTTCCGAATTTATTTTCTGATTTATTTTCCGATTTTTTTCCGATTTTTCCCGATTTTTCCCGATTTTTTTTCCGATTTTTTTTCCGATTTTTCCCGATTTTTCCCGATTATTTTTCCGATTTTTTCCGAATTTATTTTCCGATTTTTTCCCGATTTTTCTCGATTTTTTTCCGATTTTTTTCCGATTTTTCCCGATTTTTTTTCCGATTTTTTTTCCGATTTTTTCCGAATTTATTTTCCGATTTTTTTCCGATTTTTCCCGATTTTTCCCGATTTTTTCCGATTATTTTTCCGATTTTTTCCGATTATTTTTCCGATTTTTTCCGAATTTATTTTCCGATTTTTTCCCAATTTTTCCGATTTTTCCCGAATTTATTTTCCGATTTATTTTCCGATTTTTCCCGATTTTTCCCGATTTTTTCCGATTATTTTTGCGATTTTTTCCGAATTTATTTTCCGATTTTTTCCCGATTTTTCTCGATTTTTTCCGATTTTTTTCGATTATTTTTCCGATTTTTTCCGAATTTATTTTCCGATTTTTTTCCGATTTTTCCCGATTTTTCCCGATTTTTTCCGATTATTTTTCCGATTTTTTCCGATTATTTTTCCGATTTTTTCCGAATTTATTTTCCGATTTTTTTCCGATTTTTCCCGATTTTTTTTCCGATTTTTTTTCCGATTTTTTCCGAATTTATTTTCCGATTTTTTTCCGATTTTTCACGATTTTTCCCGATTTTTTTCGATTATTTTTCCGATTTTTTCCGATTATTTTTCAGATTTTTTCCGAATTTATTTTCCGATTTTTTCCCAATTTTTCCGATTTTTTTTTCCGATTTTTCCCGAATTTATTTTCCGATTTTTTTTCCGATTTTTCCCGATTTTTCCCGATTTTTTCCGATTTTTTTTCCGATTTTTTACGAATTTATTTTCCGATTTTTCCCGATTTTTCCCGATTTTTTCCGATTATTTTTCCGATTTTTTCCGATTATTTTTCCGATTTTTTCCGAATTTATTTTCCGATTTTTTCCCGATTTTTCTCGATTTTTTCCGATTTTTTTCCGATTTTTTCCGAATTTATTTTCCGATTTTTTTCCGATTTTTCCCGATTTTTCCCGATTTTTTTTCCGATTTTTTTTCCGATTTTTCCCGATTTTTCCCGATTATTTTTCCGATTTTTTCCGATTATTTTTCCGATTTTTTCCGATTTTTTCCGATTATTTTTCCGATTTTTTCCGAATTTATTTTCCGATTTTTTCCCGATTTTTCTCGATTTTTTTCCGATTTTTTCCGAATTTATTTTCCGATTTTTTCCGATTTTTTTTCCGATTTGTTTTCCGATTTTTTCCGAATTTATTTTCCGATTTTTTCCGATTTTTCCCGATTTTTTCCCGATTTTTCCCGATTTTTTCCGATTTTTCCCGATTTTTCCCGATTTTTTCCGATTATTTTTGCGATTTTTTCCGAATTTATTTTCCGATTTTTTTCCCAATTTTCACTATTTTTCCCGATTTTTTTCGATTATTTTTCCGATTTTTTCCGATTATTTTTCAGATTTTTTCCGAATTTATTTTCCGATTTTTTCCCAATTTTTCCGATTTTTTTTTCCGATTTTTCCCGAATTTATTTTCCGATTTTTTCCGATTATTTTTGCGATTTTTTCCGAATTTATTTTCCGATTTTTTCCCGATTTTTCACGATTTTTCCCGATTTTTTTCGATTATTTTTCCGATTTTTTCCGATTATTTTTCCGATTTTTTCCGAATTTATTTTCCGATTTTTTCCCAATTTTTCCGATTTTTTTTTCCGATTTTTCCCGAATTTATTTTCCGATTTTTTTCCGATTTTTCCCGATTTTTCCCGATTTTTCCGATTTTTTTCGTATTTTTCCCGATTTTTCCCGATTTTTCCCGATTTTTCCCGAATTTATTTTCCGATTTTTTTCCGATTTTTCCCGATTTTTCCCGATTTTTTCCGAATTTATTTTCCGATTTTTTCCGATTTTTTCCGATTTTTTTCCCGGTTTTTTCCGATTTTTTCCGATTTTTTTTCAGATTTTTTTCCGATTTTTCCCGAATTTTTCCGATTTTTTCCGAATTTATTTTCCGATTTTTTCCGATTTTTTCCGATTTTTCCCGATTTTTTTCCGATTATTTTTCCGATTTTTTCCGATTATTTTTCCGATTTTTTCCGAATTTATTTTCCGATTTTTTCCCGATTTTTCTCGATTTTTTCCGATTTTTTTCCGATTTTTTCCGAATTTATTTTCCGATTTTTTTCCGATTTTTCCCGATTTTTCCCGATTTTTTTTCCGATTTTTTTTCCGATTTTTCCCGATTTTTCCCGATTTTTTCCGATTATTTTTCCGATTTTTTCCGAATTTATTTTCCGATTTTTTCCCGATTTTTCTCGATTTTTTTCCGATTTTTTTCCGATTTTTCCCGATTTTTTTTCCGATTTTTTTCCCGATTTTTTCCGATTATTTTTCCGATTTTTTCCGATTATTTTTGCGATTTTTTCCGAATTTATTTTCCGATTTTTTCCCGATTTTTCTCGATTTTTTCCGATTTTTTTCGATTATTTTTCCGATTTTTTCCGAATTTATTTCCCGATTTTTCCCGATTTTTTCCGATTTTTTTTCCGATTTTTTACGAATTTATTTTCCGATTTTTTTCCGATTTTTCCCAATTTTTTCCGATTTTTCCCGATTTTTCCCGATTTTTTCCGATTATTTTTGCGATTTTTTCCGAATTTATTTTCCGATTTTTTCCCGATTTTTCTCGATTTTTTCCGATTTTTTCCCAATTTTTCCGATTTTTTTTTCCGATTTTTCCCGAATTTATTTTCCGATTTTTTTCCGATTTTTCCCGATTTTTCCCGATTTTTCCCGATTTTTTCCGATTTTTTTCCGATTTTTTCCGAATTTATTTTCCGATTTTTTTCCGATTTTTCCCGATTTTTCCCGATTTTTTTTCCGATTTTTTTTCCGATTTTTCCCGATTTTTCCCGATTTTTTCCGATTATTTTTCCGATTTTTTCCGAATTTATTTTCCGATTTTTTTCCGATTTTTCCCGATTTTTCCCGATTTTTTCCGATTATTTTTCCGATTTTTTCCGATTATTTTTCCGATTTTTTCCGATTTTTTTCCGATTTTTCCCGATTTTTCCCGATTTTTCCTGATTTTTTCCGATTATTTTTCCGATTTTTTCCGATTATTTTTCCGATTTTTTCCGAATTTATTTTCCGATTTTTTTTTCAGATTTTTCCCGATTTTTCCCGATGTTTCCCGATTTTTTCCGATTTTTTTCCGATTTTTCCCGATTTTTCCCGATTTTTTTTCCGATTTTTTTTCCGATTTTTCCCGATTTTTCCCGATTTTTTCCGATTATTTTTCCGATTTTTTCCGAATTTATTTTCCGATTTTTTCCCAATTTTTCCGATTTTTTTTTCCGATTTTTCCCGAATTTATTTTCCGATTTTTTTTCCGATTTTTCCCGATTTTTCCCGATTTTTTCCGATTTTTTTTCCGATTTTTTACGAATTTATTTTCCGATTTTTCCCGATTTTTCCCGATTTTTTCCGATTATTTTTCCGATTTTTTCCGATTATTTTTCCGATTTTTTCCGAATTTATTTTCCGATTTTTTCCCGATTTTTCTCGATTTTTTCCGATTTTTTTCCGATTTTTTCCGAATTTATTTTCCGATTTTTTCCCGATTTTTCTCGATTTTTTCCGATTTTTTCCCGATTTTTCCCGATTTTTTTTCCGATTTTTTTTCCGATTTTTCCCGATTTTTCCCGATTATTTTTCCGATTTTTTCCGATTATTTTTCCGATTTTTTCCGATTTTTTCCGATTATTTTTCCGATTTTTTCCGAATTTATTTTCCGATTTTTTCCCGATTTTTCTCGATTTTTTTCCGATTTTTTTCCGATTTTTCCCGATTTTTTTTCCGATTTTTTTTCCGATTTTTTCCGAATTTATTTTCCGATTTTTTCCGATTTTTTTTCCGATTTGTTTTCCGATTTTATTTTCCGATTTTTTTCCCAATTTTCACTATTTTTCCCGATTTTTTTCGATTATTTTTCCGATTTTTTCCGATTATTTTTCAGATTTTTTCCGAATTTATTTTCCGATTTTTTCCCAATTTTTCCGATTTTTTTTTCCGATTTTTCCCGAATTTATTTTCCGATTTTTTCCGATTATTTTTGCGATTTTTTCCGAATTTATTTTCCGATTTTTTCCCGATTTTTCACGATTTTTCCCGATTTTTTTCGATTATTTTTCCGATTTTTTCCGATTATTTTTCCGATTTTTTCCGAATTTATTTTCCGATTTTTTCCCAATTTTTCCGATTTTTTTTTCCGATTTTTCCCGAATTTATTTTCCGATTTTTTTCCGATTTTTCCCGATTTTTCCCGATTTTTCCGATTTTTTTCGGATTTTTCCCGATTTTTCCCGATTTTTCCCGATTTTTCCCGAATTTATTTTCCGATTTTTTTCCGATTTTTCCCGATTTTTCCCGATTTTTTCCGAATTTATTTTCCGATTTTTTCCGATTTTTTCCGATTTTTTTCCCGGTTTTTTCCGATTTTTTTCCGATTTTTTTTCCGATTTTTTTCCGATTTTTCCCGAATTTTTCCGATTTTTTCCGAATTTATTTTCCGATTTTTTCCCGATTTTTCTCGATTTTTTCCGATTTTTTTCCGATTTTTTCCGAATTTATTTTCCGATTTTTTTCCGATTTTTCCCGATTTTTCCCGATTTTTTTTCCGATTTTTTTTCCGATTTTTCCCGATTTTTCCCGATTTTTTCCGATTATTTTTCCGATTTTTTCCGAATTTATTTTCCGATTTTTTCCCGATTTTTCTCGATTTTTTTCCGATTTTTTTCCGATTTTTCCCGATTTTTTTTCAGATTTTTTTCCCGATTTTTTCCGATTATTTTTCCGATTTTTTCCGATTATTTTTGCGATTTTTTCCGAATTTATTTTCCGATTTTTTCCCGATTTTTCTCGATTTTTTCCGATTTTTTTCGATTATTTTTCCGATTTTTTCCGAATTTATTTCCCGATTTTTCCCGATTTTTTCCGATTTTTTTTCCGATTTTTTACGAATTTATTTTCCGATTTTTTTCCGATTTTTCCCGATTTTTCCCAATTTTTTCCGATTTTTCCCGATTTTTCCCGATTTTTTCCGATTATTTTTGCGATTTTTTCCGAATTTATTTTCCGATTTTTTCCCGATTTTTCTCGATTTTTTCCGATTTTTTCCCAATTTTTCCGATTTTTTTCCGATTTTTCCCGATTTTTCACGATTTTTCCCGATTTTTTTCCGATTTTTTCCGAATTTATTTTCCGATTTTTTTCCGATTTTTCCCGATTTTTCCCGATTTTTTTTCCGATTTTTTTTCCGATTTTTCCCGATTTTTCCCGATTTTTTCCGATTATTTTTCCGATTTTTTCCGAATTTATTTTCCGATTTTTTTCCGATTTTTCCGATTTTTTTTTCCGATTTTTCCCGAATTTATTTTCCGATTTTTTTCCGATTTTTCCCGATTTTTCCCGATTTTTCCCGATTTTTTTTCCGATTTTTTTCCCGGTTTTTTCCGATTTTTTTCGAATTTTTTTTCCGATTTTTTTCCGATTTTTCCCGAATTTTTTCCGATTTTTTTTCCGATTTTTTCCGAATTTATTTTCCGATTTTTTTCCGATTTTTTCCGATTTTTCCCGATTTTTCCCGATTTTTTCCGATTATTTTTCCGATTTTTTCCGATTTTTTTCCGATTTTTCCCGATTTTTCCCGATTTTTCCCGATTTTTTCCGATTATTTTTCCGATTTTTTCCGATTATTTTTCCGATTTTTTCCGAATTTATTTTCCGATTTTTTTTTCAGATTTTTCCCGATTTTTCCCGATGTTTCCCGATTTTTTCCGATTTTTTTCCGATTTTTCCCGATTTTTCCCGATTTTTTTTCCGATTTTTTTTCCGATTTTTCCCGATTTTTCCCGATTTTTTCCGATTATTTTTCCGATTTTTTCCGAATTTATTTTCCGATTTTTTCCCAATTTTTCCGATTTTTTTTTCCGATTTTTCCCGAATTTATTTTCCGATTTTTTTCCGATTTTTCCCGATTTTTCCCGATTTTTCCCGATTTTTTTTCCGATTTTTTTCCCGAATTTTTTCCGATTTTTTCCGAATTTATTTTCCGATTTTTTTCCGATTTTTCCCGATTTTTCCCGATTTTTTTTCCGATTTTTTTTCCGATTTTTCCCGATCTTTCCCGATTTTTCCCGATTTTTCCCGATTTTTTCCGATTTTTTCCGAATTTTTCCGATTTTTTTTCCGATTTTTCCCGAATTTATTTTCCGATTTTTTTCCGATTTTTCCCGATTTATCCCGATTTTTTCCGATTTTTTTTCCGATTTTTTCCGAATTTATTTTCCGATTTTTTTCGGATTTTTCCCGATTTTTCCCGATTTTTCCCGATTTTTCCCGAATTTATTTTCCGATTTTTTTCCGATTTTTCCCGATTTTTCCCGATTTTTTCCGAATTTTTCAGATTTTTTTTCCGATTTTTCCCGGATTTATTTTCCGATTTTTTTCCGATTTTTCCCGAATTTTTTCCGATTTTTTTTCAGATTTTTCCCGATCTTTCCCGATTTTTCCCGATTTTTCCCGATTTTTTCCGATTTTTTCCGAATTTTTCCGATTTTTTCCGATTTTTCCCGAATTTATTTTCCGATTTTTTTGCGATTTTTCCCGATTTTTCCCGATTTTTCCCGATTTTTTTTCCGATTTTTTCCGAATTTATTTTCCGATTTTTTTCGGATTTTTCCCGATTTTTCCCGATTTTTCCCGATTTTTCCCGATTTTTCCCGAATTTATTTTCCGATTTTTTTCCGATTTTTCCCGATTTTTCCCGATTTTTTCCGAATTTTTCCGATTTTTTTCAGATTTTTCCCGATTTTTCCCGATTTTTCCCGATTTTTTCCGATTTTTTTTCCGATTTTTTCCGAATTTATTTTCCGATTTTTTTTCCGATTTTTTCCGAATTTATTTTCCGATTTTTTTCCGATTTTTCCCGATTTTTCCCGATTTTTCCCGATTTTTTCCGATTTTTCCCGATTTTTCCCGATTTTTTCCGATTTTTCCCGATCTTTCCCGATTTTTCCCGATTTTTTCCGATTTTTTCCGAATTTTTCCGATTTTTTTGCGATTTTTCCCGATTTTTCCCGATTTTTCCCGATTTTTTCCGATTTTTTTTCCGATTTTTTCCGAATTTATTTTCCGATTTTTTTCGGATTTTTCCCGATTTTTCCCGATTTTTCCCGATTTTTCCCGAATTTATTTTCCGATTTTTTTCCGATTTTTCCCGATTTTTCCCGATTTTTTCCGAATTTTTCCGATTTTTTTGCGATTTTTCCCGATTTTTCCCGATTTTTCCCGATTTTTTCCGATTTTTTTTCCGATTTTTTCCGAATTTATTTTCCGATTTTTTTCGGATTTTTCCCGATTTTTCCCGATTTTTCCCGATTTTTTCCGATTTTTTTTCCGATTTTTCCCGAATTTATTTTCCGATTTTTTTCCGATTTTTCCCGATTTTTCCCGATTTTTTCCGAATTTTTCCGATTTTTTTTCCGATTTTTTCCGAATTTATTTTCCGATTTTTTTCCGATTTTTCCCGATTTTTTTTCCGATTTTTCCCGATTTTTCCCGATTTTTCCCGATTTTTTCCGATTTTTTCCGATTATTTTTCCGATTTTTTCCGATTATTTTTCCGATTTTTTCCGATTATTTTTCCGATTTTTTCCGAATTTATTTTCCGATTTTTTTCCGATTTTTCCCGATTTTTCCCGATTTTTTCCGATTATTTTTCCGATTTTTTCCGAATTTATTTTCCGATTTTTTTCCGATTTTTCCCGATTTTTCCCGATTTTTTTTCCGATTTTTCCCGATTTTTCCCGATTTTTTCCGATTTTTTTTCCGATTTTTTCCGAATTTATTTTCCGATTTTTTTCGGATTTTTCCCGATTTTTCCCGATTTTTCCCGAATTTTTCCGATTTTTATTCCGATTTTTTCCTAATTTATTTTCCGATTTTTTTCCGATTTTTCCCGATTTTTCCCGATTTTTTTTCCGATTTTTCCCGATTTTTCCCGATTTTTTCCGATTATTTTTCCGATTTTTTCCGATTATTTTTCCGATTTTTTCCGATTATTTTTCCGATTTTTTCCGAATTTATTTTCCGATTTTTTTCCGATTTTTCCCGATTTTTCCCGATTTTTCCCGATTTTTTCCGATTTTTTTTCCGTTTTTTTCCGAATTTATTTTCCGATTTTTTTCGGATTTTTCCCGATTTTTCCCGATTTTTTTCCGATTTTTTTTCCGATTTTTCCCGATTTTTCCCGATTTTTCCAGATTTTTTCCGATTTTTTCCGATTTTTTCCGATTTTTTTTCCGATTTGTTTTCCGATTTTTTCCGATTTTTTTTCCGATTTTTTCCGATTTTTCCCGAATTTTTCCGATTTTTTCCGAATTTATTTTCCGATTTTTTCCGATTTTTTCCGATTTTTCCCGATTTTTTTCCGATTTTTTTTCCGATTTTTTCCGAATTTATTTTCCGATTTTTTTCCGATTTTTCCCGATTTTTCCCGATTTTTTCCGATTTTTTTTCCGATTTTTTCCGAATTTATTTTCCGATTTTTTTCGGATTTTTCCCGATTTTTCCCGATTTTTCCCGATTTTTCCCGAATTTATTTTCCGATTTTTTCCGATTTTTTCCGATTTTTTTCCCGGTTTTTTCCGATTTTTTTCCGATTTTTTTTCCGATTTTTTCCGAATTTTTCCGATTTTTTCCGAATTTATTTTCCGATTTTTTCCGATTTTTTTCGATTTTTCCCGATTTTTTTCCGATTATTTTTCCGATTTTTTCCGATTATTTTTCCGATTTTTTCCGAATTTATTTTCCGATTTTTTCCCGATTTTTCTCGATTTTTTCCGATTTTTTTCCGATTTTTTCCGAATTTATTTTCCGATTTATTTTCCGATTTTTTTCCGATTTTTCCCGATTTTTCCCGATTTTTTTTCCGATTTTTTTTCCGATTTTTCCCGATTTTTCCCGATTATTTTTCCGATTTTTTCCGAATTTATTTTCCGATTTTTTCCGATTATTTTTCCGATTTTTTCCGAATTTATTTTCCGATTTTTTCCCAATTTTTCCGATTTTTCCCGAATTTATTTTCCGATTTATTTTCCGATTTTTCCCGATTTTTCCCGATTTTTTCCGATTATTTTTGCGATTTTTTCCGAATTTATTTTCCGATTTTTTCCCGATTTTTCTCGATTTTTTCCCGATTTTTCCCGATTTTTTTTCCGATTTTTTTTCCGATTTTTCCCGATTTTTCCCGATTTTTTCCGATTATTTTTCCGATTTTTTCCGAATTTATTTTCCGATTTTTTCCCGATTTTTCTCGATTTTTTTCCGATTTTTTTCCGATTTTTCCCGATTTTTTTTCCGATTTTTTTCCCGATTTTTTCCGATTATTTTTCCGATTTTTTCCGATTATTTTTGCGATTTTTTCCGAATTTATTTTCCGATTTTTTCCCGATTTTTCTCGATTTTTTCCGATTTTTTTCGATTATTTTTCCGATTTTTTCCGAATTTATTTTCCGATTTTTTTCCGATTTTTCCCGATTTTTCCCGATTTTTTCCGATTATTTTTCCGATTTTTTCCGATTATTTTTCCGATTTTTTCCGAATTTATTTTCCGATTTTTTCCCAATTTTTCCGATTTTTTTTTCCGATTTTTTTCCGATTTTTCCCGATTTTTTTTCCGATTTTTTTTCCGATTTTTTCCGAATTTATTTTCCGATTTTTTTCCGATTTTTCACGATTTTTCCCGATTTTTTTCGATTATTTTTCCGATTTTTTCCGATTATTTTTCAGATTTTTTTCGATTATTTTTCCGATTTTTTCCCAATTTTTCCGATTTTTTTTTCCGATTTTTCCCGAATTTATTTTCCGATTTTTTCCGATTATTTTTGCGATTTTTTCCGAATTTATTTTCCGATTTTTTCCCGATTTTTCACGATTTTTCCCGATTTTTTTCGATTATTTTTCCGATTTTTTCCGATTATTTTTCCGATGTTTTCCGAATTTATTTTCCGATTTTTTCCCAATTTTTCCGATTTTTTTTTCCGATTTTTCCCGAATTTATTTTCCGATTTTTTTCCGATTTTTCCCGATTTTTCCCGATTTTTTCCGATTTTTTCCGAATTTATTTTCCGATTTTTTCCGATTTTTTCCGATTTTTCCCGATTTTTTTCCGATTATTTTTCCGATTTTTTCCGATTATTTTTCCGATTTTTTCCGAATTTATTTTCCGATTTTTTCCCGATTTTTCTCGATTTTTTCCGATTTTTTTCCGATTTTTTCCGAATTTATTTTCCGATTTTTTTCCGATTTTTCCTGATTTTTCCCGATTTTTTTTCCGATTTTTTTTCCGATTTTTCCCGATTTTTCCCGATTTTTTCCGATTTTTTCCCGATTTTTCTCGATTTTTTTCCGATTTTTTTCCGATTTTTCCCGAATTTATTTTCCGATTTTTTTCCGATTTTTCCCGATTTTTCCCGATTTTTTCCGAATTTATTTTCCGATTTTTTCCGATTTTTTCCGATTTTTTTCCCGGTTTTTTCCGATTTTTTTCCGATTTTTTTTCCGATTTTTTCCGAATTTTTCCGATTTTTTCCGAATTTATTTTCCGATTTTTTCCGATTTTTTTCGATTTTTCCCGATTTTTTTCCGATTATTTTTCCGATTTTTTCCGATTATTTTTCCGATTTTTTCCGAATTTATTTTCCGATTTTTTCCCGATTTTTCTCGATTTTTTCCGATTTTTTTCCGATTTTTTCCGAATTTATTTTCCGATTTATTTTCCGATTTTTTTCCGATTTTTCCCGATTTTTCCCGATTTTTTTTCCGATTTTTTTTCCGATTTTTCCCGATTTTTCCCGATTATTTTTCCGATTTTTTCCGAATTTATTTTCCGATTTTTTCCGATTATTTTTCCGATTTTTTCCGAATTTATTTTCCGATTTTTTCCCAATTTTTCCGATTTTTCCCGAATTTATTTTCCGATTTATTTTCCGATTTTTCCCGATTTTTCCCGATTTTTTCCGATTATTTTTGCGATTTTTTCCGAATTTATTTTCCGATTTTTTCCCGATTTTTCTCGATTTTTTCCCGATTTTTCCCGATTTTTTTTCCGATTTTTTTTCCGATTTTTCCCGATTTTTCCCGATTTTTTCCGATTATTTTTCCGATTTTTTCCGAATTTATTTTCCGATTTTTTCCCGATTTTTCTCGATTTTTTTCCGATTTTTTTCCGATTTTTCCCGATTTTTTTTCCGATTTTTTTCCCGATTTTTTCCGATTATTTTTCCGATTTTTTCCGATTATTTTTGCGATTTTTTCCGAATTTATTTTCCGATTTTTTCCCGATTTTTCTCGATTTTTTCCGATTTTTTTCGATTATTTTTCCGATTTTTTCCGAATTTATTTTCCGATTTTTTTCCGATTTTTCCCGATTTTTCCCGATTTTTTCCGATTATTTTTCCGATTTTTTCCGATTATTTTTCCGATTTTTTCCGAATTTATTTTCCGATTTTTTCCCAATTTTTCCGATTTTTTTTTCCGATTTTTTTCCGATTTTTCCCGATTTTTTTTCCGATTTTTTTTCCGATTTTTTCCGAATTTATTTTCCGATTTTTTTCCGATTTTTCACGATTTTTCCCGATTTTTTTCGATTATTTTTCCGATTTTTTCCGATTATTTTTCAGATTTTTTTCGATTATTTTTCCGATTTTTTCCCAATTTTTCCGATTTTTTTTTCCGATTTTTCCCGAATTTATTTTCCGATTTTTTCCGATTATTTTTGCGATTTTTTCCGAATTTATTTTCCGATTTTTTCCGATTATTTTTCACGATTTTTCCCGATTTTTTTCGATTATTTTTCCGATTTTTTCCGATTATTTTTCCGATGTTTTCCGAATTTATTTTCCGATTTTTTCCCAATTTTTCCGATTTTTTTTTCCGATTTTTCCCGAATTTATTTTCCGATTTTTTTCCGATTTTTCCCGATTTTTCCCGATTTTTTCCGATTTTTTCCGAATTTATTTTCCGATTTTTTCCGATTTTTTCCGATTTTTCCCGATTTTTTTCCGATTATTTTTCCGATTTTTTCCGATTATTTTTCCGATTTTTTCCGAATTTATTTTCCGATTTTTTCCCGATTTTTCTCGATTTTTTCCGATTTTTTTCCGATTTTTTCCGAATTTATTTTCCGATTTTTTTCCGATTTTTCCTGATTTTTCCCGATTTTTTTTCCGATTTTTTTTCCGATTTTTCCCGATTTTTCCCGATTTTTTCCGATTTTTTCCCGATTTTTCTCGATTTTTTTCCGATTTTTTTCCGATTTTTCCCGATTTTTTTTCCGATTTTTTTCCCGATTTTTTCCGATTATTTTTCCGATTTTTTCCGATTATTTTTCCGATTTTTTCCGAATTTATTTTCCGATTTTTTCCCAATTTTTCCGATTTTTCCCGAATTTATTTTCCGATTTATTTTCCGATTTTTCCCGATTTTTCCCGATTTTTTCCGATTATTTTTGCGATTTTTTCCGAATTTATTTTCCGATTTTTTCCCGATTTTTCTCGATTTTTTCCGATTTTTTTCGATTATTTTTCCGATTTTTTCCGAATTTATTTCCCGATTTTTCCCGATTTTTTCCGATTTTTTTTCCGATTTTTTACGAATTTATTTTCCGATTTTTTTCCGATTTTTCCCGATTTTTCCCAATTTTTTCCGATTTTTCCCGATTTTTCCCGATTTTTTCCGATTATTTTTGCGATTTTTTCCGAATTTATTTTCCGATTTTTTCCCGATTTTTCTCGATTTTTTCCGATTTTTTTCGATTATTTTTCCGATTTTTTCCGAATTTATTTTCCGATTTTTTTCCGATTTTTCCCGATTTTTCCCGATTTTTTCCGATTATTTTTCCGATTTTTTCCGATTATTTTTCCGATTTTTTCCGAATTTATTTTCCGATTTTTTCCCAATTTTTCCGATTTTTTTTCCGATTTTTTTCCGATTTTTCCCGATTTTTTTTCCGATTTTTTTTGCGATTTTTTCCGAATTTATTTTCCGATTTTTTCCCAATTGTTCCGATTTTTTTTTCCGATTTTTTTCCGATTTTTCCCGATTTTTTTTCCGATTTTTTTTCCGATTTTTTCCGAATTTATTTTCCGATTTTTTTCCGATTTTTTTCCGATTTTTCCCGATTTTTCCCGATTTTTTCCGATTATTTTTCCGATTTTTTCCGATTATTTTTCCGATTTTTTCCGAATTTATTTTCCGATTTTTTCCCAATTTTTCCGATTTTTTTTTCCGATTTTTTTCCGATTTTTCCCGATTTTTTTTCCGATTTTTTTTCCGATTTTTTCCGAATTTATTTTCCGATTTTTTTCCGATTTTTCACGATTTTTCCCGATTTTTTTCGATTATTTTTCCGATTTTTTCCGATTATTTTTCAGATTTTTTTCGATTATTTTTCCGATTTTTTCCCAATTTTTCCGATTTTTTTTTCCGATTTTTCCCGAATTTATTTTCCGATTTTTTCCGATTATTTTTGCGATTTTTTCCGAATTTATTTTCCGATTTTTTCCCGATTTTTCACGATTTTTCCCGATTTTTTTCGATTATTTTTCCGATTTTTTCCGATTATTTTTCCGATGTTTTCCGAATTTATTTTCCGATTTTTTCCCAATTTTTCCGATTTTTTTTTCCGATTTTTCCCGAATTTATTTTCCGATTTTTTTCCGATTTTTCCCGATTTTTCCCGATTTTTTCCGATTTTTTCCGAATTTATTTTCCGATTTTTTCCGATTTTTTCCGATTTTTCCCGATTTTTTTCCGATTATTTTTCCGATTTTTTCCGATTATTTTTCCGATTTTTTCCGAATTTATTTTCCGATTTTTTCCCGATTTTTCTCGATTTTTTCCGATTTTTTTCCGATTTTTTCCGAATTTATTTTCCGATTTTTTTCCGATTTTTCCTGATTTTTCCCGATTTTTTTTCCGATTTTTTTTCCGATTTTTCCCGATTTTTCCCGATTTTTTCCGATTTTTTCCCGATTTTTCTCGATTTTTTTCCGATTTTTTTCCGATTTTTCCCGAATTTATTTTCCGATTTTTTTCCGATTTTTCCCGATTTTTCCCGATTTTTTCCGAATTTATTTTCCGATTTTTTCCGATTTTTTCCGATTTTTTTCCCGGTTTTTTCCGATTTTTTTCCGATTTTTTTTCCGATTTTTTCCGAATTTTTCCGATTTTTTCCGAATTTATTTTCCGATTTTTTCCGATTTTTTTCGATTTTTCCCGATTTTTTTCCGATTATTTTTCCGATTTTTTCCGATTATTTTTCCGATTTTTTCCGAATTTATTTTCCGATTTTTTCCCGATTTTTCTCGATTTTTTCCGATTTTTTTCCGATTTTTTCCGAATTTATTTTCCGATTTATTTTCCGATTTTTTTCCGATTTTTCCCGATTTTTCCCGATTTTTTTTCCGATTTTTTTTCCGATTTTTCCCGATTTTTCCCGATTATTTTTCCGATTTTTTCCGAATTTATTTTCCGATTTTTTCCGATTATTTTTCCGATTTTTTCCGAATTTATTTTCCGATTTTTTCCCAATTTTTCCGATTTTTCCCGAATTTATTTTCCGATTTATTTTCCGATTTTTCCCGATTTTTCCCGATTTTTTCCGATTATTTTTGCGATTTTTTCCGAATTTATTTTCCGATTTTTTCCCGATTTTTCTCGATTTTTTCCCGATTTTTCCCGATTTTTTTTCCGATTTTTTTTCCGATTTTTCCCGATTTTTCCCGATTTTTTCCGATTATTTTTCCGATTTTTTCCGAATTTATTTTCCGATTTTTTCCCGATTTTTCTCGATTTTTTTCCGATTTTTTTCCGATTTTTCCCGATTTTTTTTCCGATTTTTTTCCCGATTTTTTCCGATTATTTTTCCGATTTTTTCCGATTATTTTTGCGATTTTTTCCGAATTTATTTTCCGATTTTTTCCCGATTTTTCTCGATTTTTTCCGATTTTTTTCGATTATTTTTCCGATTTTTTCCGAATTTATTTTCCGATTTTTTTCCGATTTTTCCCGATTTTTCCCGATTTTTTCCGATTATTTTTCCGATTTTTTCCGATTATTTTTCCGATTTTTTCCGAATTTATTTTCCGATTTTTTCCCAATTTTTCCGATTTTTTTTTCCGATTTTTTTCCGATTTTTCCCGATTTTTTTTCCGATTTTTTTTCCGATTTTTTCCGAATTTATTTTCCGATTTTTTTCCGATTTTTCACGATTTTTCCCGATTTTTTTCGATTATTTTTCCGATTTTTTCCGATTATTTTTCAGATTTTTTTCGATTATTTTTCCGATTTTTTCCCAATTTTTCCGATTTTTTTTTCCGATTTTTCCCGAATTTATTTTCCGATTTTTTCCGATTATTTTTGCGATTTTTTCCGAATTTATTTTCCGATTTTTTCCGATTATTTTTCACGATTTTTCCCGATTTTTTTCGATTATTTTTCCGATTTTTTCCGATTATTTTTCCGATGTTTTCCGAATTTATTTTCCGATTTTTTCCCAATTTTTCCGATTTTTTTTTCCGATTTTTCCCGAATTTATTTTCCGATTTTTTTCCGATTTTTCCCGATTTTTCCCGATTTTTTCCGATTTTTTCCGAATTTATTTTCCGATTTTTTCCGATTTTTTCCGATTTTTCCCGATTTTTTTCCGATTATTTTTCCGATTTTTTCCGATTATTTTTCCGATTTTTTCCGAATTTATTTTCCGATTTTTTCCCGATTTTTCTCGATTTTTTCCGATTTTTTTCCGATTTTTTCCGAATTTATTTTCCGATTTTTTTCCGATTTTTCCTGATTTTTCCCGATTTTTTTTCCGATTTTTTTTCCGATTTTTCCCGATTTTTCCCGATTTTTTCCGATTTTTTCCCGATTTTTCTCGATTTTTTTCCGATTTTTTTCCGATTTTTCCCGATTTTTTTTCCGATTTTTTTCCCGATTTTTTCCGATTATTTTTCCGATTTTTTCCGATTATTTTTCCGATTTTTTCCGAATTTATTTTCCGATTTTTTCCCAATTTTTCCGATTTTTCCCGAATTTATTTTCCGATTTATTTTCCGATTTTTCCCGATTTTTCCCGATTTTTTCCGATTATTTTTGCGATTTTTTCCGAATTTATTTTCCGATTTTTTCCCGATTTTTCTCGATTTTTTCCGATTTTTTTCGATTATTTTTCCGATTTTTTCCGAATTTATTTCCCGATTTTTCCCGATTTTTTCCGATTTTTTTTCCGATTTTTTACGAATTTATTTTCCGATTTTTTTCCGATTTTTCCCGATTTTTCCCAATTTTTTCCGATTTTTCCCGATTTTTCCCGATTTTTTCCGATTATTTTTGCGATTTTTTCCGAATTTATTTTCCGATTTTTTCCCGATTTTTCTCGATTTTTTCCGATTTTTTTCGATTATTTTTCCGATTTTTTCCGAATTTATTTTCCGATTTTTTTCCGATTTTTCCCGATTTTTCCCGATTTTTTCCGATTATTTTTCCGATTTTTTCCGATTATTTTTCCGATTTTTTCCGAATTTATTTTCCGATTTTTTCCCAATTTTTCCGATTTTTTTTCCGATTTTTTTCCGATTTTTCCCGATTTTTTTTCCGATTTTTTTTGCGATTTTTTCCGAATTTATTTTCCGATTTTTTCCCAATTGTTCCGATTTTTTTTTCCGATTTTTTTCCGATTTTTCCCGATTTTTTTTCCGATTTTTTTTCCGATTTTTTCCGAATTTATTTTCCGATTTTTTTCCGATTTTTCACGATTTTTCCCGATTTTTTTCGATTATTTTTCCGATTTTTTCCGATTATTTTTCAGATTTTTTCCGAATTTATTTTCCGATTTTTTCCCAATTTTTCACGATTTTTCCCGATTTTTTTCGATTATTTTTCCGATTTTTTCCCAATTTTTCCGATTTTTTTTTCCGATTTTTCCCGAATTTATTTTCCGATTTTTTCCGATTATTTTTGCGATTTTTTCCGAATTTATTTTCCGATTTTTTCCCGATTTTTCACGATTTTTCCCGATTTTTTTCGATTATTTTTCCGATTTTTTCCGATTATTTTTCCGATTTTTTCCGAATTTATTTTCCGATTTTTTCCCGATTTTTCCCGATTTTTTCCGATTTTTCCAGATTTTTCCCGATTTTTCCCGATTTTTTCCGATTTTTTTTCCGATTTTTTCCGAATTTATTTTCCGATTTTTTTCGGATTTTTCCCGATTTTTCCCGATTTTTCCCGAATTTATTTTCCGATTTTTTTCCGATTTTTCCCGATTTTTCCCGATTTTTTCCGAATTTATTTTCCGATTTTTTCCGATTTTTTCCGATTTTTTTCCCGGTTTTTTCCGATTTTTTTCCGATTTTTTTTCCGATTTTTTTCCGATTTTTCCCGAATTTTTCCGATTTTTTCCGAATTTATTTTCCGATTTTTTCCGATTTTTTCCGATTTTTCCCGATTTTTTTCCGATTATTTTTCCGATTTTTTCCGATTATTTTTCCGATTTTTTCCGAATTTATTTTCCGATTTTTTCCCGATTTTTCTCGATTTTTTCCGATTTTTTTCCGATTTTTTCCGAATTTATTTTCCGATTTTTTTCCGATTTTTCCCGATTTTTCCCGATTTTTTTTCCGATTTTTTTTCCGATTTTTCCCGATTTTTCCCGATTTTTTCCGATTATTTTTCCGATTTTTTCCGAATTTATTTTCCGATTTTTTCCCGATTTTTCTCGATTTTTTCCCGATTTTTCCCGATTTTTTTTCCGATTTTTTTTCCGATTTTTCCCGATTTTTCCCGATTTTTTCCGATTATTTTTCCGATTTTTTCCGAATTTATTTTCCGATTTTTTCCCGATTTTTCTCGATTTTTTTCCGATTTTTTTCCGATTTTTCCCGATTTTTTTTCCGATTTTTTTCCCGATTTTTTCCGATTATTTTTCCGATTTTTTCCGATTTTTCCCGATTTTTTCCGATTATTTTTGCGATTTTTTCCGAATTTATTTTCCGATTTTTTCCCGATTTTTCTCGATTTTTTCCGATTTTTTTCGATTATTTTTCCGATTTTTTCCGAATTTATTTTCCGATTTTTTTCCGATTTTTCCCGATTTTTCCCGATTTTTTCCGATTATTTTTCCGATTTTTTCCGATTATTTTTCCGATTTTTTCCGAATTTATTTTCCGATTTTTTCCCAATTTTTCCGATTTTTTTTTCCGATTTTTTTCCGATTTTTCCCGATTTTTTTTCCGATTATTTTTCCGATTTTTTCCGAATTTATTTTCCGATTTTTTTCCGATTTTTCCCGATTTTTCCCGATTTTTTTTCCGATTTTTTTTCCGATTTTTCCCGATTTTTTCCGATTATTTTTCCGATTTTTTCCGAATTTATTTTCCGATTTTTTCCCGATTTTTCTCGATTTTTTCCCGATTTTTCCCGATTTTTTTTCCGATTTTTTTTCCGATTTTTCCCGATTTTTCCCGATTTTTTCCGATTATTTTTCCGATTTTTTCCGAATTTATTTTCCGATTTTTTCCCGATTTTTCTCGATTTTTTTCCGATTTTTCCCGATTTTTTCCGATTTTTTCCGATTTTTCACGATTTTTCCCGATTTTTTTCGATTATTTTTCCGATTTTTTCCGATTATTTTTCAGATTTTTTTCGATTATTTTTCCGATTTTTTCCCAATTTTTCCGATTTTTTTTTCCGATTTTTCCCGAATTTATTTTCCGATTTTTTCCGATTATTTTTGCGATTTTTTCCGAATTTATTTTCCGATTTTTTCCCGATTTTTCTCGATTTTTTCCGATTTTTTTCGATTATTTTTCCGATTTTTTCCGAATTTATTTTCCGATTTTTTTCCGATTTTTCCCGATTTTTCCCGATTTTTTCCGATTATTTTTCCGATTTTTTCCGATTATTTTTCCGATTTTTTCCGAATTTATTTTCCGATTTTTTCCCAATTTTTCCGATTTTTTTTTCCGATTTTTTTCCGATTTTTCCCGATTTTTTTTCCGATTTTTTTCCGATTTTTCCCGAATTTTTCCGATTTTTTCCGAATTTTATTTTCCGATTTTTTCCCGATTTTTCTCGATTTTTTCCGATTTTTTTCCGATTTTTTCCGAATTTATTTTCCGATTTTTTTCCGATTTTTCCCGATTTTTCCCGATTTTTTTTCCGATTTTTTTTCCGATTTTTCCCGATTTTTCCCGATTTTTTCCGATTATTTTTCCGATTTTTTCCGATTATTTTTGCGATTTTTTCCGAATTTATTTTCCGATTTTTTTCCGATTTTTTTTCCGATTTTTTTCCGATTTTTCCCGAATTTTTCCGATTTTTTCCGAATTTATTTTCCGATTTTTTCCCGATTTTTCTCGATTTTTTCCGATTTTTTTCCGATTTTTTCCGAATTTATTTTCCGATTTTTTTCCGATTTTTCCCGATTTTTCCCGATTTTTTTTCCGATTTTTTTTCCGATTTTTCCCGATTTTTCCCGATTTTTTCCGATTATTTTTCCGATTTTTTCCGAATTTATTTTCAGATTTTTTCCCGATTTTTCTCGATTTTTTTCCGATTTTTTTCCGATTTTTCCCGATTTTTTTTCCGATTTTTTTCCCGATTTTTTCCGATTATTTTTCCGATTTTTTCCGATTATTTTTGCGATTTTTTCCGAATTTATTTTCCGATTTTTTCCCGATTTTTCTCGATTTTTTCCGATTTTTTTCGATTATTTTTCCGATTTTTTCCGAATTTATTTCCCGATTTTTCCCGATTTTTTCCGATTATTTTTCCGATTTTTTCCGAATTTATTTTCCGATTTTTTTCCGATTTTTCCCGATTTTTCCCGATTTTTTCCGATTATTTTTCCGATTTTTTCCGATTATTTTTCCGATTTTTTCCGAATTTATTTTCCGATTTTTTCCCAATTTTTCCGATTTTTTTTTCCGATTTTTTTCCGATTTTTCCCGATTTTTTTTCCGATTTTTTTTCCGATTTTTTCCGAATTTATTTTCCGATTTTTTTCCGATTTTTCACGATTTTTCCCGATTTTTTTCGATTATTTTTCCGATTTTTTCCGATTATTTTTCAGATTTTTTCCGAATTTATTTTCCGATTTTTTCCCAATTTTTCACGATTTTTCCCGATTTTTTTCGATTATTTTTCCGATTTTTTCCCAATTTTTCCGATTTTTTTTTCCGATTTTTCCCGAATTTATTTTCCGATTTTTTCCGATTATTTTTGCGATTTTTTCCGAATTTATTTTCCGATTTTTTCCCGATTTTTCACGATTTTTCCCGATTTTTTTCGATTATTTTTCCGATTTTTTCCGATTATTTTTCCGATTTTTTCCGAATTTATTTTCCGATTTTTTCCCGATTTTTCCCGATTTTTTCCGATTTTTCCAGATTTTTCCCGATTTTTCCCGATTTTTTCCGATTTTTTTTCCGATTTTTTCCGAATTTATTTTCCGATTTTTTTCGGATTTTTCCCGATTTTTCCCGATTTTTCCCGAATTTATTTTCCGATTTTTTTCCGATTTTTCCCGATTTTTCCCGATTTTTTCCGAATTTATTTTCCGATTTTTTCCGATTTTTTCCGATTTTTTTCCCGGTTTTTTCCGATTTTTTTCCGATTTTTTTTCCGATTTTTTTCCGATTTTTCCCGAATTTTTCCGATTTTTTCCGAATTTATTTTCCGATTTTTTCCGATTTTTTCCGATTTTTCCCGATTTTTTTCCGATTATTTTTCCGATTTTTTCCGATTATTTTTCCGATTTTTTCCGAATTTATTTTCCGATTTTTTTCCGATTTTTCCCGATTTTTCCCGATTTTTTTTCCGATTTTTTTTCCGATTTTTCCCGATTTTTCCCGATTTTTTCCGATTATTTTTCCGATTTTTTCCGAATTTATTTTCCGATTTTTTCCCGATTTTTCTCGATTTTTTCCCGATTTTTCCCGATTTTTTTTCCGATTTTTTTTCCGATTTTTCCCGATTTTTCCCGATTTTTTCCGATTATTTTTCCGATTTTTTCCGAATTTATTTTCCGATTTTTTCCCGATTTTTCTCGATTTTTTTCCGATTTTTCCCGATTTTTTCCGATTATTTTTGCGATTTTTTCCGAATTTATTTTCCGATTTTTTCCCGATTTTTCTCGATTTTTCCCGATTTTTCCCGATTTTTTCCGATTATTTTTCCGATTTTTTCCGATTATTTTTCCGATTTTTTCCGAATTTATTTTCCGATTTTTTCCCAATTTTTCCGATTTTTTTTTCCGATTTTTTTCCGATTTTTCCCGATTTTTTTTCCGATTTTTTTTCCGATTTTTTCCGAATTTATTTTCCGATTTTTTCCGATTTTTCACGATTTTTCCCGATTTTTTTCGATTATTTTTCCGATTTTTTCCGATTATTTTTCAGATTTTTTTCGATTATTTTTCCGATTTTTTCCCAATTTTTCCGATTTTTTTTTCCGATTTTTCCCGAATTTATTTTCCGATTTTTTCCGATTATTTTTGCGATTTTTTCCGAATTTATTTTCCGATTTTTTCCCGATTTTTCTCGATTTTTTCCGATTTTTTTCGATTATTTTTCCGATTTTTTCCGAATTTATTTTCCGATTTTTTTCCGATTTTTCCCGATTTTTCCCGATTTTTTCCGATTATTTTTCCGATTTTTTCCGATTATTTTTCCGATTTTTTCCGAATTTATTTTCCGATTTTTTCCCAATTTTTCCGATTTTTTTTTCCGATTTTTTTCCGATTTTTCCCGATTTTTTTTCCGATTTTTTTTCCGATTTTTTCCGAATTTATTTTCCGATTTTTTTCCGATTTTTCACGATTTTTCCCGATTTTTTTCGATTATTTTTCCGATTTTTTCCGATTATTTTTCAGATTTTTTCCGAATTTATTTTCCGATTTTTTCCCAATTTTTCCGATTTTTTTTTCCGATTTTTCCCGAATTTATTTTCCGATTTTTTCCGATTTTTTTTCCGATTTTTTACGAATTTATTTTCCGATTTTTCCCGATTTTTCCCGATTTTTTCCGATTATTTTTCCGATTTTTTCCGATTATTTTTCCGATTTTTTCCGAATTTATTTTCCGATTTTTTCCCGATTTTTCTCGATTTTTTCCGATTTTTTCCGATTTTTTCCGAATTTATTTTCCGATTTTTTTCCGATTTTTCCCGATTTTTCCCGATTTTTTTTCCGATTTTTTTTCCGATTTTTCCCGATTTTTCCCGATTATTTTTCCGATTTTTTCCGATTATTTTTCCGATTTTTTCCGATTTTTTCCGATTATTTTTCCGATTTTTTCCGAATTTATTTTCCGATTTTTTCCCGATTTTTCTCGATTTTTTTCCGATTTTTTTCCGATTTTTCCCGATTTTTTTTCCGATTTTTTTTCCGATTTTTTCCGAATTTATTTTCCGATTTTTTTCCGATTTTTCCCGATTTTTCCCGATTTTTTCCGATTATTTTTCCGATTTTTTCCGATTATTTTTCCGATTTTTTCCGAATTTATTTTCCGATTTTTTCCCAATTTTTCCGATTTTTTTTTCCGATTTTTCCCGAATTTATTTTCCGATTTTTTCCCGATTTTTCCCGATTTTTCCCGATTTTTCCCGATTTTTTTTCCGATTTTTTTTCCGATTTTTCCCGATTTTTCCCGATTTTTCCCGATTTTTTCCGATTTTTTCCGATTTTTTCCGATTTTTTTTCCGATTTTTTTTCCGATTTTTTTCCGATTTTTCCCGAATTTTTCCGATTTTTTCCGAATTTATTTTCCGATTTTTTCCGATTTTTTCCGAATTTATTTTCCGATTTTTTCCCGATTTTTCCCGATTTTTTCCGATTATTTTTCCGATTTTTTCCGAATTTATTTTCCGATTTTTTCCCGATTTTTCTCGATTTTTTCCGATTTTTTTCCGATTTTTCCCGATTTTTTTTCCGATTTTTTTTCCGATTTTTTCCGAATTTATTTTCCGATTTTTTTCCGATTTTTCCCGATTTTTTCCGATTATTTTTCCGATTTTTTCCGATTATTTTTCCGATTTTTTCCGATTTTTTCCGAATTTATTTTCCGATTTTTTCCCAATTTTTCCGATTTTTTTTTCCGATTTTTCCCGAATTTATTTTCCGATTTTTTTCCGATTTTTCCCGATTTTTCCCGATTTTTCCCGATTTTTCCCGATTTTTTCCGATTATTTTTCCGATTTTTTTTCCGATTTTTCCCGAATTTATTTTCCGATTTTTTTCCGATTTTTCCCGATTTTTCCCGATTTTTTCCGATTTTTTCCGAATTTATTTCCCGATTTTTCCCGATTTTTTCCGATTTTTTTCCCGATTTTTCCCGATTTTTTCCGATTATTTTTCCGATTTTTTCCGATTATTTTTCCGATTTTTTCCGAATTTATTTTCCGATTTTTTCCCGATTTTTCTCGATTTTTTCCGATTTTTTTCCGATTTTTTCCGAATTTATTTTCCGATTTTTTTCCGATTTTTCCCGATTTTTCCCGATTTTTTTTCCGATTTTTTTTCCGATTTTTCCCGATTTTTCCCGATTATTTTTCCGATTTTTTCCGATTATTTTTCCGATTTTTTCCGAATTTATTTTCCGATTTTTTCCCGATTTTTCTCGATTTTTTTCCGATTTTTTTCCGATTTTTCCCGATTTTTTTTCCGATTTTTTTTCCGATTTTTTCCGAATTTATTTTCCGATTTTTTTCCGATTTTTCCCGATTTTTCCCGATTTTTTCCGATTATTTTTCCGATTTTTTCCGATTATTTTTCCGATTTTTTCCGAATTTATTTTCCGATTTTTTCCCAATTTTTCCGATTTTTTTTTCCGATTTTTCCCGAATTTATTTTCCGATTTTTTCCCGATTTTTCCCGATTTTTCCCGATTTTTCCCGATTTTTTTTCCGATTTTTTTTCCGATTTTTCCCGATTTTTCCCGATTTTTCCCGATTTTTCCCGATTTTTTTTCCGATTTTTTTTCCGATTTTTCCCGATTTTTCTCGATTTTTTCCGATTTTTTTCCGATTTTTCCCGATTTTTTTTCCGATTTTTTTTCCGATTTTTTCCGAATTTATTTTCCGATTTTTTTCCGATTTTTCCCGATTTTTTTTCCGATTTTTTTTCCGATTTTTATCGATTTTTCCCGATTTTTTCCGATTATTTTTCCGATTTTTTCCGAATTTATTTTCCGATTTTTTCCCGATTTTTCTCGATTTTTTCCGATTTTTTTCCGATTTTTCCCGATTTTTTTTCCGATTTTTTTTCCGATTTTTTCCGAATTTATTTTCCGATTTTTTTCCGATTTTTCCCGATTTTTCCCGATTTTTTCCGATTATTTTTCCGATTTTTTCCGATTATTTTTCCGATTTTTTCCGATTATTTTTCCGATTTTTTCCGAATTTATTTTCCGATTTTTTCCCAATTTTTCCGATTTTTTTTTCCGATTTTTCCCGAATTTATTTTCCGATTTTTTTCCGATTTTTCCCGATTTTTCCCGATTTTTCCCGATTTTTTCCGATTTTTTTCCGATTTTTTCCGAATTTATTTTCCGATTTTTCCCGATTTTTCCCGATTTTTCCCGATTTTTCCCGATTTTTTCCGATTATTTTTCCGATTTTTTCCGATTATTTTTCCGATTTTTTCCGAATTTATTTTCCGATTTTTTCCCAATTTTTCCGATTTTTTTTTCCGATTTTTCCTGAATTTATTTTCCGATTTTTTTTCCGATTTTTCCCGATGTTTCCCGATTTTTTCCGATTTTTTTTCCGATTTTTTCCGAATTTATTTTCCGATTTTTTCCCGATTTTTCCCGATTTTTCCCGATTTTTTCCGATTTTTTTTCCGTTTTTTTCCGAATTTATTTTCCGATTTTTTTTCCGATTTTTTCCGAATTTATTTTCCGATTTTTTCCCGATTTTTCCCGATTTTTCCCGATTTTTTCCGATTTTTTTTCCGTTTTTTTCCGAATTTATTTTCCGATTTTTTTCGGATTTTTCCCGATTTTTCCCGATTTTTTTTCCGATTTTTTTTCCGATTTTTCCCGATTTTTCCCGATTTTTCCCGATTTTTTCCGATTTTTTCCGATTATTTTTCCGTTTTTTTCCGATTATTTTTCCGATTTTTTCCGAATTTATTTTCCGATTTTTTCCCAATTTTTCCGATTTTTTTTTCCGATTTTTCCCGAATTTATTTTCCGATTTTTTTTCCGATTTTTCCCGATTTTTCCCGATGTTTCCCGATTTTTTCCGATTTTTTTTCCGATTTTTTCCGAATTTATTTTCCGATTTTTTCCCGATTTTTCCCGATTTTTCCCGATTTTTTCCGATTTTTTTTCCGTTTTTTTCCGAATTTATTTTCCGATTTTTTTCGGATTTTTCCCGATTTTTCCCGATTTTTTTTTCGATTTTTTTTCCGATTTTTCCCGATTTTTCCCGATTTTTCCCGATTTTTCCCGATTTTTTTTCCGATTTTTTTTCCGATTTTTCCCGATTTTTCCCGATTTTTCCAGATTTTTTCCGATTTTTTCCGATTTTTTCCGATTTTTTCCGATTTTTTTTCCGATTTGTTTTCCGATTTTTTCCGATTTTTTTTCCGATTTTTTTCCGATTTTTCCCGACTTTTTCCGTTTTTTTCCGAATTTATTTTCCGTTTTTTTTCCGATTTTTCCCGATTTTTCCCGATTTTTTTCCCGATTTTTTTTCCGATTCTTTCCGATTTTTCCCGATTTTTTCCGATTATTTTTCCGATTTTTTCCGAATTTATTTTCCGATTTTTTTCCGATTTTTCCCGATTTTTCCCGATTTTTCCCGATTTTTTCCGATTTTTTCCGATTTTTTCCGAATTTATTTTCAGATTTTTTTCCGATTTTTCTCGATTTTTTCCGATTTTTTTCCGATTTTTCCCGATTTTTTTCCGATTTTTCCCGATTTTTTTCCGATTTTTTTTCCGATTTTTTCCGAATTTATTTTCCGATTTTTTCCCGATTTTTCTCGATTTTTCCCGATTTTTTCCGATTATTTTTCCGATTTTTTCCGAATTTATTTTCCGATTTTTTCCCGATTTTTTCCGAATTTATTTTCCGATTTTTCCCGATTTTTCCCGATTTTTTCCGATTTTTTTCCCGATTTTTCCCGATTTTTTCCGATTATTTTTCCGATTTTTTCCGATTATTTTTCCGATTTTTTCCGAATTTATTTTCCGATTTTTTCCCGATTTTTCTCGATTTTTTCCGATTTTTTTCCGATTTTTTCCGAATGTATTTTCCGATTTTTTTCCGATTTTTCCCGATTTTTCCCGATTTTTTTTCCGATTTTTTTTCCGATTTTTCCCGATTTTTCCCGATTATTTTTCCGATTTTTTCCGATTATTTTTCCGATTTTTTCCGATTTTTTCCGATTATTTTTCCGATTTTTTCCGAATTTATTTTCCGATTTTTTCCCGATTTTTCTCGATTTTTTTCCGATTTTTTTCCGATTTTTCCCGATTTTTTTTCCGATTTTTTTTCCGATTTTTTCCGAATTTATTTTCCGATTTTTTTCCGATTTTTCCCGATTTTTCCCGATTTTTTCCGATTATTTTTCCGATTTTTTCCGATTATTTTTCCGATTTTTTCCGAATTTATTTTCCGATTTTTTCCCAATTTTTCCGATTTTTTTTTCCGATTTTTCCCGAATTTATTTTCCGATTTTTTCCCGATTTTTCCCGATTTTTCCCGATTTTTCCCGATTTTTTTTCCGATTTTTTTTCCGATTTTTCCCGATTTTTCCCGATTTTTCCCGATTTTTCCCGATTTTTTTTCCGATTTTTTTTCCGATTTTTCCCGATTTTTCTCGATTTTTTCCGATTTTTTTCCGATTTTTCCCGATTTTTTTTCCGATTTTTTTTCCGATTTTTTCCGAATTTATTTTCCGATTTTTTTCCGATTTTTCCCGATTTTTTTTCCGATTTTTTTTCCGATTTTTATCGATTTTTCCCGATTTTTTCCGATTATTTTTCCGATTTTTTCCGAATTTATTTTCCGATTTTTTCCCGATTTTTCTCGATTTTTTCCGATTTTTTTCCGATTTTTCCCGATTTTTTTTCCGATTTTTTTTCCGATTTTTTCCGAATTTATTTTCCGATTTTCTTCCGATTTTTCCCGATTTTTCCCGATTTTTTCCGATTATTTTTCCGATTTTTTCCGATTATTTTTCCGATTTTTTCCGATTATTTTTCCGATTTTTTCCGAATTTATTTTCCGATTTTTTCCCAATTTTTCCGATTTTTTTTTCCGATTTTTCCCGAATTTATTTTCCGATTTTTTTCCGATTTTTCCCGATTTTTCCCGATTTTTCCCGATTTTTTCCGATTTTTTTCCGATTTTTTCCGAATTTATTTTCCGATTTTTCCCGATTTTTCCCGATTTTTCCCGATTTTTCCCGATTTTTTCCGATTATTTTTCCGATTTTTTCCGATTATTTTTCCGATTTTTTCCGAATTTATTTTCCGATTTTTTCCCAATTTTTCCGATTTTTTTTTCCGATTTTTCCTGAATTTATTTTCCGATTTTTTTTCCGATTTTTCCCGATTTTTCCCGATGTTTCCCGATTTTTTCCGATTTTTTTTCCGATTTTTTCCGAATTTATTTTCCGATTTTTTCCCGATTTTTCCCGATTTTTCCCGATTTTTTCCGATTTTTTTTCCGTTTTTTTCCGAATTTATTTTCCGATTTTTTTTCCGATTTTTTCCGAATTTATTTTCCGATTTTTTCCCGATTTTTCCCGATTTTTCCCGATTTTTTCCGATTTTTTTTCCGTTTTTTTCCGAATTTATTTTCCGATTTTTTTCGGATTTTTCCCGATTTTTTCCGATTTTTTCCGATTATTTTTCCGTTTTTTTCCGATTATTTTTCCGATTTTTTCCGAATTTATTTTCCGATTTTTTCCCAATTTTTCCGATTTTTTTTTCCGATTTTTCCCGAATTTATTTTCCGATTTTTTTTCCGATTTTTCCCGATTTTTCCCGATGTTTCCCGATTTTTTCCGATTTTTTTTCCGATTTTTTCCGAATTTATTTTCCGATTTTTTCCCGATTTTTCCCGATTTTTCCCGATTTTTTCCGATTTTTTTTCCGTTTTTTTCCGAATATATTTTCCGATTTTTCCCGATTTTTCCCGATTTTTCCCGATTTTTTCCGATTTTTTCCGATTTTTTCCGAATTTATTTTCAGATTTTTTTCCGATTTTTCTCGATTTTTTCCGATTTTTTTCCGATTTTTCCCGATTTTTTTTCCGATTTTTTTCCCGATTTTTTCCGATTATTTTTCCGATTTTTTCCGATTATTTTTCCGATTTTTTCCGAATTTATTTTCCGATTTTTTCCCAATTTTTCCGATTTTTTTTTCCGATTTTTCCCGAGTTTATTTTCCGATTTTTTTCCGATTTTTCCCGATTTTTCCCGATTTTTCCCGATTTTTTCCGATTTTTTTCCGATTTTTTCCGAATTTATTTTCCGATTTTTTTCCGATTTTTCCCGATTTTTCCCGATTTTTTTTCCGATTTTTTTTCCGATTTTTCCCGATTTTTCCCGATTTTTTCCGATTATTTTTCCGATTTTTTCCGAATTTATTTTCCGATTTTTTCCCAATTTTTCCGATTTTTTTTTCCGATTTTTCTCGAATTTATTTTCCGATTTTTTTCCGATTTTTCCCGATTTTTCCCGATGTTTCCCGGTTTTTCCGATTTTTTTTCCGATTTATTCCGAATTTATTTTCCGATTTTTTCCCGATTTTTCCCGATTTTTCCCGATTTTTTCCGATTTTTTTTCCGTTTTTTTCCGAATTTATTTTCCGATTTTTTTCGGATTTTTCCCGATTTTTCCCGATTTTTTTCCGATTTTTTTTCCGATTTTTCCCGATTTTTCCCGATTTTTCCCGATTTTTCCCGATTTTTCCCGATTTTTTCCGATTATTTTTCCGATTTTTTCCGATTATTTTTCCGATTTTTTCCGAATTTATTTTCCGATTTTTTCCCAATTTTTCCGATTTTTTTTTCCGATTTTTCCCGAATTTATTTTCCGATTTTTTTCCGATTTTTCCCGATTTTTCCCGATGTTTCCCGGTTTTTCCGATTTTTTTTCCGATTTATTCCGAATTTATTTTCCGATTTTTTCCCGATTTTTCCCGATTTTTCCCGATTTTTTCCGATTTTTTTTCCGTTTTTTTCCGAATTTATTTTCCGATTTTTTTCGGATTTTTCCCGATTTTTCCCGATTTTTTTCCGATTTTTTTTCCGATTTTTCCCGATTTTTCCCGATTTTTCCCGATTTTTCCCGATTTTTCCCGATTTTTTCCGATTATTTTTCCGATTTTTTCCGATTATTTTTCCGATTTTTTCCGAATTTATTTTCCGATTTTTTCCCAATTTTTCCGATTTTTTTTTCCGATTTTTCCCGAATTTATTTTCCGATTTTTTTTCCGATTTTTCCCGATTTTTCCCGATGTTTCCCGATTTTTTCCGATTTTTTTTCCGTTTTTTTCCGAATTTATTTTCCGATTTTTTTCGGATTTTTCCCGATTTTTCCCGATTTTTCCAGATTTTTTCCGATTTTTTCCGAATTTAATTTTCCGATTTTTTCCGATTTTTTTCCGATTTTTCCCGATTTTTTTCCGATTTTTTTTCCGATTTTTTCCGATTGTTTTCCGATTTTTTCCGATTTTTTTTCCGATTTTTTTACGATTTTTTCCGAATTTTTCCGATTTTTTCCGAATTTATTTTCCGATTTTTTCCGATTTTTTTCCGATTTTTCCCGATTTTTTTCCGATTTTTTTTCCGATTTTTTCCGAATTTATTTTCCGATTTTTTCCCGATTTTTCTCGATTTTTCCCGATTTTTTCCGATTTTTTTACGATTTTTCCCGAATTTTTCCGATTTTTTCCGAATTTATTTTCCGATTTTTTCCGATTTTTTTCCGATTTTTCCCGATTTTTTTCCGATTTTTTTTCCGATTTTTTCCGAATTTATTTTCCGATTTTTTCCCGATTTTTCTCGATTTTTCCCGATTTTTTCCGATTATTTTTCCGATTTTTTCCGAATTTATTTTCCGATTTTTTCCCGATTTTTCTCGATTTTTCCCGATTTTTTCCGATTATTTTTCCGATTTTTTCCGAATTTATTTTCCGATTTTTTCCCGATTTTTCTCGATTTTTTCCGATTTTTTCCCGATTTTTCCCGATTTTTTTTCCGATTTTTTTCCCGATTTTTCTCGATTTTTCCCGATTTTTTCCGATTATTTTTCCGATTTTTTCCGAATTTATTTTCCGATTTTTTCCCGATTTTTCCCGATTTTTCCCGATTTTTTTTCCGATTTTTTTTCCGATTTTTTCCGAATTTATTTTCCGATTTTTTTCCGATTTTTCCCGATTTTTTCCGATTTTTTTCCGATTTTTTTCCGATTTTTTTCCCGATTTTGTCCCGATTTTTCTCGATTTTTACCGATTTTTTCCGATTATTTTTCCGATTTTTTCCGAATTTATTTTCCGATTTTTTCCCGATTTTTCTCGATTTTTTCCGATTTTTTTCCGATTTTTCCCGATTTTTTTTCCGATTTTTTTTCCGATTTTTTCCGAATTTATTTTCCGATTTTTCCCGATTTTTCCCGATTTTTTCCGTTTTTTTTCCGATTTTTTCCGAATTTATTTTCCGATTTTTTTCCGATTTTTTTTCCGATTCTTCCCGATTTTTCCCGATTTTTTCCGATTATTTTTCCGATTTTTTCCGAATTTATTTTCCGATTTTTTTCCGATTTTTCCCGATTTTTCCCGATTTTTTCCGATTTTTTTTCCGATTTTTCCCGAATTTATTTTCCGATTTTTTTCCGATTTTTTCCGAATTTATTTTCAGATTTTTTTCCGATTTTTCTCGATTTTTTCCGATTTTTTTCCGATTTTTCCCGATTTTTCCCGATTTTTTCCGATTTTTTTTCCGATTTTTCCCGAATTTATTTTCCGATTTTTTCCGATTTTTTCCGAATTTATTTTCAGATTTTTTTCCGATTTTTCTCGATTTTTTCCGATTTTTTTCCGATTTTTCCCGATTTTTTCCGATTATTTTTCCGATTTTTTCCGATTATTTTTCCGATTTTTTCCGATTATTTTTCCGATTTTTCCCGAATTTATTTTCCGATTTTTTTCCGATTTTTCCCGATTTTTCCCGATTTTTCCCGATTTTTTCCGATTTTTTTCCGATTTTTTCCGAATTTATTTTCCGATTTTTTTCCGATTTTTCCCGTTTTTTCCCGATTTTTTCCGATTATTTTTCCGATTTTTTCCGATTATTTTTCCGATTTTTTCCGATTATTTTTCCGATTTTTTCCGAATTTATTTTCCGATTTTTTTCCGATTTTTCCCGATTTTTTTTCCGATTTTTTCCGAATTTATTTTCCGATTTTTTTCCGATTTTTCCCGATTTTTCCCGATTTTTCCCGATTTTTTCCGATTATTTTTCCGATTTTTTCCGATTATTTTTCCGATTTTTTCCGATTATTTTTCCGATTTTTTCCGAATTTATTTTCCGATTTTTTCCCAATTTTTCCGATTTTTTTTTCCGATTTTTCCCGATTTTTTTTCCGATTTTTTTTCCGATTTTTCCCGATTTTTCCCGATTTTTTCCGATTATTTTTCCGATTTTTTCCGAATTTATTTTCCGATTTTTTTCCGATTTTTCCCGATTTTTCCCGATTTTTTCCGATTTTTTTTCCGATTTTTCCCGAATTTATTTTCCGATTTTTTTCCGATTTTTTCCGAATTTATTTTCAGATTTTTTTCCGATTTTTCTCGATTTTTTCCGATTTTTTTCCGATTTTTCCCGATTTTTCCCGATTTTTTTCCGATTTTTTCCGAATTTATTTTCCGATTTTTTTCCGATTTTTCCCGTTTTTTCCCGATTTTTTCCGATTATTTTTCCGATTTTTTCCGATTATTTTTCCGATTTTTTCCGATTATTTTTCCGATTTTTTCCGAATTTATTTTCCGATTTTTTTCCGATTTTTCCCGATTTTTTTTCCGATTTTTTCCGAATTTATTTTCCGATTTTTTTCCGATTTTTCCCGATTTTTCCCGATTTTTCCCGATTTTTTCCGATTATTTTTCCGATTTTTTCCGATTATTTTTCCGATTTTTTCCGATTATTTTTCCGATTTTTTCCGAATTTATTTTCCGATTTTTTCCCAATTTTTCCGATTTTTTTTTCCGATTTTTCCCGAATTTATTTTCCGATTTTTTCCGATTTTTTCCGATTTTTCCCGATTTTTCCCGATTTTTTCCGATTTTTTTCCGATTTTTTCCGAATTTATTTTCCGATTTTTTTCCGATTTTTCCCGATTTTTCCCGATTTTTTTTCCGATTTTTTTTCCGATTTTTCCCGATTTTTCCCGATTTTTTCCGATTATTTTTCCGATTTTTTCCGAATTTATTTTCCGATTTTTTCCCAATTTTTCCGATTTTTTTTTCCGATTTTTCCCGAATTTATTTTCCGATTTTTTCCGATTATTTTTCCGATTTTTTCCGATTATTTTTCCGATTTTTTACGAATTTATTTTCCGATTTTTTCCCAATTTTTCCGATTTTTTTTTCCGATTTTTCCCGAATTTATTTTCCGATTTTTTTCCGATTTTTCCCGATTTTTCCCGATTTTTCTCGATTTTTTTCCGATTTTTTCCGAATTTATTTTCCGATTTTTTTCCGATTTTTCCCGATTTTTCCCGATTTTTCCCGATTCTTTCCGATTTTTTTTTCCGATTTTTCCCGAATTTATTTTCCGATTTTTTTCCGATTTTTCCCGATTTTTCCCGATTTTTCCCGATTTTTTCCGATTCTTTTCCGATTTTTTCCGAATTTATTTTCCGATTTTTTCCCAATTTTTCCGATTTTTTTTTCCGATTTTTCCCGAATTTATTTTCCGATTTTTTTCCGATTTTTCCCGATTTTTCCCGATTTTTTCCGATTTTTTCCGAATTTATTTTCCGATTTTTTCCGATTTTTCCCGATTTTTCCCGATGTTTCCCGATTTTTTCCGATTTTTTTTCCGATTTTTTCCGAATTTATTTTCCGATTTTTTCCCGATTTTTCCCGATTTTTCCCAATTTTTTCGATTTTTTTTCCGTTTTTTTCCGAATTTATTTTCCGATTTTTTTCGGATTTTTCCCGATTTTTCCCGATTTTTTTTCCGATTTTTTTTCCGATTTTTCCCGATTTTTTTTCCGATTTTTTTTCCGATTTTTCCCGATTTTTCCCGATTTTTTCCGATTATTTTTCCGTTTTTTTCCGAATTTATTTTCCGATTTTTTTCGGATTTTTCCCGATTTTTCCCGATTTTTTTTCCGATTTTTTTTCCGATTTTTCCCGATTTTTTTTCCGATTTTTTTTCCGATTTTTTCCGAATTTATTTTCCGATTTTTTTCCGATTTTTCCCGATTTTTTCCGATTTTTTTCCGATTTTTTTCCGATTTTTTTTCCGATTTTGTCCCGATTTTTTCCGATTTTTCTCGATTTTTTTCCGAATTTATTTTCCGATTTTTTCCCAATTTTTCCGATTTTTTTTCCCGATTTTTCCCGAATTTATTTTCCGATTTTTTTCCGATTTTTCCCGATTTTTCCCGATTTTTCCCGATTTTTTCCGATTTTTTTCCGATTTTTTCCGAATTTATTTTCCGATTTTTTTCCGATTTTTCCCGATTTTTCCCGATTTTTTTTCCGATTTTTTTTCCGATTTTTCCCGATTTTTCCCGATTTTTTCCGATTATTTTTCCGATTTTTTCCGAATTTATTTTCCGATTTTTTTCCAATTTTTCCCGATTTTTCCCGATTTTTTCCGATTATTTTTCCGATTTTTTCCGATTATTTTTCCGATTTTTTCCGAATTTATTTTCCGATTTTTTCCCAATTTTTCCGATTTTTTTTTCCGATTTTTCCCGAATTTATTTTCCGATTTTTTCCGATTTTTTTCCGATTTTTCCCGATTTTTTTCCGATTTTTTTTCCGATTTTTTCCGAATTTATTTTCCGATTTTTTCCCGATTTTTCTCGATTTTTCCCGATTTTTTCCGATTATTTTTCCGATTTTTTCCGAATTTATTTTCCGATTTTTTCCCGATTTTTCTCGATTTTTCCCGATTTTTTCCGATTATTTTTCCGATTTTTTCCGAATTTATTTTCCGATTTTTTTCCGATTTTTCCCGATTTTTCCCGATTTTTTTTCCGATTTTTTTTCCGATTTTTCCCGATTTTTCCCGATTTTTTTCCGATTTTTCCCGATTTTTTTTCCGATTTTTTTTCCGATTTTTTCCGAATTTATTTTCCGATTTTTTTCCGATTTTTCCCGATTTTTCCCGATTTTTTCCGATTATTTTTCCGATTTTTTCCGATTATTTTTCCGATTTTTTCCGAATTTATTTTCCGATTTTTTCCCAATTTTTCCGATTTTTTTTTCCGATTTTTCCCGAATTTATTTTCCGATTTTTTTCCGATTTTTCCCGATTTTTCCCGATGTTTCCCGATTTTTTCCGATTTTTTTTCCGATTTTTTCCGAATTTATTTTCCGATTTTTTCCCGAATTTTTCCGATTTTTTCCGATTTTTTTCCGATTTTTCCCGATTTTTTTCAGATTTTTTTTCCGATTTTTCCCGAATTTATTTTCCGATTTTTTTCCGATTTTTCCCGATTTTTCCCGATTTTTCCCGATTTTTTTCCGATTTTTTCCGATTTTTTTCCGATTTTTCCCGATTTTTCCCGATTTTTCCCGATTTTTTCCGATTTTTTTTTCCGATTTTTCCCGAATTTATTTTCCGATTTTTTTCCGATTTTTCCCGATTTTTCCCGATTTTTCCCGATTTTTTCCGATTTTTTTCCGATTTTTTCCGAATTTATTTTCCGATTTTTTCCCAATTTTTCCGATTTTTTTTTCCGATTTTTCCCGAATTTATTTTCCGATTTTTTTCCGATTTTTCCCGATTTTTCCCGATGTTTCCCGATTTTTTCCGATTTTTTTTCCGATTTTTTCCGAATTTATTTTCCGATTTTTTCCCGATTTTTCCCGATTTTTCCCAATTTTTTCGATTTTTTTTCCGTTTTTTTCCGAATTTATTTTCCGATTTTTTTCGGATTTTTCCCGATTTTTCCCGATTTTTTTTCCGATTTTTTTTCCGATTTTTCCCGATTTTTCCAGATTTTTTTTCCGATTTTTTTTCCGATTTTTCCCGATTTTTCCCGATTTTTTCCGATTATTTTTCCGATTTTTTCCGAATTTATTTTCCGATTTTTTCCCGATTTTTCTCGATTTTTTTCCGATTTTTTTCCGATTTTTCCCGATTTTTTTTCCGATTTTTTTTCCGATTTTTTCCGAATTTATTTTCCGATTTTTTTTCCGATTTTTCCCGATTTTTTCCGATTTTTTTCCGATTTTTTTCCGATTTTTTTTCCGATTTTGTCCCGATTTTTTCCGATTTTTCTCGATTTTTTTCCGAATTTATTTTCCGATTTTTTCCCAATTTTTCCGATTTTTTTTCCCGATTTTTCCCGAATTTATTTTCCGATTTTTTTCCGATTTTTCCCGATTTTTCCCGATTTTTCCCGATTTTTTCCGATTTTTTTCCGATTTTTTCCGAATTTATTTTCCGATTTTTTTCCGATTTTTCCCGATTTTTCCCGATTTTTTTTCCGATTTTTTTTCCGATTTTTCCCGATTTTTCCCGATTTTTTCCGATTATTTTTCCGATTTTTTCCGAATTTATTTTCCGATTTTTTTCCGATTTTTCCCGATTTTTCCCGATTTTTTCCGATTATTTTTCCGATTTTTTCCGATTATTTTTCCGATTTTTTCCGAATTTATTTTCCGATTTTTTCCCAATTTTTCCGATTTTTTTTTCCGATTTTTCCCGAATTTATTTTCCGATTTTTTTCCGATTTTTCCCGATTTTTCCCGATTTTTCCCGATTTTTTCCGATTTTTTTCCGATTTTTTCCGAATTTATTTTCCGATTTTTTTCCGATTTTTCCCGATTTTTCCCGATTTTTCCCGATTTTTCCCGATTTTTTTCCGATTTTTTCCGAATTTATTTTCCGATTTTTTTCCGATTTTTCCCGATTTTTCCCGATTTTTCCCGATTTTTTCCGATTTTTTTTTCCGATTTTTCCCGAATTTATTTTCCGATTTTTTTCCGATTTTTCCCGATTTTTCCCGATTTTTCCCGATTTTTTCAAATTTTTTTCCGATTTTTTCCGAATTTATTTTCCGATTTTTTCCCAATTTTTCCGATTTTTTTTTCCGATTTTTCCGGAATTTATTTTCCGATTTTTTTCCGATTTTTCCCGATTTTTCCCGATGTTTCCCGATTTTTTCCGATTTTTTTTCCGATTTTTTCCGAATTTATTTTCCGATTTTTTCCCGATTTTTCCCGATTTTTCCCAATTTTTTCGATTTTTTTTCCGTTTTTTTCCGAATTTATTTTCCGATTTTTTTCGGATTTTTCCCGATTTTTCCCGATTTTTTTTCCGATTTTTTTTCCGATTTTTCCCGATTTTTCCCGATTTTTTTTCCGATTTTTTTTCCGATTTTTTCCGAATTTATTTTCCGATTTTTTCCCGATTTTTCTCGATTTTTTTCCGATTTTTTTCCGATTTTTCCCGATTTTTTTTCCGATTTTTTTTCCGATTTTTTCCGAATTTATTTTCCGATTTTTTTCCGATTTTTCCCGATTTTTTCCGATTTTTTTCCGATTTTTTTCCGATTTTTTTTCCGATTTTGTCCCGATTTTTTCCGATTTTTCTCGATTTTTTTCCGAATTTATTTTCCGATTTTTTCCCAATTTTTCCGATTTTTTTTCCCGATTTTTCCCGAATTTATTTTCCGATTTTTTTCCGATTTTTCCCGATTTTTCCCGATTTTTCCCGATTTTTTCCGATTTTTTTCCGATTTTTTCCGAATTTATTTTCCGATTTTTTTCCGATTTTTCCCGATTTTTTCCGATTATTTTTCCGATTTTTTCCGAATTTATTTTCCGATTTTTTTCCAATTTTTCCCGATTTTTCCCGATTTTTTCCGATTATTTTTCCGATTTTTTCCGATTATTTTTCCGATTTTTTCCGAATTTATTTTCCGATTTTTTTCCAATTTTTCCCGATTTTTCCCGATTTTTTCCGATTATTTTTCCGATTTTTTCCGATTATTTTTCCGATTTTTTCCGAATTTATTTTCCGATTTTTTCCCAATTTTTCCGATTTTTTTTTCCGATTTTTCCCGAATTTATTTTCCGATTTTTTTCCGATTTTTCCCGATTTTTCCCGATTTTTCCCGATTTTTTCCGATTTTTTTCCGATTTTTTCCGAATTTATTTTCCGATTTTTTTCCGATTTTTCTCGATTTTTCCCGATTTTTTTTCCGATTTTTTCCGATTTGTTTTCCGATTTTTTCCGATTACTTTTCCGATTTTTTTACGATTTTTCCCGAATTTTTCCGATTTTTTCCGAATTTATTTTCCGATTTTTTCCGATTTTTTTCCGATTTTTCCCGATTTTTTTCCGATTTTTTTTCCGATTTTTTCCGAATTTATTTTCCGATTTTTTCCCGATTTTTCTCGATTTTTCCCGATTTTTTCCGATTATTTTTCCGATTTTTTCCGAATTTATTTTCCGATTTTTTCCCGATTTTTCTCGATTTTTCCCGATTTTTTCCGATTATTTTTCCGATTTTTTCCGAATTTATTTTCCGATTTTTTTCCGATTTTTCCCGATTTTTCCCGATTTTTTTTCCGATTTTTTTTCCGATTTTTCCCGATTTTTCCCGATTTTTTTCCGATTTTTCCCGATTTTTTTTCCGATTTTTTTTCCGATTTTTTCCGAATTTATTTTCCGATTTTTTTCCGATTTTTCCCGATTTTTCCCGATTTTTTCCGATTATTTTTCCGATTTTTTCCGATTATTTTTCCGATTTTTTCCGAATTTATTTTCCGAATTTTTCCCAATTTTTCCGATTTTTTTTTCCGATTTTTCCCGAATTTATTTTCCGATTTTTTTCCGATTTTTCCCGATTTATCCCGATGTTTCCCGATTTTTTCCGATTTTTTTTCCGATTTTTTCCGAATTTATTTTCCGATTTTTTCCCGATTTTTCCCGATTTTTCCCGATTTTTTCCGATTTTTTTTCCGTTTTTTTCCGAATTTATTTTCCGATTTTTCCCGATTTTTCCCGATTTTTCCCGGTTTCCCGATTTTTTCCGATTTTTTTTCCGATTTTTTCCGAATTTATTTTCCGATTTTTTCCCGAATTTTTCCGATTTTTTCCGAATTTATTTTCCGATTTTTTCCGATTTTTTTCCGATTTTTCCCGATTTTTTTCCGATTTTTTTTCCGATTTTTCCCGAATTTATTTTCCGATTTTTTTCCGATTTTTCCCGATTTTTCCCGATTTTTCCCGATTTTTTTCCGATTTTTTCCGATTTTTTTCCGATTTTTCCCGATTTTTCCCGATTTTTTTTCCGATTTTTTTTCCGATTTTTCCCGATTTTTCCCGATTTTTTTCCGATTTTTCCCGATTTTTTTTCCGATTTTTTTTCCGATTTTTTCCGAATTTATTTTCCGATTTTTTTCCGATTTTTCCCGATTTTTTCCGATTATTTTTCCGATTTTTTCCGATTATTTTTCCGATTTTTTCCGAATTTATTTTCCGAATTCTTCCCAATTTTTCCGATTTTTTTTTCCGATTTTTCCCGAATTTATTTTCCGATTTTTTTCCGATTTTTCCCGATTTTTCCCGATGTTTCCCGATTTTTTCCGATTTTTTTTCCGATTTTTTCCGAATTTATTTTCCGATTTTTTCCCGATTTTTCCCGATTTTTCCCGATTTTTTCCGATTTTTTTTCCGTTTTTTTCCGAATTTATTTTCCGATTTTTCCCGATTTTTCCCGATTTTTCCCGGTTTCCCGATTTTTTCCGATTTTTTCCGAATTTATTTTCCGATTTTTTCCCGAATTTTTCCGATTTTTTCCGAATTTATTTTCCGATTTTTTCCGATTTTTTTCCGATTTTTCCCGATTTTTTTCCGATTTTTTTTCCGATTTTTCCCGAATTTATTTTCCGATTTTTTTCCGATTTTTCCCGATTTTTCCCGATTTTTCCCGATTTTTTTCCGATTTTTTCCGAATTTATTTTCCGATTTTTTTCCGATTTTTCCCGATTTTTCCCGATTTTTCCCGATTTTTTCCGATTTTTTTTTCCGATTTTTCCCGAATTTATTTTCCGATATTTTTCCGATTTTTCCCGATTTTTTCCGATTTTTTCCGATTATTTTTCCGATTTTTTCCGAATTTATTTTCCGATTTTTTCCCGATTTTTCTCGATTTTTCCCGATTTTTTCCGATTATTTTTCCGATTTTTTCCGAATTTATTTTCCGATTTTTTCCCGATTTTTCTCGATTTTTCCCGATTTTTTCCGATTATTTTTCCGATTTTTTCCGAATTTATTTTCCGATTTTTTTCCGATTTTTCCCGATTTTTCCCGATTTTTTTTCCGATTTTTTTTCCGATTTTTCCCGATTTTTCCCGATTTTTTTCCGATTTTTCCCGATTTTTTTTCCGATTTTTTTTCCGATTTTTTCCGAATTTATTTTCCGATTTTTTTCCGATTTTTCCCGATTTTTTCCGATTATTTTTCCGATTTTTTCCGATTATTTTTCCGATTTTTTCCGAATTTATTTTCCGAATTTTTCCCAATTTTTCCGATTTTTTTTTCCGATTTTTCCCGAATTTATTTTCCGATTTTTTTCCGATTTTTCCCGATTTTTCCCGATGTTTCCCGATTTTTTCCGATTTTTTTTCCGATTTTTTCCGAATTTATTTTCCGATTTTTTCCCGATTTTTCCCGATTTTTCCCGATTTTTTCCGATTTTTTTTCCGTTTTTTTCCGAATTTATTTTCCGATTTTTCCCGATTTTTCCCGATTTTTCCCGGTTTCCCGATTTTTTCCGATTTTTTCCGAATTTATTTTCCGATTTTTTCCCGAATTTTTCCGATTTTTTCCGAATTTATTTTCCGATTTTTTCCGATTTTTTTCCGATTTTTCCCGATTTTTTTCCGATTTTTTTTCCGATTTTTCCCGAATTTATTTTCCGATTTTTTTCCGATTTTTCCCGATTTTTCCCGATTTTTCCCGATTTTTTTCCGATTTTTTCCGAATTTATTTTCCGATTTTTTTCCGATTTTTCCCGATTTTTCCCGATTTTTCCCGATTTTTTCCGATTTTTTTTTCCGATTTTTCCCGAATTTATTTTCCGATTTTTTTCCGATTTTTCCCGATTTTTTCCGATTTTTTTCCGATTTTTTCCGAATTTATTTTCCGATTTTTTCCCAATTTTTCCGATTTTTTTTTCCGATTTTTCCCGAATTTATTTTCCGATTTTTTTCCGATTTTTCCCGATTTTTCCCGATGTTTCCCGATTTTTTCCGATTTTTTTTCCGATTTTTTCCGAATTTATTTTCCGATTTTTTCCCGATTTTTCCCGATTTTTCCCAATTTTTTCGATTTTTTTTCCGTTTTTTTCCGAATTTATTTTCCGATTTTTTTCGGATTTTTCCCGATTTTTCCCGATTTTTTTTCCGATTTTTTTTCCGATTTTTCCCGATTTTTCCCGATTTTTTTTCCGATTTTTTTTCCGATTTTTCCCGATTTTTCCCGATTTTTTCCGATTATTTTTCCGATTTTTTTCCGATTTTTCCCGATTTTTTCCGATTTTTTTCCGATTTTTTTCCGATTTTTTTTCCGATTTTGTCCCGATTTTTTCCGATTTTTCTCGATTTTTTTCCGAATTTATTTTCCGATTTTTTCCCAATTTTTCCGATTTTTTTTCCCGATTTTTCCCGAATTTATTTTCCGATTTTTTTCCGATTTTTCCCGATTTTTCCCGATTTTTCCCGATTTTTTCCGATTTTTTTCCGATTTTTTCCGAATTTATTTTCCGATTTTTTTCCGATTTTTCCCGATTTTTCCCGATTTTTCCCGATTTTTTCCGATTTTTTTCCGATTTTTTCCGAATTTATTTTCCGATTTTTTCCCGATTTTTCTCGATTTTTCCCGATTTTTTCCGATTATTTTTCCGATTTTTTCCGAATTTATTTTCCGATTTTTTTCCGATTTTTCCCGATTTTTCCCGATTTTTCCCGATTTTTCCCGATTTTTCCCGATTTTTCCCGATTTTTCCCGATTTTTTCCGATTATTTTTCCGATTTTTTCCGATTATTTTTCCGATTTTTTCCGAATTTATTTTCCGATTTTTTCCCAATTTTTCCGATTTTTTTTTCCGATTTTTCCCGAATTTATTTTCCGATTTTTTTCCGATTTTTCCCGATTTTTCCCGATGTTTCCCGATTTTTTCCGATTTTTTTTCCGATTTTTTCCGAATTTATTTTCCGATTTTTTCCCGATTTTTCCCGATTTTTTCCGATTTTTTTTCCGTTTTTTTCCGAATTTATTTTCCGATTTTTCCCGATTTTTCCCGATTTTTCCCGATGTTTCCCGATTTTTTCCGATTTTTTTTCCGATTTTTTCCGAATTTATTTTCCGATTTTTTCCCGATTTTTCCCGATTTTTCCCGATTTTTTCCGATTTTTTTTCCGTTTTTTTCCGAATTTATTTTCCGATTTTTCCCGATTTTTCCCGATTTTTCCCGATTTTTTTTCCGATTTTTTTTCCGATTTTTTTTCCGATTTTTCCCGATTTTTCCAGATTTTTTCCGATTTTTTCCGATTTTTTCCGATTTGTTTTCCGATTTGTTTTCCGATTTTTTCCGATTTTTTTTCCGATTTTTTTCCGATTTTTCCCGAATTTTTCCGATTTTTTCCGAATTTATTTTCCGATTTTTTCCGATTTTTTCCGATTTTTCCCGATTTTTTTCCGATTTTTTTTCCGATTTTTTCCGAATTTATTTTCCGATTTTTTCCGATTTTTTTTCCGATTTGTTTTCCGATTTTTTCCGAAATTATTTTCCGATTTTTTCCGATTTTTCCCGATTTTTTCCCGTTTTTTTCCGATTTTTCCCGATTTTTCCCGATTTTTTCCGATTATTTTTGCGATTTTTTCCGAATTTATTTTCCGATTTTTTCCCGATTTTTCTCGATTTTTTCCGATTTTTTTCGATTATTTTTCCGATTTTTTCCGAATTTATTTTCCGATTTTTTTCCGATTTTTCCCGATTTTTCCCGATTTTTTCCGATTATTTTTCCGATTTTTTCCGATTATTTTTCCGATTTTTTCCGAATTTATTTTCCGATTTTTTTCCGATTTTTCCCGATTTTTTTTCCGATTTTTTTTCCGATTTTTTCCGAATTTATTTTCCGATTTTTTTACGATTTTTCACGATTTTTCCCGATTTTTTTCGATTATTTTTCCGATTTTTTCCGATTATTTTTCAGATTTTTTCCGAATTTATTTTCCGATTTTTTCCCAATTTTTCCGATTTTTTTTTCCGATTTTTCCCGAATTTATTTTCCGATTTTTTTCCGATTTTTCCCGATTTTTCCCGATTTTTTCCGATTTTTTTTCCGATTTTTTACGAATTTATTTTCCGATTTTTCCCGATTTTTCCCGATTTTTTCCGATTATTTTTCCGATTTTTTCCGATTATTTTTCCGATTTTTTCCGAATTTATTTTCCGATTTTTTCCCGATTTTTCTCGATTTTTTCCGATTTTTTCCCGATTTTTCTCGATTTTTTCCGATTTTTTTCCGATTTTTTCCGAATTTATTTTCCGATTTTTTTCCGATTTTTCCCGATTTTTCCCGATTTTTTTTCCGATTTTTTTTCCGATTTTTCCCGATTTTTTCCGATTATTTTTCCGATTTTTTCCGAATTTATTTTCCGATTTTTTCCCGATTTTTCTCGATTTTTTTCCGATTTTTTTCCGATTTTTCCCGATTTTTTTTCCGATTTTTTTTCCGATTTTTTCCGAATTTATTTTCCGATTTTTTCCGATTTTTCCCGATTTTTTCCCGATTTTTCTCGATTTTTTTCCGATTTTTTTCCGATTTTTCCCGATTTTTTTTCCGATTTTTTTTCCGATTTTTTCCGAATTTATTTTCCGATTTTTTTCCGATTTTTCCCGATTTTTCCCGATTTTTTCCGATTTTTTTCCGATTTTTTCCGATTTTTTTTCCGATTTTGTCCCGATTTTTTCCGATTTTTTTCCGATTTTTTTTCCGTTTTTTTCCGATTTTTCCCGATTTTTTTCCGATTTTTTTTCCGATTTTTTCCGAATTTATTTTCCGATTTTTTTCCGATTTTTCCCGATTTTTCCCGATTTTTTCCGATTATTTTTCCGATTTTTTCCGATTATTTTTCCGATTTTTTCCGATTATTTTTCCGATTTTTTCCGAATTTATTTTCCGATTTTTTCCCAATTTTTCCGATTTTTTTTCCGATTTTTCCCGAATTTATTTTCCGATTTTTTTCCGATTTTTCCCGATTTTTCCCGATTTTTTCCGATTTTTTTCCGATTTTTTCCGAATTTATTTTCCGATTTTTTTCCCATTTTTCCCGATTTTTCCCGATTTTTTTTCCGATTTTTTTTCCGATTTTTCCCGATTTTTTCCGATTTTTTCCGATTATTTTTCCGATTTTTTCCGAATTTATTTTCCGATTTTTTCCCAATTTTTCCGATTTTTTTTTCCGATTTTTCCCGAATTTATTTTCCGATTTTTTTCCGATTTTTCCCGATTTTTCCCGATTTTTCCCGATTTTTTCCGATTTTTTTCCGATTTTTTCCGAATTTATTTTCCGATTTTTTTCCGATTTTTCCCGATTTTTCCCGATTTTTTTTCCGATTTTTTTTCCGATTTTTCCCGATTTTTCCCGATTTTTCCCGATTATTTTTCCGATTTTTTCCGATTATTTTTCCGATTTTTTCCGATTTTTTCCGATTATTTTTCCGATTTTTTCCGAATTTATTTTCCGATTTTTTCCCGATTTTTCTCGATTTTTTTCCGATTTTTTTCCGATTTTTCCCGATTTTTTTTCCGATTTTTTTTCCGATTTTTTCCGAATTTATTTTCCGATTTTTTTCCGATTTTTCCCGATTTTTCCCGATTTTTTCCGATTTTTTTCCGATTTTTTCCGATTTTTTTTCCGATTTTGTCCCGATTTTTTCCGATTTTTTTCCGATTTTTTTTCCGTTTTTTTCCGATGTTTCCCGATTTTTTCCGATTTTTTTTCCGATTTTTTCCGAATTTATTTTCCGATTTTTTCCCGATTTTTCCCGATTTTTCCCGATTTTTTTTCCGATTTTTCCCGATTTTTCCCGATTTTTCCCGATTTTTTCCGAATTTATTCCGATTTTTTCCGATTTTTTTCCGATTTTTCCCGATTTTTTTCCGATTTTTTTTCCGATTTTTTCCGAATTTATTTTCCGATTTTTTCCCGATTTTTCCCGATTTTTTCCGATTTTTCTCGATTTTTTTTCCGATTTTTTTTCCGATTTTTTCCGAATTTATTTTCCGATTTTTTTCCGATTTTTCCCGATTTTTCCCGATTTTTTCCGATTATTTTTCCGATTTTTTCCGATTATTTTTCCGATTTTTTCTTCCGATTTTTTTCCCATTTTTCCCGATTTTTCCCGATTTTTTTTCCGATTTTTTTTCCGATTTTTCCCGATTTTTTCCGATTTTTTCCGATTATTTTTCCGATTTTTTCCGATTTTTTTTTCCGATTTTTCCCGAATTTATTTTCCGATTTTTTTCCGATTTTTCCCGATTTTTCCCGATTTTTTCCGATTATTTTTCCGATTTTTTCCGAATTTATTTTCCGATTTTTTCCCGATTTTTCTCGATTTTTTTCCGATTTTTTTCCGATTTTTCCCGATTTTTTTTCCGATTTTTTTTCCGATTTTTTCCGAATTTATTTTCCGATTTTTTTCCGATTTTTCCCGATTTTTCCCGATTTTTTCCGATTTTTTTCCGATTTTTTCCGATTTTTTTTCCGATTTTGTCCCGATTTTTTCCGATTTTTTTCCGATTTTTTTTCCGTTTTTTTCCGATTTTTCCCGATTTTTCCCGATTTTTTTCCGATTTTTTTTCCGATTTTTCCCGAATTTATTTTCCGATTTTTTTCCGATTTTTCCCGATTTTTCCCGATTTTTTCCGATTTTTTTCCGATTTTTTCCGATTTTTTTTCCGATTTTTTTTCCAATTTTTCCCGATTTTTTCCGATTTTTTTCCCATTTTTCCCGATTTTTCCCGATTTTTTTTCCGATTTTTTTTCCAATTTTTCCCGATTTTTTCCGATTTTTTCCGATTATTTTTCCGATTTTTTCCGAATTTATTTTCCGATTTTTTCCCAATTTTTCCGATTTTTTTTTCCGATTTTTCCCGAATTTATTTTCCGATTTTTTTCCGATTTTTCCCGATTTTTCCCGATTTTTCCCGATTTTTTCCGATTTTTTTCCGATTTTTTCCGAATTTATTTTCCGATTTTTTTCCGATTTTTCCCGATTTTTCCCGATTTTTTTTCCGATTTTTTTTCCGATTTTTCCCGATTTTTCCCGATTTTTTTCCGATTTTTCCCGATTTTTTTTCCGATTTTTTTTCCGATTTTTTCCGAATTTATTTTCCGATTTTTTTCCGATTTTTCCCGATTTTTCCCGATTTTTTCCGATTATTTTTCCGATTTTTTCCGATTATTTTTCCGATTTTTTCCGAATTTATTTTCCGATTTTTTCCCAATTTTTCCGATTTTTTTTTCCGATTTTTCCCGAATTTATTTTCCGATTTTTTTCCGATTTTTCCCGATTTTTCCCGATGTTTCCCGATTTTTTCCGATTTTTTTTCCGATTTTTTCCGAATTTATTTTCCGATTTTTTCCCGATTTTTCCCGATTTTTCCCGATTTTTTTTCCGTTTTTTGTTCCGTTTTTTTCCGAATTTATTTTCCGATTTTTTTCGGATTTTTCCCGATTTTTCCCGATTTTTTTTCCGATTTTTTTTCCGATTTTTCCCGATTTTTCCCGATTTTTCCCGATTTTTCCCGATTTTTTCCGATTATTTTTCCGATTTTTTCCGAATTTATTTTCCGATTTTTTCCCAATTTTTCCGATTTTTTTTCCGATTTTTCCCGAATTTATTTTCCTATTTTTTTTCCGATTTTTCCCGATTTTTCCCGATGTTTCCCGATTTTTTCCGATTTTTTTTCCGATTTTTTCCGAATTTATTTTCCGATTTTTTCCCGATTTTTCCCGATTTTTCCCGATTTTTTCCGAATTTATTTTCCGATTTTTTCCCAATTTTTCCGATTTTTTTTCCGATTTTTCCCGAATTTTTTTTCCGATTTTTTTTCCGATTTTTCCCGATTTTTCCCGATTTTTTTCCGATTTTTCCCGATTTTTTTTCCGATTTTTTTTCCGATTTTTTCCGAATTTATTTTCCGATTTTTTTCCGATTTTTCCCGATTTTTCCCGATTTTTTCCGATTATTTTTCCGATTTTTTCCGATTATTTTTCCGATTTTTTCCGAATTTAATTTTCCGATTTTTTCCCAATTTTTCCGATTTTTTTTTCCGATTTTTCCCGATTTTTTTTCCGATTTTTTTTCCGATTTTTTTCCGAATTTATTTTCCGATTTTTCCCGATTTTTCCCGATGTTTCCCGATTTTTTCCGATTTTTTTTCCGATTTTTTCCGAATTTATTTTCCGATTTTTTCCCAATTTTTCCGATTTTTTTTCCGATTTTTCCCGATTATTTTTCCGATTTTTTCCGATTATTTTTCCGATTTTTTCCGAATTTATTTTCCGATTTTTTCCCAATTTTTCCGATTTTTTTTTCCGATTTTTCCCGAATTTATTTTCCGATTTTTTTCCGATTTTTCCCGATTTTTCCCGATGTTTCCCGATTTTTTCCGATTTTTTTTCCGATTTTTTCCGAATTTATTTTCCGATTTTTTCCCGATTTTTCCCGATTTTTCCCGATTTTTTCCGATTTTTTTTCCGTTTTTTTCCGAATTTATTTTCCGATTTTTTTCGGATTTTTCCCGATTTTTCCCGATTTTTTTCCGATTTTTTTTCCGATTTTCCCCGATTTTTCCCGATTTTTCCCGATTTTTCCCGATTTTTTCCGATTTTTTTTCCGATTTTTTTCCGATTTTTCCCGAATTTTTCCGATTTTTTCCGAATTTATTTTCCGATTTTTTCCGATTTTTTTCCGATTTTTCCCGATTTTCTCCGATTTTTCCCGATTTTTCCCGATTTTTTCCGATTTTTTTTCCGATTTTTTTCCGATTTTTCCCGATTTTTTTCCAATTTTTTTTCCGATTTTTTCCGAATTTATTTTCCGATTTTTTCCCGATTTTTCTCGATTTTTTCCCGATTTTTCCCGATTTTTCCCGATTTTTTCCGATTTTTTTTCCGTTTTTTTCCGAATTTATTTTCCGATTTTTTTCGGATTTTTCCCGATTTTTCCCGATTTTTTTTCCGTTTTTTTCCGAATTTATTTTCCGATTTTTTTCGGATTTTTCCCGATTTTTCCCGATTTTTTTTCCGATTTTTTTTCCGATTTTTCCCGATTTTTCCCGATTTTTCCCGATTTTTCCCGATTTTTTCCGATTATTTTTCCGATTTTTTCCGATTATTTTTCCGATTTTTCCCGAATTTATTTTCCGATTTTTTTTCCGATTTTTCCCGATTTTTCCCGATGTTTCCCGATTTTTTCCGATTTTTTTTCCGATTTTTTCCGAATTTATTTTCCGATTTTTTCCCGATTTTTCCCGATTTTTCCCGATTTTTTCCGATTTTTTTTCCGTTTTTTTCCGAATTTATTTTCCGATTTTTTTCGGATTTTTCCCGATTTTCCCGATTTTTTTTCCGATTTTTTTTCCGATTTTTCCCGATTTTTCCCGATTTTTCCCGATTTTTTCCGATTTTTTCCGATTTTTTCCGATTTTTTTTCCGATTTGTTTTCCGATTTTTTCCGATTTTTTTTCCGATTTTTTTCCGATGTTTCCCGATTTTTTCCGATTTTTTTTCCGATTTTTTCCGAATTTATTTTCCGATTTTTTCCCGATTTTTCCCGATTTTTTTCCGATTTTTTTTCCGATTTTTCCCGATTTTTCCCGATTTTTCCTGATTTTTTCCGATTTTTTCCGATTTTTTCCGATTTTTTTTCCGATTTGTTTTCCGATTTTTTCCGATTTTTTTTCCGATTTTTTTCCGATTTTTCCCGAATTTTTCCGATTTTTTCCGAATTTATTTTCCGATTTTTTCCGATTTTTTTCCGATTTTTCCCGATTTTTTTCCGATTTTTTTTCCGATTTTTTCCGAATTTATTTTCCGATTTTTTCCCGATTTTTCTCGATTTTTCCCGATTTTTTCCGATTTTTCTCGATTTTTTTTCCGATTTTTTCCGATTATTTTTCCGATTTTTTCCGATTATTTTTCCGATTTTTTCCGAATTTATTTTCCGATTTTTTCCCAATTTTTCCGATTTTTTTTTCCGATTTTTCCCGAATTTATTTTCCGATTTTTTTCCGATTTTTCCCGATTTTTCCCGATGTTTCCCGATTTTTTCCGATTTTTTTTCCGATTTTTTCCGAATTTATTTTCCGATTTTTTCCCGATTTTTCCCGATTTTTCCCGATTTTTTCCGATTTTTTTTCCGTTTTTTTCCGAATTTATTTTCCGATTTTTTTCGGATTTTTCCCGATTTTTCCCGATTTTTTTTCCGATTTTTTTTCCGATTTTCCCCGATTTTTCCCGATTTTTCCCGATTTTTCCCGATTTTTTCCGATTTTTTTTCCGATTTTTTTCCGATTTTTCCCGAATTTTTCCGATTTTTTCCGAATTTATTTTCCGATTTTTTCCGATTTTTTTCCGATTTTTCCCGATTTTTTTCCGATTTTTCCCGATTTTTCCCGATTTTTTCCGATTTTTTTTCCGATTTTTTTCCGATTTTTCCCGAATTTTTCCGATTTTTTCCGAATTTATTTTCCGATTTTTTCCGATTTTTTTCCGATTTTTCCCGATTTTTTCCGATTTTTCCCGATTTTTCCCGATTTTTTCCGATTTTTTTTCCGATTTTTTTCCGATTTTTCCCGAATTTTTCCGATTTTTTCCGAATTTATTTTCCGATTTTTTCCGATTTTTTTCCGATTTTTCCCGATTTTTTTCCGATTTTTTTTCCGATTTTTTCCGAATTTATTTTCCGATTTTTTCCCGATTTTTCTCGATTTTTCCCGATTTTTTCCGATTATTTTTCCGATTTTTTCCGAATTTATTTTCCGATTTTTTTCCGATTTTTCCCGATTTTTTTCCGATTTTTTTTCCGATTTTTTCCGAATTTATTTTCCGATTTTTTCCCGATTTTTCTCGATTTTTCCCGATTTTTTCCGATTATTTTTCCGATTTTTTCCGAATTTATTTTCCGATTTTTTCCCGATTTTTCCCGATTTTTCCCGATTTTTTCCGATTTTTTTTCCGTTTTTTTCCGAATTTATTTTCCGATTTTTTTCGGATTTTTCCCGATTTTTCCCGATTTTTTTTCCGTTTTTTTCCGAATTTATTTTCCGATTTTTTTCGGATTTTTCCCGATTTTTCCCGATTTTTTTTCCGATTTTTTTTCCGATTTTTCCCGATTTTTCCCGATTTTTCCCGATTTTTCCCGATTTTTTCCGATTATTTTTCCGATTTTTTCCGATTATTTTTCCGATTTTTTCCGAATTTATTTTCCGATTTTTTCCCAATTTTTCCGATTTTTTTTCCGATTTTTCCCGAATTTATTTTCCGATTTTTTTTCCGATTTTTCCCGATTTTTCCCGATGTTTCCCGATTTTTTCCGATTTTTTTTCCGATTTTTTCCGAATTTATTTTCCGATTTTTTCCCGATTTTTCCCGATTTTTCCCGATTTTTTCCGATTTTTTTTCCGATTTTTTTTCCGATTTGTTTTCCGATTTTTTCCGATTTTTTTTCCGATTTTTTTCCGATGTTTCCCGATTTTTTCCGATTTTTTTTCCGATTTTTTCCGAATTTATTTTCCGATTTTTTCCCGATTTTTCCCGATTTTTCCCGATTTTTTTCCGATTTTTTTTCCGATTTTTCCCGATTTTTTCCGATTTTTTCCGATTTTTTCCGATTTTTTTTCCGATTTGTTTTCCGATTTTTTCCGATTTTTTTTCCGATTTTTTTCCGATTTTTCCCGAATTTTTCCGATTTTTTCCGAATTTATTTTCCGATTTTTTCCGATTTTTTTCCGATTTTTCCCGATTTTTTTCCGATTTTTTTTCCGATTTTTTCCGAATTTATTTTCCGATTTTTTCCCGATTTTTCTCGATTTTTCCCGATTTTTTCCGATTTTTCTCGATTTTTTTTCCGATTTTTTTTCCGATTTTTTCCGAATTTATTTTCCGATTTTTTTCCGATTTTTCCCGATTTTTCCCGATTTTTTCCGATTATTTTTCCGATTTTTTCCGATTATTTTTCCGATTTTTTCCGATTATTTTTCCGATTTTTTCCGAATTTATTTTCCGATTTTTTCCCAATTTTTCCGATTTTTTTTTCCGATTTTTCCCGAATTTATTTTCCGATTTTTTTCCGATTTTTCCCGATTTTTCCCGATGTTTCCCGATTTTTTCCGATTTTTTTTCCGATTTTTTCCGAATTTATTTTCCGATTTTTTCCCGATTTTTCCCGATTTTTCCCGATTTTTCCCGATTTTTTTTCCGATTTTTTTTCCGATTTTCCCCGATTTTTCCCGATTTTTCCCGATTTTTCCCGATTTTTTCCGATTTTTTTTCCGATTTTTTTCCGATTTTTCGCGAATTTTTCCGATTTTTTCCGAATTTATTTTCCGATTTTTTCAGATTTTTTTCAGATTTTTCCCGATTTTTTTCCGATTTTTCCCGATTTTTCCCGATTTTTTCCGATTTTTTTTCAGATTTTTTTCCGATTTTTCCCGAATTTTTCCGATTTTTTCCGAATTTATTTTCCGATTTTTTCCGATTTTTTTCCGATTTTTCCCGATTTTTTCCGATTTTTCCCGATTTTTCCCGATTTTTTCCGATTTTTTTTCCGATTTTTTTCCGATTTTTCCCGAATTTTTCCGCTTTTTTCCGAATTTATTTTCCGATTTTTTCCGATTTTTTTCCGATTTTTCCCGATTTTTTTCCGATTTTTTTTCCGATTTTTTCCGAATTTATTTTCCGATTTTTTCCCGATTTTTCTCGATTTTTCCCGATTTTTTCCGATTATTTTTCCGATTTTTTCCGAATTTATTTTCCGATTTTTTCCCGATTTTTCCCGATTTTTCCCGATTTTTTCCGATTTTTTTTCCGTTTTTTTCCGAATTTATTTTCCGATTTTTTTCGGATTTTTCCCGATTTTTCCCGATTTTTTTTCCGTTTTTTTCCGAATTTATTTTCCGATTTTTTTCGGATTTTTCCCGATTTTTCCCGATTTTTTTTCCGATTTTTTTTCCGATTTTTCCCGATTTTTCCCGATTTTTCCCGATTTTTCCCGATTTTTTCCGATTATTTTTCCGATTTTTTCCGATTATTTTTCCGATTTTTTCCGAATTTATTTTCCGATTTTTTCCCAATTTTTCCGATTTTTTTTCCGATTTTTCCCGAATTTATTTTCCGATTTTTTTTCCGATTTTTCCCGATTTTTCCCGATGTTTCCCGATTTTTTCCGATTTTTTTTCCGATTTTTTCCGAATTTATTTTCCGATTTTTTCCCGATTTTTCCCGATTTTTCTCGATTTTTTTTCCGATTTTTTTTCCGATTTTTTCCGAATTTATTTTCCGATTTTTTTCCGATTTTTCCCGATTTTTCCCGATTTTTTCCGATTATTTTTCCGATTTTTTCCGATTATTTTTCCGATTTTTTCCGATTATTTTTCCGATTTTTTCCGAATTTATTTTCCGATTTTTTCCCAATTTTTCCGATTTTTTTTTCCGATTTTTCCCGAATTTATTTTCCGATTTTTTTCCGATTTTTCCCGATTTTTCCCGATGTTTCCCGATTTTTTCCGATTTTTTTTCCGATTTTTTCCGAATTTATTTTCCGATTTTTTCCCGATTTTTCCCGATTTTTCCCGATTTTTTCCGATTTTTTTTCCGTTTTTTTCCGAATTTATTTTCCGATTTTTTTCGGATTTTTCCCGATTTTTCCCGATTTTTTTTCCGATTTTTTTTCCGATTTTCCCCGATTTTTCCCGATTTTTCCCGATTTTTCCCGATTTTTTCCGATTTTTTTTCCGATTTTTTTCCGATTTTTCCCGAATTTTTCCGATTTTTTCCGAATTTATTTTCCGATTTTTTCCGATTTTTTTCCGATTTTTCCCGATTTTTTCCGATTTTTTTTCCGATTTTTTTCCGATTTTTCCCGAATTTTTCCGATTTTTTCCGAATTTATTTTCCGATTTTTTCCGATTTTTTTCCGATTTTTCCCGATTTTCTCCGATTTTTCCCGATTTTTCCCGATTTTTTCCGATTTTTTTTCCGATTTTTTTCCGATTTTTCCCGAATTTTTCCGATTTTTTCCGAATTTATTTTCCGATTTTTTCCGATTTTTTTCCGATTTTTCCCGATTTTTTTCCGATTTTTTTTCCGATTTTTTCCGAATTTATTTTCCGATTTTTTCCCGATTTTTCTCGATTTTTCCCGTTTTTTTCCGAATTTATTTTCCGATTTTTTTCGGATTTTTCCCGATTTTTCCCGATTTTTTTTCCGTTTTTTTCCGAATTTATTTTCCGATTTTTTTCGGATTTTTCCCGATTTTTCCCGATTTTTTTTCCGATTTTTTTTCCGATTTTTCCCGATTTTTCCCGATTTTTCCCGATTTTTCCCGATTTTTTCCGATTATTTTTCCGATTTTTTCCGATTATTTTTCCGATTTTTTCCGAATTTATTTTCCGATTTTTTCCCAATTTTTCCGATTTTTTTTCCGCTTTTTCCCGAATTTATTTTCCGATTTTTTTTCCGATTTTTCCCGATGTTTCCCGATTTTTTCCGATTTTTTTTCCGATTTTTTCCGAATTTATTTTCCGATTTTTTCCCGATTTTTCCTGATTTTTTCCGATTTTTTTTCCGTTTTTTTCCGAATTTATTTTCCGATTTTTTTCGGATTTTTCCCGATTTTCCCGATTTTTTTTTCGATTTTTTTTCCGATTTTTCCCGATTTTTCCCGATTTTTCCCGATTTTTTCCGATTTTTTCCGATTTTTTCCGATTTTTTTTCCGATTTGTTTTCCGATTTTTTCCGATTTTTTTTCCGATTTTTTTCCGATTATTTTTCCGATTTTTTCCGATTATTTTTCCGATTTTTTCCGAATTTATTTTCCGATTTTTTCCCAATTTTTCCGATTTATTTTCCGATTTTTTTTCCGATTTTTCCCGATTTTTCCCGATGTTTCCCGATTTTTTCCGATTTTTTTTCCGATTTTTTCCGAATTTATTTTCCGATTTTTTCCCGATTTTTCCCGAATTTTTCCGATTTTTTCCGAATTTATTTTCCGATTTTTTCCGATTTTTTTCCGATTTTTCCCGATTTTTTTCCGATTTTTTTTCCTATTTTTCCGAATTTATTTTCCGATTTTTTCCCGATTTTTCTCGATTTTTCCCGATTTTTTCCGATTTTTCTCGATTTTTTTTCCGATTTTTTTTCCGATTTTTTCCGAATTTATTTTCCGATTTTTTTCAGATTTTTCCCGATTTTTCCCGATTTTTTCCGATTATTTTTCCGATTTTTTCCGATTATTTTTCTGATTTTTTCCGATTATTTTTCCGATTTTTTCCGAATTTAATTTTCCGATTTTTTCCCAATTTTTCCGATTTTTTTTTCCGATTTTTCCCGAATTTATTTTCCGATTTTTTTCCGATTTTTCCCGATTTTTCCCGATGTTTCCCGATTTTTTCCGATTTTTTTTCCGATTTTTTCCGAATTTATTTTCCGATTTTTTCCCGATTTTTCCCGATTTTTCCCGATTTTTTCCGATTTTTTTTCCGTTTTTTTCCGAATTTATTTTCCGATTTTTTTCGGATTTTTCCCGATTTTCCCGATTTTTTTTCCGATTTTTTTTCCGATTTTTCCCGATTTTTCCCGATTTTTCCCGATTTTTTCCGATTTTTTCCGAATTTATTTTCCGATTTTTTCCGATTTTTTTCCGATTTTTCCCGATTTTCTCCGATTTTTCCCGATTTTTCCCGATTTTTTCCGATTTTTTTTCCGATTTTTTTCCGATTTTTCCCGAATTTTTCCGATTTTTTCCGAATTTATTTTCCGATTTTTTCCGATTTTTTTCCGATTTTTCCCGATTTTTTTCCGATTTTTTTTCCGATTTTTTCCGAATTTATTTTCCGATTTTTTCCCGATTTTTCTCGATTTTTCCCGTTTTTTTCCGAATTTATTTTCCGATTTTTTTCGGATTTTTCCCGATTTTTCCCGATTTTTTTTCCGTTTTTTTCCGAATTTATTTTCCGATTTTTTTCGGATTTTTCCCGATTTTTCCCGATTTTTTTTCCGATTTTTTTTCCGATTTTTCCCGATTTTTCCCGATTTTTCCCGATTTTTCCCGATTTTTTCCGATTATTTTTCCGATTTTTTCCGATTATTTTTCCGATTTTTTCCGAATTTATTTTCCGATTTTTTCCCAATTTTTCCGATTTTTTTTCCGATTTTTCCCGAATTTATTTTCCGATTTTTTTTCCGATTTTTCCCGATGTTTCCCGATTTTTTCCGATTTTTTTTCCGATTTTTTCCGAATTTATTTTCCGATTTTTTCCCGATTTTTCCTGATTTTTTCCGATTTTTTTTCCGTTTTTTTCCGAATTTATTTTCCGATTTTTTTCGGATTTTTCCCGATTTTCCCGATTTTTTTTCCGATTTTTTTTCCGATTTTTCCCGATTTTTCCCGATTTTTTCCGATTTTTTCCGATTTTTTCCGATTTTTTTTCCGATTTGTTTTCCGATTTTTTCCGATTTTTTTTCCGATTTTTTTCCGATTATTTTTCCGATTTTTTCCGATTTTTTCCGATTTTTTTTCCGATTTGTTTCCCGATTTTTTCCGATTTTTTTTCCGATTTTTTTCCGATTTTTCCCGAATTTTTCCGATTTTTTCCGAATTTATTTTCCGATTTTTTCCGATTTTTTTCCGATTTTTCCCGATTTTTTTCCGATTTTTTCCGATTTTTTTCCGATTTTTCCCGATTTTTTCCGATTTTTCTCGATTTTTTTTCCGATTTTTTTTCCGATTTTTTCCGAATTTATTTTCCGATTTTTTTCCGATTTTTCCCGATTTTTCCCGATTTTTTCCGATTATTTTTCCGATTTTTTCCGATTATTTTTCCGATTTTTTCCGATTATTTTTCCGATTTTTTCCGAATTTAATTTTCCGATTTTTTCCCAATTTTTCCGATTTTTTTTTCCGATTTTTCCCGAATTTATTTTCCGATTTTTTTCCGATTTTTCCCGATTTTTCCCGATGTTTCCCGATTTTTTCCGATTTTTTTTCCGATTTTTTCCGAATTTATTTTCCGATTTTTTCCCGATTTTTCCCGATTTTTCCCGATTTTTTCCGATTTTTTTTCCGTTTTTTTCCGAATTTATTTTCCGATTTTTTTCGGATTTTTCCCGATTTTCCCGATTTTTTTTCCGATTTTTTTTCCGATTTTTCCCGATTTTTCCCGATTTTTCCCGATTTTTTCCGATTTTTTCCGATTTTTTCCGATTTTTTTTCCGATTTGTTTTCCGATTTTTTCCGATTTTTTTTCCGATTTGTTTTCCGATTTTTTCCGATTTTTTTTCCGATTTTTTTCCGATGTTTCCCGATTTTTTCCGATTTTTTTTCCGATTTTTTCCGAATTTATTTTCCGATTTTTCCCGATTTTTCCCGATTTTTCCCGATTTTTTTCCGATTTTTTTTCCGATTTTTCCCGATTTTTCCCGATTTTTCCCGATTTTTTCCGATTTTTTCCGATTTTTTTTCCGATTTGTTTTCCGATTTTTTCCGATTTTTTTTCCGATTTTTTTCCGATTTTTCCCGAATTTTTCCGATTTTTTCCGAATTTATTTTCCGATTTTTTCCGATTTCTTTCCGATTTTTCCCGATTTTTTTCCGATTTTTTTTCCGATTTTTTTTCCGATTTTTTTCTCGATTTTTCCCGATTTTTTCCGATTTTTCTCGATTTTTTTTCCGATTTTTTTTCCGATTTTTTCCGAATTTATTTTCCGATTTTTTTCCGATTTTTCCCGATTTTTTCCGATTATTTTTCCGATTTTTTCCGATTATTTTTCCGATTTTTTTCGGATTTTTCCCGATTTTTCCGATTTTTTCCGATTTTTTCCGATTTTTTTTCCGATTTGTTTTCCGATTTTTTCCGATTTTTTTTCCGATTTTTTTCCGATGTTTCCCGATTTTTTCCGATTTTTTTTCCGATTTTTTCCGAATTTATTTTCCGATTTTTCCCGATTTTTCCCGATTTTTCCCGATTTTTTTCCGATTTTTTTTCCGATTTTTCCCGATTTTTCCCGATTTTTCACGATTTTTTCCGATTTTTTCCGATTTTTTTTCCGATTTGTTTTCCGATTTTTTCCGATTTTTTTTCCGATTTTTTTCCGATTTTTCCCGAATTTTTCCGATTTTTTCCGAATTTATTTTCCGATTTTTTCCGATTTCTTTCCGATTTTTCCCGATTTTTTTCCGATTTTTTTTCCGATTTTTTTTCCGATTTTTTTCTCGATTTTTCCCGATTTTTTCCGATTTTTCTCGATTTTTTTTCCGATTTTTTTTCCGATTTTTTCCGAATTTATTTTCCGATTTTTTTCCGATTTTTCCCGATTTTTTCCGATTATTTTTCCGATTTTTTCCGATTATTTTTCCGATTTTTTCCGATTATTTTTCCGATTTTTTCCGAATTTATTTTCCGATTTTTTCCCAATTTTTCCGATTTTTTTTTCCGATTTTTCCCGAATTTATTTTCCGATTTTTTTCCGATTTTTCCCGATTTTTCCCGATGTTTCCCGATTTTTTCCGATTTTTTTTCCGATTTTTTCCGAATTTATTTTCCGATTTTTTCCCGATTTTTCCCGATTTTTCCCGATTTTTTCCGATTTTTTTTCCGTTTTTTTCCGAATTTATTTTCCGATTTTTTTCGGATTTTTCCCGATTTTTCCCGATTTTTTTTCCGATTTTTTTTCCGATTTTCCCCGATTTTTCCCGATTTTTCCCGATTTTTCCCGATTTTTTCCGATTTTTTTTCCGATTTTTTTCCGATTTTTCCCGAATTTTTCCGATTTTTTCCGAATTTATTTTCCGATTTTTTCCGATTTTTTTCCGATTTTTCCCGATTTTTTTCCGATTTTTCCCGATTTTTCCCGATTTTTTCCGATTTTTTTCCGATTTTTCCCGAATTTTTCCGATTTTTTCCGAATTTATTTTCCGATTTTTTCCGATTTTTTTCCGATTTTTCCCGATTTTTTCCGATTTTTCCCGATTTTTCCCGATTTTTTCCGATTTTTTTTCCGATTTTTTTCCGATTTTTCCCGAATTTTTCCGATTTTTTCCGAATTTATTTTCCGATTTTTTCCGATTTTTTTCCGATTTTTCCCGATTTTTTTCCGATTTTTTTTCCGATTTTTTCCGAATTTATTTTCCGATTTTTTCCCGATTTTTCTCGATTTTTCCCGATTTTTTCCGATTATTTTTCCGATTTTTTCCGAATTTATTTTCCGATTTTTTCCCGATTTTTCCCGATTTTTTCCGATTTTTTTTCCGTTTTTTTCCGAATTTATTTTCCGATTTTTTTCGGATTTTTCCCGATTTTTCCCGATTTTTTTTCCGTTTTTTTCCGAATTTATTTTCCGATTTTTTTCGGATTTTTCCCGATTTTTCCCGATTTTTTTTCCGATTTTTTTTCCGATTTTTCCGATTATTTTTCCGATTTTTTCCGAATTTATTTTCCGATTTTTTCCCAATTTTTCCGATTTTTTTTCCGATTTTTCCCGAATTTATTTTCCGATTTTTTTTCCGATTTTTCCCGATTTTTCCCGATGTTTCCCGATTTTTTCCGATTTTTTTTCCGATTTTTTCCGAATTTATTTTCCGATTTTTTCCCGATTTTTCCCGATTTTTCCCGATTTTTTCCGATTTTTTTTCCGTTTTTTTCCGAATTTATTTTCCGATTTTTTTCGGATTTTTCCCGATTTTTCCCGATTTTTTTTCCGATTTTTCCCGATTTTTCCCGATTTTTTTTCCGATTTTTTTTCCGATTTTTCCCGATTTTTTCCGATTTTTTCCGATTTTTTCCGATTTTTTTTCCGATTTTTCCCGATTTTTCCCGATTTTTTTTCCGATTTTTTTTCCGATTTTTCTCGATTTTTCCCGATTTTTTTCCGATTTTTTTTCCGATTTTTTCCGAATTTATTTTCCGATTTTTTCCCGATTTTTCCCGATTTTTCCCGATTTTTTCCGATTTTTTTTCCGTTTTTTTCCGAATTTATTTTCCGATTTTTCCCGATTTTTCTCGATTTTTTTTCCGATTTTTTTTCCGATTTTTTCCGAATTTATTTTCCGATTTTTTTCCGATTTTTCCCGATTTTTCCCGATTTTTTCCGATTATTTTTCCGATTTTTTCCGATTATTTTTCCGATTTTTTCCGATTATTTTTCCGATTTTTTCCGAATTTATTTTCCGATTTTTTCCCAATTTTTCCGATTTTTTTTTCCGATTTTTCCCGAATTTATTTTCCGATTTTTTTCCGATTTTTCCCGATTTTTCCCGATGTTTCCCGATTTTTTCCGATTTTTTCCCGATTTTTCCCGATTTTTCCCGATTTTTTCCGATTTTTTTTCCGTTTTTTTCCGAATTTATTTTCCGATTTTTTTCGGATTTTTCCCGATTTTTCCCGATTTTTTTTCCGATTTTTTTTCCGATTTTCCCCGATTTTTCCCGATTTTTCCCGATTTTTCCCGATTTTTTCCGATTTTTTTTCAGATTTTTTTCCGATTTTTCCCGAATTTTTCCGATTTTTTCCGAATTTATTTTCCGATTTTTTCCGATTTTTTTCCGATTTTTCCCGATTTTTTCCGATTTTTTTTCCGATTTTTTTCCGATTTTTCCCGAATTTTTCCGATTTTTTCCGAATTTATTTTCCGATTTTTTCCGATTTTTTTCCGATTTTTCCCGATTTTCTCCGATTTTTCCCGATTTTTCCCGATTTTTTCCGATTTTTTTTCCGATTTTTTTCCGATTTTTCCCGAATTTTTCCGATTTTTTCCGAATTTATTTTCCGATTTTTTCCGATTTTTTTCCGATTTTTCCCGATTTTTTTCCGATTTTTTTTCCGATTTTTTCCGAATTTATTTTCCGATTTTTTCCCGATTTTTCTCGATTTTTCCCGTTTTTTTCCGAATTTATTTTCCGATTTTTTTCGGATTTTTCCCGATTTTCCCGATTTTTTTTCCGATTTTTTTTCCGATTTTTCCCGATTTTTCCCGATTTTTCCCGATTTTTTCCGATTTTTTCCGATTTTTTCCGATTTTTTTTCCGATTTGTTTTCCGATTTTTTCCGATTTTTTTTCCGATTTTTTTCCGATTATTTTTCCGATTTTTTCCGATTATTTTTCCGATTTTTTCCGAATTTATTTTCCGATTTTTTCCCAATTTTTCCGATTTATTTTCCGATTTTTTTTCCGATTTTTCCCGATTTTTCCCGATGTTTCCCGATTTTTTCCGATTTTTTTTCCGATTTTTTCCGAATTTATTTTCCGATTTTTTCCCGATTTTTCCCGAATTTTTCCGATTTTTTCCGAATTTATTTTCCGATTTTTTCCGATTTTTTTCCGATTTTTCCCGATTTTTTTCCGATTTTTTTTCCGATTTTTTCCGAATTTATTTTCCGATTTTTTTCCGATTTTTCCCGATTTTTCCGATTTTTTCCGAATTTAATTTTCCGATTTTTTCCCAATTTTTCCGATTTTTTTTTCCGATTTTTCCCGAATTTATTTTCCGATTTTTTTCCGATTTTTCCCGATTTTTCCCGATGTTTCCCGATTTTTTCCGATTTTTTTTCCGATTTTTTCCGAATTTATTTTCCGATTTTTTCCCGATTTTTCCCGATTTTTCCCGATTTTTTCCGATTTTTTTTCCGTTTTTTTCCGAATTTATTTTCCGATTTTTTTCGGATTTTTCCCGATTTTCCCGATTTTTTTTCCGATTTTTTTTCCGATTTTTCCCGATTTTTCCCGATTTTTCCCGATTTTTTCCGATTTTTTTTCCGATTTTTTTCCGATGTTTCCCGATTTTTTCCGATTTTTTTTCCGATTTTTTCCGAATTTATTTTCCGATTTTTCCCGATTTTTCCCGATTTTTCCCGATTTTTTTCCGATTTTTTTTCCGATTTTTCCCGATTTTTCCCGATTTTTCCCGATTTTTCCCGATTTTTTCCGATTTTTTCCGATTTTTTTTCCGATTTGTTTTCCGATTTTTTCCGATTTTTTTTCCGATTTTTTTCCGATTTTTCCCGAATTTTTCCGATTTTTTCCGAATTTATTTTCCGATTTTTTCCGATTTCTTTCCGATTTTTCCCGATTTTTTTCCGATTTTTTTTCCGATTTTTTCCGATTTTTTCCGATTTTTTTCTCGATTTTTCCCGATTTTTTCCGATTTTTCTCGATTTTTTTTCCGATTTTTTTTCCGATTTTTTCCGAATTTATTTTCCGATTTTTTTCCGATTTTTCCCGATTTTTTCCGATTATTTTTCCGATTTTTTCCGATTATTTTTCCGATTTTTTCCGATTATTTTTCCGATTTTTTCCGAATTTATTTTCCGATTTTTTCCCAATTTTTCCGATTTTTTTTTCCGATTTTTCCCGAATTTATTTTCCGATTTTTTTCCGATTTTTCCCGATTTTTCCCGATGTTTCCCGATTTTTTCCGATTTTTTTTCCGATTTTTTCCGAATTTATTTTCCGATTTTTTCCCGATTTTTCCCGATTTTTCCCGATTTTTTCCGATTTTTTTTCCGTTTTTTTCCGAATTTATTTTCCGATTTTTTTCGGATTTTTCCCGATTTTTCCCGATTTTTTTCCGATTTTTTTTCCGATTTTCCCCGATTTTTCCCGATTTTTCCCGATTTTTCCCGATTTTTTCCGATTTTTTTTCCGATTTTTTTCCGATTTTTCCCGAATTTTTCCGATTTTTTCCGAATTTATTTTCCGATTTTTTCCGATTTTTTTCCGATTTTTCCCGATTTTTTTCCGATTTTTCCCGATTTTTCCCGATTTTTTCCGATTTTTTTCCGATTTTTCCCGAATTTTTCCGATTTTTTCCGAATTTATTTTCCGATTTTTTCCGATTTTTTTCCGATTTTTCCCGATTTTTTCCGATTTTTCCCGATTTTTCCCGATTTTTTCCGATTTTTTTTCCGATTTTTTTCCGATTTTTCCCGAATTTTTCCGATTTTTTCCGAATTTATTTTCCGATTTTTTCCGATTTTTTTCCGATTTTTCCCGATTTTTTTCCGATTTTTTTTCCGATTTTTTCCGAATTTATTTTCCGATTTTTTCCCGATTTTTCTCGATTTTTCCCGATTTTTTCCGATTATTTTTCCGATTTTTTCCGAATTTATTTTCCGATTTTTTCCCGATTTTTCCCGATTTTTCCCGATTTTTTCCGATTTTTTTTCCGTTTTTTTCCGAATTTATTTTCCGATTTTTTTCGGATTTTTCCCGATTTTTCCCGATTTTTTTTCCGTTTTTTTCCGAATTTATTTTCCGATTTTTTTCGGATTTTTCCCGATTTTTCCCGATTTTTTTTCCGATTTTTTTTCCGATTTTTCCCGATTTTTCCCGATTTTTCCCGATTTTTCCCGATTTTTTCCGATTATTTTTCCGATTTTTTCCGATTATTTTTCCGATTTTTTCCGAATTTATTTTCCGATTTTTTCCCAATTTTTCCGATTTTTTTTCCGATTTTTCCCGAATTTATTTTCCGATTTTTTTTCCGATTTTTCCCGATTTTTCCCGATGTTTCCCGATTTTTTCCGATTTTTTTTCCGATTTTTTCCGAATTTATTTTCCGATTTTTTCCCGATTTTTCCCGATTTTTCCCGATTTTTTCCGATTTTTTTTCCGTTTTTTTCCGAATTTATTTTCCGATTTTTTTCGGATTTTTCCCGATTTTTCCCGATTTTTTTTCCGATTTTTTTTCCGATTTTTCCCGATTTTTCCCGATTTTTTTTCCGATTTTTTTTCCGATTTTTCCCGATTTTTTCCGATTTTTTCCGATTTTTTCCGATTTTTTTTCCGATTTGTTTTCCGATTTTTTCCGATTTTTTCCGAATTTATTTTCCGATTTTTTCCGATTTTTTTCCGATTTTTCCCGATTTTTTTCCGATTTTTATTCCGATTTTTTCCGAATTTATTTTCCGATTTTTTCCCGATTTTTCTCGATTTTTCCCGATTTTTTCCGATTATTTTTCCGATTTTTTCCGAATTTATTTTCCGATTTTTTCCCGATTTTTCCCGATTTTCCCCGATTTTTTCCGATTTTTTTTCCGTTTTTTTCCGAATTTATTTTCCGATTTTTTTCGGATTTTTCCCGATTTTTCCCGATTTTTTTTCCGTTTTTTTCCGAATTTATTTTCCGATTTTTTTCGGATTTTTCCCGATTTTTCCCGATTTTTTTTCCGATTTTTTTTCCGATTTTTCCCGATTTTTCCCGATTTTTCCCGATTTTTTTCCGATTTTTTTTCCGATTTTTCCCGATTTTTCCCGATTTTTCCCGATTTTTTCCGATTTTTTCCGATTTTTTCCGATTTTTTTTCCGATTTGTTTTCCGGTTTTTTCCGATTTTTTTTCCGATTTTTTTCCGATTTTTCCCGAATTTTTCCGATTTTTTCCGAATTTATTTTCCGATTTTTTCCGATTTTTTTCCGATTTTTCCCGATTTTTTTCCGATTTTTTTTCCGATTTTTTCCGAATTTATTTTCCGATTTTTTCCCGATTTTTCTCGATTTTTCCCGATTTTTTCCGATTTTTCTCGATTTTTTTTCCGATTTTTTTTCCGATTTTTTCCGAATTTATTTTCCGATTTTTTTCCGATTTTTCCCGATTTTTCCCGATTTTTTCCGATTATTTTTCCGATTTTTTCCGATTATTTTTCCGATTTTTTCCGATTATTTTTCCGATTTTTTCCGAATTTATTTTCCGATTTTTTCCCAATTTTTCCGATTTTTTTTTCCGATTTTTCCCGAATTTATTTTCCGATTTTTTTCCGATTTTTCCCGATTTTTCCCGATGTTTCCCGATTTTTTCCGATTTTTTTTCCGATTTTTTCCGAATTTATTTTCCGATTTTTTCCCGATTTTTCCCGATTTTTCCCGATTTTTTCCGATTTTTTTTCCGTTTTTTTCCGAATTTATTTTCCGATTTTTTTCGGATTTTTCCCGATTTTTCCCGATTTTTTTTCCGTTTTTTTCCGAATTTATTTTCCGATTTTTTTCGGATTTTTCCCGATTTTTCCCGATTTTTTTTCCGATTTTTTTTCCGATTTTTCCCGATTTTTCCCGATTTTTCCCGATTTTTCCCGATTTTTTCCGATTATTTTTCCGATTTTTTCCGATTATTTTTCCGATTTTTTCCGAATTTATTTTCCGATTTTTTCCCAATTTTTCCGATTTTTTTTCCGATTTTTCCCGAATTTATTTTCCGATTTTTTTTCCGATTTTTCCCGATTTTTCCCGATGTTTCCCGATTTTTTCCGATTTTTTTTCCGATTTTTTCCGAATTTATTTTCCGATTTTTTCCCGATTTTTCCCGATTTTTCCCGATTTTTTTTCCGTTTTTTTCCGAATTTATTTTCCGATTTTTTTCGGATTTTTCCCGATTTTCCCGATTTTTTTTCCGATTTTTTTTCCGATTTTTCCCGATTTTTCCCGATTTTTCCCGATTTTTTCCGATTTTTTCCGATTTTTTTTCCGATTTGTTTTCCGATTTTTTCCGATTTTTTTTCCGATTTTTTTCCGATGTTTCCCGATTTTTTCCGATTTTTTTTCCGATTTTTTCCGAATTTATTTTCCGATTTTTTCCCGATTTTTCCCGATTTTTCCCGATTTTTTTCCGATTTTTTTTCCGATTTTTCCCGATTTTTCCCGATTTTTCCCGATTTTTTCCGATTTTTTCCGATTTTTTCCGATTTTTTTTCCGATTTGTTTTCCGATTTTTTCCGATTTTTTTCCCGATTTTTTTCCGATTTTTCCCGAATTTTTCCGATTTTTTCCGAATTTATTTTCCGATTTTTTCCGATTTTTTTCCGATTTTTCCCGATTTTTTTCCGATTTTTTTTCCGATTTTTTCCGAATTTATTTTCCGATTTTTTCCCAATTTTTCCGATTTTTTTTTCCGATTTTTCCCGAATTTATTTTCCGATTTTTTTCCGATTTTTCCCGATTTTTCCCGATGTTTCCCGATTTTTTCCGATTTTTTTTCCGATTTTTTCCGAATTTATTTTCCGATTTTTTCCCGATTTTTCCCGATTTTTCCCGATTTTTTCCGATTTTTTTTCCGTTTTTTTCCGAATTTATTTTCCGATTTTTTTCGGATTTTTCCCGATTTTTCCCGATTTTTTTTCCGATTTTTTTTCCGATTTTCCCCGATTTTTCCCGATTTTTCCCGATTTTTCCCGATTTTTTCCGATTTTTTTTCCGATTTTTTTCCGATTTTTCCCGAATTTTTCCGATTTTTTCCGAATTTATTTTCCGATTTTTTCCGATTTTTTTCCGATTTTTCCCGATTTTTTTCCGATTTTTCCCGATTTTCCCCGATTTTTTCCGATTTTTTTCCGATTTTTCCCGAATTTTTCCGATTTTTTCCGAATTTATTTTCCGATTTTTTCCGATTTTTTTCCGATTTTTCCCGATTTTTTCCGATTTTTTTTCCGATTTTTTCCGAATTTATTTTCCGATTTTTTCCCGATTTTTCCCGATTTTTCCCGATTTTTTCCGATTTTTTTTCCGTTTTTTTCCGAATTTATTTTCCGATTTTTTTCGGATTTTTCCCGATTTTTCCCGATTTTTTTTCCGATTTTTTTTCCGATTTTCCCCGATTTTTCCCGATTTTTTCCGATTTTTTTCCCGATTTTTCCCGATTTTTTCCGATTTTTTTTCCGATTTTTTTCCGATTTTTCCCGAATTTTTTTCCGATTTTTCCCGAATTTTTCCGATTTTTTCCGAATTTATTTTCCGATTTTTTCCGATTTTTTTCCGATTTTTCCCGATTTTTTTCCGATTTTTCCCGATTTTCCCCGATTTTTTCCGATTTTTTTCCGATTTTTCCCGAATTTTTCCGATTTTTTCCGAATTTATTTTCCGATTTTTTCCGATTTTTTTCCGATTTTTCCCGATTTTTTCCGATTTTTTTTCCGATTTTTCCCGATTTTTTCCGATTTTTTTTCCGATTTTTTTCCGATTTTTCCCGAATTTTTCCGATTTTTTCCGAATTTATTTTCCGATTTTTTCCGATTTTTTTTCCGATTTTTCCCGATTTTTTTCCGAATTTATTTTCCGATTTTTTTCGGATTTTTCCCGATTTTCCCGATTTTTTTTCCGATTTTTTTTCCGATTTTTCCCGATTTTTCCCGATTTTTCCCGATTTTTTCCGATTTTTTCCGATTTTTTCCGATTATTTTTCCGATTTTTACCGAATTTATTTTCCGATTTTTTCCCGATTTTTCCCGAATTTTTCCGATTTTTTCCGAATTTATTTTCCGATTTTTTCCGATTTTTTTCCGATTTTTCCCGATTTTTTTCCGATTTTTTTTCCGATTTTTTCCGAATTTATTTTCCGATTTTTTCCCGATTTTTCTCGATTTTTCCCGATTTTTTCCGATTTTTCTCGATTTTTTTTCCGATTTTTTTTCCGATTTTTTCCGAATTTATTTTCCGATTTTTTTCCGATTTTTCCCGATTTTTCCCGATTTTTTCCGATTATTTTTCCGATTTTTTCCGATTATTTTTCCGATTTTTTCCGATTATTTTTCCGATTTTTTCCGAATTTATTTTCCGATTTTTTCCCAATTTTTCCGATTTTTTTTTCCGATTTTTCCCGAATTTATTTTCCGATTTTTTTCCGATTTTTCCCGATTTTTCCCGATGTTTCCCGATTTTTTCCGATTTTTTTTCCGATTTTTTCCGAATTTATTTTCCGATTTTTTCCCGATTTTTCCCGATTTTTCCCGATGTTTCCCGATTTTTTCCGATTTTTTTTCCGATTTTTTCCGAATTTATTTTCCGATTTTTTCCCGATTTTTCCCGAATTTTTCCGATTTTTTCCGAATTTATTTTCCGATTTTTTCCGATTTTTTTCCGATTTTTCCCGATTTTTTTCCGATTTTTTTTCCGATTTTTTCCGAATTTATTTTCCGATTTTTTCCCGATTTTTCTCGATTTTTCCCGATTTTTTCCGATTTTTCTCGATTTTTTTTCCGATTTTTTTTCCGATTTTTTCCGAATGTATTTTCCGATTTTTTTCCGATTTTTCCCGATTTTTCCCGATTTTTTCCGATTATTTTTCCGATTTTTTCCGATTATTTTTCCGATTTTTTCCGATTATTTTTCCGATTTTTTCCGAATTTATTTTCCGATTTTTTCCCAATTTTTCCGATTTTTTTTTCCGATTTTTCCCGAATTTATTTTCCGATTTTTTTCCGATTTTTCCCGATTTTTCCCGATTTTTCCCGAATTTTTTTTTTTCCGATTTTTTCCGAATTTATTTTCCGATTTTTTCCCGATTTTTCCCGAATTTTTCCGATTTTTCCCGAATTTATTTTCCGATTTTTTCCGATTTTTTTCCGATTTTTCCCGATTTTTTTCCGATTTTTTTTCCGATTTTTTCCGAATTTATTTTCCGATTTTTTCCCGATTTTTCTCGATTTTTCCCGATTTTTTCCGATTTTTCTCGATTTTTTTTCCGATTTTTTTTCCGATTTTTCCCGAATTTATTTTCCGATTTTTTTCCGATTTTTCCCGATTTTTTTCCGATTTTTCCCGATTTTTCCCGATGTTTCCCAATTTTTCCGATTTTTTTTTCCGATTTTTCCCGAATTTATTTTCCGATTTTTTCCCGATTTTTCCCGATTTTTCCCGATTTTTTCCGATTTTTTTTCCGTTTTTTTCCGAATTTATTTTCCGATTTTTTTTCCGATTTTTCCCGATTTTTCCCGATGTTTCCCGATTTTTTCCGATTTTTTTTCCGATTTTTTCCGAATTTATTTTCCGATTTTTTCCCGATTTTTCCCGATTTTTCCCGATTTTTTCCGATTTTTTTTCCGTTTTTTTCCGAATTTATTTTCCGATTTTTTTCGGATTTTTCCCGATTTTCCCGATTTTTTTTCCGATTTTTTTTCCGATTTTTCCCGATTTTTCCCGATTTTTCCCGATTTTTTCCGATTTTTTCCGATTTTTCCCGATTTTTCCCGATTTTTCCCGATTTTTTTCCGATTTTTTTTCCGATTTTTCCCGATTTTTCCCGATTTTTCCCGATTTTTTCCGATTTTTTCCGATTTTTTTTCCGATTTGTTTTCCGATTTTTTCCGATTTTTTTTCCGATTTTTTTCCGATTTTTCCCGAATTTTTCCGATTTTTTCCGAATTTATTTTCCGATTTTTTCCGATTTTTTTCCGATTTTTCCCGATTTTTTTCCGATTTTTTTTCCGATTTTTTTTCCGATTTTTTTCTCGATTTTTCCCGATTTTTTCCGATTTTTCTCGATTTTTTTTCCGATTTTTTTTCCGATTTTTTCCGAATTTATTTTCCGATTTTTTCCCAATTTTTCCGATTTATTTTCCGATTTTTTTTCCGATTTTTCCCGATTTTTCCCGATGTTTCCCGATTTTTTCCGATTTTTTTTCCGATTTTTTCCGAATTTATTTTCCGATTTTTTCCCGATTTTTCCCGAATTTTTCCGATTTTTTCCGAATTTATTTTCCGATTTTTTCCGATTTTTTTCCGATTTTTCCCGATTTTTTTCCGATTTTTTTTCCGATTTTTTCCGAATTTATTTTCCGATTTTTTCCCGATTTTTCTCGATTTTTCCCGATTTTTTCCGATTTTTCTCGATTTTTTTTCCGATTTTTTTTCCGATTTTTTCCGAATTTATTTTCCGATTTTTTTCCGATTTTTCCCGATTTTTCCCGATTGTTTCCGATTATTTTTCCGATTTTTTCCGATTATTTTTCCGATTTTTTCCGATTATTTTTCCGATTTTTTCCGAATTTATTTTCCGATTTTTTCCCAATTTTTCCGATTTTTTTTTCCGATTTTTCCCGAATTTATTTTCCGATTTTTTTCCGATTTTTCCCGATTTTTCCCGATGCTTCCCGATTTTTTCCGATTTTTTTTCCGATTTTTTCCGAATTTATTTTCCGATTTTTTCCCGATTTTTCCCGATTTTTCCCGATGTTTCCCGATTTTTTCCGATTTTTTTTCCGATTTTTTCCGAATTTATTTTCCGATTTTTTCCCGATTTTTCCCGAATTTTTCCGATTTTTTCCGAATTTATTTTCCGAATTTTTCCGATTTTTTTCCGATTTTTCCCGATTTTTTTCCGATTTTTTTTCCGATTTTTTCCGAATTTATTTTCCGATTTTTTCCCGATTTTTCTCGATTTTTCCCGATTTTTTCCGATTTTTCTCGATTTTTTTTCCGATTTTTTTTCCGATTTTTTCCGAATTTATTTTCCGATTTTTTTCCGATTTTTCCCGATTTTTCCCGATTTTTTCCGATTATTTTTCAGATTTTTTCCGATTATTTTTCCGATTTTTTCCGATTATTTTTCCGATTTTTTCCGAATTTATTTTCCGATTTTTTCCCAATTTTTCCGATTTTTTTTTCCGATTTTTCCCGAATTTATTTTCCGATTTTTTTCCGATTTTTCCCGATTTTTCCCGATGTTTCCCGATTTTTTCCGATTTTTTTTCCGATTTTTTCCGAATTTATTTTCCGATTTTTTCCCGATTTTTCCCGATTTTTCCCGATTTTTTCCGATTTTTTTTCCGTTTTTTTCCGAATTTATTTTCCGATTTTTTTTCCGATTTTTCCCGATTTTTCCCGATGTTTCCCGATTTTTTCCGATTTTTTTTCCGATTTTTTCCGAATTTATTTTCCGATTTTTTCCCGATTTTTCCCGATTTTTCCCGATTTTTTCCGATTTTTTTTCCGTTTTTTTCCGAATTTATTTTCCGATTTTTTTCGGATTTTTCCCGATTTTCCCGATTTTTTTTCCGATTTTTTTTCCGATTTTTCCCGATTTTTCCCGATTTTTCCCGATTTTTTCCGATTTTTTCCGATTTTTCCCGATTTTTCCCGATTTTTCCCGATTTTTTTCCGATTTTTTTTCCGATTTGTTTTCCGATTTTTTCCGATTTTTTTTCCGATTTTTTTCCGATTTTTCCCGAATTTTTCCGATTTTTTCCGAATTTATTTTCCGATTTTTTCCGATTTTTTTCCGATTTTTCCCGATTTTTTTCCGATTTTTTTTCCGATTTTTTTCTCGATTTTTCCCGATTTTTTCCGATTTTTCTCGATTTTTTTTCCGATTTTTTTTCCGATTTTTTCCGAATTTATTTTCCGATTTTTTTCCGATTTTTCCCGATTTTTTCCGATTATTTTTCCGATTTTTTCCGATTATTTTTCCGATTTTTTCCGATTATTTTTCCGATTTTTTCCGAATTTATTTTCCGATTTTTTCCCAATTTTTCCGATTTTTTTTTCCGATTTTTCCCGAATTTATTTTCCGATTTTTTTCCGATTTTTCCCGATTTTTCCCGATGTTTCCCGATTTTTTCCGATTTTTTTTCCGATTTTTTCCGAATTTATTTTCCGATTTTTTCCCGATTTTTCCCGATTTTTCCCGATTTTTTCCGATTTTTTTTCAGTTTTTTTCCGAATTTATTTTCCGATTTTTTTCGGATTTTTCCCGATTTTTCCCGATTTTTTTTCCGATTTTTTTTCCGATTTTCCCCGATTTTTCCCGATTTTTCCCGATTTTTTCCGATTTTTTTTCCGATTTTTTTCCGATTTTTCCCGAATTTTTCCGATTTTTTCCGAATTTATTTTCCGATTTTTTCCGATTTTTTTCCGATTTTTCCCGATTTTTTTCCGATTTTTCCCGATTTTTCCCGATTTTTTCCGATTTTTTCCGATTTTTTCCGATTTTTTTTCCGATTTGTTTTCCGATTTTTTCCGATTTTTTTCCGATTTTTCCCGATTTTTCCCGATTTTTTCCGATTTTTTCCGATTTTTTCCGATTTGTTTTCCGATTTGTTTTCCGATTTTTTCCGATTTTTTTTCCGATTTTTTTCCGTTTTTTCCCGAATTTTTCCGATTTTTTCCGAATTTATTTTCCGATTTTTTCCGATTTTTTTCCGATTTTTCCCGATTTTTTTCCGATTTTTTTTCCGATTTTTTTTCCGATTTTTTTCTCGATTTTTCCCGATTTTTTCCGATTTTTCTCGATTTTTTTTCCGATTTTTTTTCCGATTTTTTCCGAATTTATTTTCCGATTTTTTTCCGATTTTTCCCGATTTTTTCCGATTATTTTTCCGATTTTTTCCGATTATTTTTCCGATTTTTTCCGATTATTTTTCCGATTTTTTCCGAATTTATTTTCCGATTTTTTCCCAATTTTTCCGATTTTTTTTTCCGATTTTTCCCGAATTTATTTTCCGATTTTTTTCCGATTTTTCCCGATTTTTCCCGATGTTTCCCGATTTTTTCCGATTTTTTTTCCGATTTTTTCCGAATTTATTTTCCGATTTTTTCCCGATTTTTCCCGATTTTTCCCGATTTTTTCCGATTTTTTTTCAGTTTTTTTCCGAATTTATTTTCCGATTTTTTTCGGATTTTTCCCGATTTTTCCCGATTTTTTTTCCGATTTTTTTTCCGATTTTCCCCGATTTTTCCCGATTTTTCCCGATTTTTCCCGATTTTTTCCGATTTTTTTTCCGATTTTTTTCCGATTTTTCCCGAATTTTTCCGATTTTTTCCGAATTTATTTTCCGATTTTTTCCGATTTTTTTCCGATTTTTCCCGATTTTTTTCCGATTTTTCCCGATTTTTCCCGATTTTTTCCGATTTTTTTCCGATTTTTCCCGAATTTTTCCGATTTTTTCCGAATTTATTTTCCGATTTTTTCCGATTTTTTTCCGATTTTTCCCGATTTTTTTTCCGATTTTTTTTCTGATTTTTTTCGAATTTATTTTCCGATTTTTTTCCGATTTTTCCCGATTTTTCCCGATTTTTTCCGATTATTTTTCCGATTTTTTCCGATTATTTTTCCGATTTTTTCCGATTATTTTTCCGATTTTTTCCGAATTTATTTTCCGATTTTTTCCCAATTTTTCCGATTTTTTTTTCCGATTTTTCCCGAATTTATTTTCCGATTTTTTTCCGATTTTTTCCGATTTTTCCCGATGTTTCCCGATTTTTTCCGATTTTTTTTCCGATTTTTTCCGAATTTATTTTCCGATTTTTTCCCGATTTTTCCCGATTTTTCCCGATTTTTTCCGATTTTTTTTCCGTTTTTTTCCGAATTTATTTTCCGATTTTTTTTCCGATTTTTCCCGATTTTTCCCGATGTTTCCCGATTTTTTCCGATTTTTTTTCCGATTTTTTCCGAATTTATTTTCCGATTTTTTCCCGATTTTTCCCGATTTTTCCCGATTTTTTCCGATTTTTTTTCCGTTTTTTTCCGAATTTATTTTCCGATTTTTTTCGGATTTTTCCCGATTTTCCCGATTTTTTTTCCGATTTTTTTTCCGATTTTTCCCGATTTTTCCCGATTTTTCCCGATTTTTTCCGATTTTTTCCGATTTTTCCCGATTTTTCCCGATTTTTCCCGATTTTTTTCCGATTTTTTTTCCGATTTTTCCCGATTTTTCCCGATTTTTCCCGATTTTTTCCGATTTTTTCCGATTTTTTCCGATTTTTTTTCCGATTTGTTTTCCGATTTTTTCCGATTTTTTTTCCGATTTTTTTCCGATTTTTCCCGAATTTTTCCGATTTTTTCCGAATTTATTTTCCGATTTTTTCCGATTTTTTTCCGATTTTTCCCGATTTTTTTCCGATTTTTTTTCCGATTTTTTTTCCGATTTTTTTCTCGATTTTTCCCGATTTTTTCCGATTTTTCTCGATTTTTTTTCCGATTTTTTTTCCGATTTTTTCCGAATTTATTTTCCGATTTTTTCCCAATTTTTCCGATTTATTTTCCGATTTTTTTTCCGATTTTTCCCGATTTTTCCCGATGTTTCCCGATTTTTTCCGATTTTTTTTCCGATTTTTTCCGAATTTATTTTCCGATTTTTTCCCGATTTTTCCCGAATTTTTCCGATTTTTTCCGAATTTATTTTCCGATTTTTTCCGATTTTTTTCCGATTTTTCCCGATTTTTTTCCGATTTTTTTTCCGATTTTTTCCGAATTTATTTTCCGATTTTTTCCCGATTTTTCTCGATTTTTCCCGATTTTTTCCGATTTTTCTCGATTTTTTTTCCGATTTTTTTTCCGATTTTTTCCGAATTTATTTTCCGATTTTTTTCCGATTTTTCCCGATTTTTCCCGATTGTTTCCGATTATTTTTCCGATTTTTTCCGATTATTTTTCCGATTTTTTCCGATTATTTTTCCGATTTTTTCCGAATTTATTTTCCGATTTTTTCCCAATTTTTCCGATTTTTTTTCCGATTTTTCCCGAATTTATTTTCCGATTTTTTTCCGATTTTTCCCGATTTTTCCCGATGCTTCCCGATTTTTTCCGATTTTTTTTCCGATTTTTTCCGAATTTATTTTCCGATTTTTTCCCGATTTTTCCCGATTTTTCCCGATGTTTCCCGATTTTTTCCGATTTTTTTTCCGATTTTTTCCGAATTTATTTTCCGATTTTTTCCCGATTTTTCCCGAATTTTTCCGATTTTTTCCGAATTTATTTTCCGAATTTTTCCGATTTTTTTCCGATTTTTCCCGATTTTTTTCCGATTTTTTTTCCGATTTTTTCCGAATTTATTTTCCGATTTTTTCCCGATTTTTCTCGATTTTTCCCGATTTTTTCCGATTTTTCTCGATTTTTTTTCCGATTTTTTTTCCGATTTTTTCCGAATTTATTTTCCGATTTTTTTCCGATTTTTCCCGATTTTTCCCGATTTTTTCCGATTATTTTTCCGATTTTTTCCGATTATTTTTCCGATTTTTTCCGATTATTTTTCCGATTTTTTCCGAATTTATTTTCCGATTTTTTCCCAATTTTTCCGATTTTTTTTTCCGATTTTTCCCGAATTTATTTTCCGATTTTTTTCCGATTTTTCCCGATTTTTCCCGATGTTTCCCGATTTTTTCCGATTTTTTTTCCGATTTTTTCCGAATTTATTTTCCGATTTTTTCCCGATTTTTCCCGATTTTTCCCGATTTTTTCCGATTTTTTTTCCGTTTTTTTCCGAATTTATTTTCCGATTTTTTTTCCGATTTTTCCCGATTTTTCCCGATGTTTCCCGATTTTTTCCGATTTTTTTTCCGATTTTTCCGAATTTATTTTCCGATTTTTTCCCGATTTTTCCCGATTTTTCCCGATTTTTTCCGATTTTTTTTCCGTTTTTTTCCGAATTTATTTTCCGATTTTTTTCGGATTTTTCCCGATTTTCCCGATTTTTTTTCCGATTTTTTTTCCGATTTTTCCCGATTTTTCCCGATTTTTCCCGATTTTTTCCGATTTTTTCCGATTTTTCCCGATTTTTCCCGATTTTTCCCGATTTTTTTCCGATTTTTTTTCCGATTTGTTTTCCGATTTTTTCCGATTTTTTTTCCGATTTTTTTCCGATTTTTCCCGAATTTTTCCGATTTTTTCCGAATTTATTTTCCGATTTTTTCCGATTTTTTTCCGATTTTTCCCGATTTTTTTCCGATTTTTTTTCCGATTTTTTTCTCGATTTTTCCCGATTTTTTCCGATTTTTCTCGATTTTTTTTCCGATTTTTTTTCCGATTTTTTCCGAATTTATTTTCCGATTTTTTTCCGATTTTTCCCGATTTTTTCCGATTATTTTTCCGATTTTTTCCGATTATTTTTCCGATTTTTTCCGATTATTTTTCCGATTTTTTCCGAATTTATTTTCCGATTTTTTCCCAATTTTTCCGATTTTTTTTTCCGATTTTTCCCGAATTTATTTTCCGATTTTTTTCCGATTTTTCCCGATTTTTCCCGATGTTTCCCGATTTTTTCCGATTTTTTTTCCGATTTTTTCCGAATTTATTTTCCGATTTTTTCCCGATTTTTCCCGATTTTTCCCGATTTTTTCCGATTTTTTTTCAGTTTTTTTCCGAATTTTTTTTCCGATTTTTTTTCCGATTTTCCCCGATTTTTCCCGATTTTTCCCGATTTTTTCCGATTTTTTTTCCGATTTTTTTCCGATTTTTCCCGAATTTTTCCGATTTTTTCCGAATTTATTTTCCGATTTTTTCCGATTTTTTTCCGATTTTTCCCGATTTTTTTCCGATTTTTCCCGATTTTTCCCGATTTTTTCCGATTTTTTCCGATTTTTTCCGATTTTTTTTCCGATTTGTTTTCCGATTTTTTCCGATTTTTTTCCGATTTTTCCCGATTTTTCCCGATTTTTTCCGATTTTTTCCGATTTTTTCCGATTTGTTTTCCGATTTGTTTTCCGATTTTTTCCGATTTTTTTTCCGATTTTTTTCCGTTTTTTCCCGAATTTTTCCGATTTTTTCCGAATTTATTTTCCGATTTTTTCCGATTTTTTTCCGATTTTTCCCGATTTTTTTCCGATTTTTTTTCCGATTTTTTTCTCGATTTTTCCCGATTTTTTCCGATTTTTCTCGATTTTTTTTCCGATTTTTTTTCCGATTTTTTCCGAATTTATTTTCCGATTTTTTTCCGATTTTTCCCGATTTTTTCCGATTATTTTTCCGATTTTTTCCGATTATTTTTCCGATTTTTTCCGATTATTTTTCCGATTTTTTCCGAATTTATTTTCCGATTTTTTCCCAATTTTTCCGATTTTTTTTTCCGATTTTTCCCGAATTTATTTTCCGATTTTTTTCCGATTTTTCCCGATTTTTCCCGATTTTTCCCGATTTTTTCCGATTTTTTTTTTTTTTTCCAGTTTTTTTCCGAATTTATTTTCCGATTTTTTTCCGATTTTTTTTCCGATTTTTTTTCCCGATTTTTCCCGATTTTTTTTTTTCCGATTTTTTTTTTTTTTTCCGATTTTTCCCGAATTTTTCCGATTTTTTCCCGATTTTTTCCGATTTTTTTCCGATTTTTCCCGATTTTTTTTTTTTCCGATTTTTTTTTTTCCGATTTTTTTCCGATTTTTCCCGAATTTTTCCGATTTTTTCCGAATTTTATTTTCCGATTTTTTCCGATTTTTTTCCGATTTTTCCCGATTTTTTTCCGATTTTTCCCGATTTTTCCGATTTTTTCCGATTTTTTTCCGATTTTTTCCGAATTTTTCCGATTTTTTCCGATTTTTTCCGATTTTTCCGATTTTTTTCCGATTTTTTCCCGATTTTTCCCGATTTTTTCCGATTATTTTTCCGATTTTTTCCGAATTTATTTTCCGATTTTTTCCCGATTTTTCCCGATTTTTCCCGATTTTTTCCGATTTTTTTTCCGTTTTTTTCCGAATTTATTTTCCGATTTTTTTCGGATTTTTCCCGATTTTTCCCGATTTTTTTTCCGTTTTTTTCCGAATTTATTTTCCGATTTTTTTCGGATTTTTCCCGATTTTTCCCGATTTTTTTTCCGATTTTTTTTCCGATTTTTCCCGATTTTTCCCGATTTTTCCCGATTTTTCCCGATTTTTTCCGATTATTTTTCCGATTTTTTCCGATTATTTTTCCGATTTTTTCCGAATTTATTTTCCGATTTTTTCCCAATTTTTCCGATTTTTTTTCCGATTTTTCCCGAATTTATTTTCCGATTTTTTTTCCGATTTTTCCCGATTTTTCCCGATGTTTCCCGATTTTTTCCGATTTTTTTTCCGATTTTTTCCGAATTTATTTTCCGATTTTTTCCCGATTTTTCCCGATTTTTCCCGATTTTTTCCGATTTTTTTTCCGTTTTTTTCCGAATTTATTTTCCGATTTTTTTCGGATTTTTCCCGATTTTCCCGATTTTTTTTCCGATTTTTTTTCCGATTTTTCCCGATTTTTCCCGATTTTTCCCGATTTTTTCCGATTTTTTCCGATTTTTTCCGATTTTTTTTCCGATTTGTTTTCCGATTTTTTCCGATTTTTTTTCCGATTTTTTTCCGATGTTTCCCGATTTTTTCCGATTTTTTTCCGATTTTTTTTCCGATTTTTTCCGAATTTATTTTCCGATTTTTTCCCGATTTTTCTCGATTTTTCCCGATTTTTTCCGATTTTTCTCGATTTTTTTTCCGATTTTTTTTCCGATTTTTTCCGAATTTATTTTCCGATTTTTTTCCGATTTTTCCCGATTTTTCCCGATTTTTTCCGATTATTTTTCCGATTTTTTCCGATTTTTTCCGATTATTTTTCCGATTTTTTCCGAATTTTTCCGAATTTATTTTCCGATTTTTTTTTCCGATTTTTCCCGAATTTATTTTCCGATTTTTTTCCGATTTTTCCCGATTTTTCCCGATGTTTCCCGATTTTTTCCGATTTTTTTTCCGATTTTTTCCGAATTTATTTTCCGATTTTTTCCCGATTTTTCCCGATTTTTCCCGATTTTTTCCGATTTTTTTTCCGTTTTTTTCCGAATTTATTTTCCGATTTTTTTCGGATTTTTCCCGATTTTTCCCGATTTTTTTTCCGATTTTTTTTCCGATTTTCCCCGATTTTTCCCGATTTTTCCCGATTTTTCCCGATTTTTTCCGATTTTTTTTCCGATTTTTTTCCGATTTTTCCCGAATTTTTCCGATTTTTTCCGAATTTATTTTCCGATTTTTTCCGATTTTTTTCCGATTTTTCCCGATTTTTTTCCGATTTTTCCCGATTTTTCCCGATTTTTTCCGATTTTTTTCCGATTTTTCCCGAATTTTTCCGATTTTTTCCGAATTTATTTTCCGATTTTTTCCGATTTTTTTCCGATTTTTCCCGATTTTTTCCGATTTTTTTTCCGATTTTTCCCGATTTTTTCCGATTTTTTTTCCGATTTTTTTCCGATTTTTCCCGAATTTTTCCGATTTTTTCCGAATTTATTTTCCGATTTTTTCCGATTTTTTTCCGATTTTTCCCGATTTTTTTCCGAATTTATTTTCCGATTTTTTTCGGATTTTTCCCGATTTTCCCGATTTTTTTTCCGATTTTTTTTCCGATTTTTCCCGATTTTTCCCGATTTTTCCCGATTTTTCCCGATTTTTTCCGATGTTTCCCGATTTTTTCCGATTTTTTTTCCGATTTTTTCCGAATTTATTTTCCGATTTTTTCCCGATTTTTCCCGATTTTTCCCGATTTTTTTCCGATTTTTTTTCCGATTTTTCCCGATTTTTTCCGATTTTTTCCGAATTTATTTTCCGATTTTTTCCCGATTTTTCTCGATTTTTCCCGATTTTTTCCGATTTTTCTCGATTTTTTTTCCGATTTTTTTTCCGATTTTTTCCGAATTTATTTTCCGATTTTTTTCCGATTTTTCCCGATTTTTCCCGATTTTTTCCGATTATTTTTCCGATTTTTTCCGATTATTTTTCCGATTTTTTCTGATTATTTTTCCGATTTTTTCCGAATTTATTTTCCGATTTTTTCCCAATTTTTCCGATTTTTTTTTCCGATTTTTCCCGAATTTATTTTCCGATTTTTTTCCGATTTTTCCCGATTTTTCCCGATTTTTCCCGATTTTTTCCAATTTTTTTTCCGTTTTTTTCCGAATTTATTTTCCGATTTTTTTCGGATTTTTCCCGATTTTTCCCGATTTTTTTTCCGATTTTTTTTCCGATTTTCCCCGATTTTCCCCGATTTTTCCCGATTTTTCCCGATTTTTTCCGATTTTTTTTCCGATTTTTTTCCGATTTTTCCCGAATTTTTCCGATTTTTTCCGAATTTATTTTCCGATTTTTTCCGATTTTTTTCCGATTTTTCCCGATTTTTTTCCGATTTTTCCCGATTTTTTCCGATTTTTTTTCCGATTTTTTTCCGATTTTTCCCGAATTTTTCCGATTTTTTCCGAATTTATTTTCCGATTTTTTCCGATTTTTTTCCGATTTTTCCCGATTTTTTTCCGATTTTTTTTCCGATTTTTTCCGAATTTATTTTCCGATTTTTTCCCGATTTTTCCCGATTTTTCCCGATTTTTTCCGATTTTTTTTCCGTTTTTTTCCGAATTTATTTTCCGATTTTTTTCGGATTTTTCCCGATTTTTCCCGATTTTTTTTCCGATTTTTTTTCCGATTTTTCCCGATTTTTCCCGATTTTTTCCGATTTTTTCCGATTTTTTCCGATTTTTTTTCCGATTTGTTTTCCGATTTTTTCCGATTTTTTTTCCGATTTTTTTCCGATTTTTCCCGAATTTTTCCGATTTTTTCCGAATTTATTTTCCGATTTTTTCCGATTTTTTTTCCGATTTTTTTCCGATTTTTCCCGATGTTTCCCGATTTTTTCCGATTTTTTTTCCGTTTTTTTCCGAATTTATTTTCCGATTTTTTTCGGATTTTTCCCGATTTTTCCCGATTTTTTTTCCGATTTTTTTTCCGATTTTCCCCGATTTTTCCCGATTTTTCCCGATTTTTCCCGATTTTTTCCGATTTTTTTTCCGATTTTTTTCCGATTTTTCCCGAATTTTTCCGATTTTTTCCGAATTTATTTTCCGATTTTTTCCGATTTTTTTCCGATTTTTCCCGATTTTTTCCGATTTTTCCCGATTTTTCCCGATTTTTTCCGATTTTTTTTCCGATTTTTTTCCGATTTTTCCCGAATTTTTCCGATTTTTTCCGAATTTATTTTCCGATTTTTTTCCGATTTTTTTCCGATTTTTCCCGATTTTTTTCCGATTTTTTTTCCGATTTTTTCCGAATTTATTTTCCGATTTTTTCCCGATTTTTCTCGATTTTTCCCGATTTTTTCCGATTATTTTTCCGATTTTTTCCGAATTTATTTTCCGATTTTTTCCCGATTTTTCCCGATTTTTCCCGATTTTTTCCGATTTTTTTTCCGTTTTTTTCCGAATTTATTTTCCGATTTTTTTCGGATTTTTCCCGATTTTTCCCGATTTTTTTTCCGATTTTTTTTCCGATTTTTCCCGATTTTTCCCGATTTTTCCCGATTTTTTCCGATTTTTTCCGATTTTTTTTCCGATTTGTTTTCCGATTTTTTCCGATTTTTTTTCCGATTTTTTTCCGATTTTTCCCGAATTTTTCCGATTTTTTCCGAATTTATTTTCCGATTTTTTCCGATTTTTTTCCGATTTTTCCCGATTTTTTTCCGATTTTTCCCGATTTTTCCCGATTTTTTCCGATTTTTTTTCCGATTTTTTTCCGATTTTTCCCGAATTTTTCCGATTTTTTCCGAATTTATTTTCCGATTTTTCCCGATTTTTCCCGATGTTTCCCGATTTTTTCCGATTTTTTTTCCGATTTTTTCCGAATTTATTTTCCGATTTTTTCCCGATTTTTCCCGATTTTTCCCGATTTTTTCCGATTTTTTTTCAGTTTTTTTCCGAATTTATTTTCCGATTTTTTTCGGATTTTTCCCGATTTTTCCCGATTTTTTTTCCGATTTTTTTTCCGATTTTCCCCGATTTTTCCCGATTTTTCCCGATTTTTCCCGATTTTTTCCGATTTTTTTTCCGATTTTTTTCCGATTTTTCCCGAATTTTTCCGATTTTTTCCGAATTTTATTTTCCGATTTTTTCCGATTTTTTTCCGATTTTTCCCGATTTTTTTCCGATTTTTCCCGATTTTTCCCGATTTTTTCCGATTTTTTTCCGATTTTTCCCGAATTTTTCCGATTTTTTCCGAATTTATTTTCCGATTTTTTCCGATTTTTTTCCGATTTTTCCCGATTTTTTTTCCGATTTTTTTTCCGATTTTTTCCGAATTTATTTTCCGATTTTTTTCCGATTTTTCCCGATTTTTCCCGATTTTTTCCGATTATTTTTCCGATTTTTTCCGATTATTTTTCCGATTTTTTCCGATTATTTTTCCGATTTTTTCCGAATTTATTTTCCGATTTTTTCCCAATTTTTCCGATTTTTTTTTCCGATTTTTCCCGAATTTATTTTCCGATTTTTTTCCGATTTTTCCCGATTTTTCCCGATGTTTCCCGATTTTTTCCGATTTTTTTTCCGATTTTTTCCGAATTTATTTTCCGATTTTTTCCCGATTTTTCCCGATTTTTCCCGATTTTTTCCGATTTTTTTTCCGTTTTTTTCCGAATTTATTTTCCGATTTTTTTTCCGATTTTTCCCGATTTTTCCCGATGTTTCCCGATTTTTTCCGATTTTTTTTCCGATTTTTTCCGAATTTATTTTCCGATTTTTTCCCGATTTTTCCCGATTTTTCCCGATTTTTTCCGATTTTTTTTCCGTTTTTTTCCGAATTTATTTTCCGATTTTTTTCGGATTTTTCCCGATTTTCCCGATTTTTTTTCCGATTTTTTTTCCGATTTTTCCCGATTTTTCCCGATTTTTCCCGATTTTTTCCGATTTTTTCCGATTTTTCCCGATTTTTCCCGATTTTTCCCGATTTTTTTCCGATTTTTTTTCCGATTTTTCCCGATTTTTCCCGATTTTTCCCGATTTTTTCCGATTTTTTCCGATTTTTTCCGATTTTTTTTCCGATTTGTTTTCCGATTTTTTCCGATTTTTTTTCCGATTTTTTTCCGATTTTTCCCGAATTTTTCCGATTTTTTCCGAATTTATTTTCCGATTTTTTCCGATTTTTTTCCGATTTTTCCCGATTTTTTTCCGATTTTTTTTCCGATTTTTTTTCCGATTTTTTTCTCGATTTTTCCCGATTTTTTCCGATTTTTCTCGATTTTTTTTCCGATTTTTTTTCCGATTTTTTCCGAATTTATTTTCCGATTTTTTCCCAATTTTTCCGATTTATTTTCCGATTTTTTTTCCGATTTTTCCCGATTTTTCCCGATGTTTCCCGATTTTTTCCGATTTTTTTTCCGATTTTTTCCGAATTTATTTTCCGATTTTTTCCCGATTTTTCCCGAATTTTTCCGATTTTTTCCGAATTTATTTTCCGATTTTTTCCGATTTTTTTCCGATTTTTCCCGATTTTTTTCCGATTTTTTTTCCGATTTTTTCCGAATTTATTTTCCGATTTTTTCCCGATTTTTCTCGATTTTTCCCGATTTTTTCCGATTTTTCTCGATTTTTTTTCCGATTTTTTTTCCGATTTTTTCCGAATTTATTTTCCGATTTTTTTCCGATTTTTCCCGATTTTTCCCGATTGTTTCCGATTATTTTTCCGATTTTTTCCGATTATTTTTCCGATTTTTTCCGATTATTTTTCCGATTTTTTCCGAATTTATTTTCCGATTTTTTCCCAATTTTTCCGATTTTTTTTCCGATTTTTCCCGAATTTATTTTCCGATTTTTTTCCGATTTTTCCCGATTTTTCCCGATGCTTCCCGATTTTTTCCGATTTTTTTTCCGATTTTTTCCGAATTTATTTTCCGATTTTTTCCCGATTTTTCCCGATTTTTCCCGATGTTTCCCGATTTTTTCCGATTTTTTTTCCGATTTTTTCCGAATTTATTTTCCGATTTTTTCCCGATTTTTCCCGAATTTTTCCGATTTTTTCCGAATTTATTTTCCGAATTTTTCCGATTTTTTTCCGATTTTTCCCGATTTTTTTCCGATTTTTTTTCCGATTTTTTCCGAATTTATTTTCCGATTTTTTCCCGATTTTTCTCGATTTTTCCCGATTTTTTCCGATTTTTCTCGATTTTTTTTCCGATTTTTTTTCCGATTTTTTCCGAATTTATTTTCCGATTTTTTTCCGATTTTTCCCGATTTTTCCCGATTTTTTCCGATTATTTTTCCGATTTTTTCCGATTATTTTTCCGATTTTTTCCGATTATTTTTCCGATTTTTTCCGAATTTATTTTCCGATTTTTTCCCAATTTTTCCGATTTTTTTTTCCGATTTTTCCCGAATTTATTTTCCGATTTTTTTCCGATTTTTCCCGATTTTTCCCGATGTTTCCCGATTTTTTCCGATTTTTTTTCCGATTTTTTCCGAATTTATTTTCCGATTTTTTCCCGATTTTTCCCGATTTTTCCCGATTTTTTCCGATTTTTTTTCCGTTTTTTTCCGAATTTATTTTCCGATTTTTTTTCCGATTTTTCCCGATTTTTCCCGATGTTTCCCGATTTTTTCCGATTTTTTTTCCGATTTTTCCGAATTTATTTTCCGATTTTTTCCCGATTTTTCCCGATTTTTCCCGATTTTTTCCGATTTTTTTTCCGTTTTTTTCCGAATTTATTTTCCGATTTTTTTCGGATTTTTCCCGATTTTCCCGATTTTTTTTCCGATTTTTTTTCCGATTTTTCCCGATTTTTCCCGATTTTTCCCGATTTTTTCCGATTTTTTCCGATTTTTCCCGATTTTTCCCGATTTTTCCCGATTTTTTTCCGATTTTTTTTCCGATTTGTTTTCCGATTTTTTCCGATTTTTTTTCCGATTTTTTTCCGATTTTTCCCGAATTTTTCCGATTTTTTCCGAATTTATTTTCCGATTTTTTCCGATTTTTTTCCGATTTTTCCCGATTTTTTTCCGATTTTTTTTCCGATTTTTTTCTCGATTTTTCCCGATTTTTTCCGATTTTTCTCGATTTTTTTTCCGATTTTTTTTCCGATTTTTTCCGAATTTATTTTCCGATTTTTTTCCGATTTTTCCCGATTTTTTCCGATTATTTTTCCGATTTTTTCCGATTATTTTTCCGATTTTTTCCGATTATTTTTCCGATTTTTTCCGAATTTATTTTCCGATTTTTTCCCAATTTTTCCGATTTTTTTTTCCGATTTTTCCCGAATTTATTTTCCGATTTTTTTCCGATTTTTCCCGATTTTTCCCGATGTTTCCCGATTTTTTCCGATTTTTTTTCCGATTTTTTCCGAATTTATTTTCCGATTTTTTCCCGATTTTTCCCGATTTTTCCCGATTTTTTCCGATTTTTTTTCAGTTTTTTTCCGAATTTTTTTTCCGATTTTTTTTCCGATTTTCCCCGATTTTTCCCGATTTTTCCCGATTTTTTCCGATTTTTTTTCCGATTTTTTTCCGATTTTTCCCGAATTTTTCCGATTTTTTCCGAATTTATTTTCCGATTTTTTCCGATTTTTTTCCGATTTTTCCCGATTTTTTTCCGATTTTTCCCGATTTTTCCCGATTTTTTCCGATTTTTTCCGATTTTTTCCGATTTTTTTTCCGATTTGTTTTCCGATTTTTTCCGATTTTTTTCCGATTTTTCCCGATTTTTCCCGATTTTTTCCGATTTTTTCCGATTTTTTCCGATTTGTTTTCCGATTTGTTTTCCGATTTTTTCCGATTTTTTTTCCGATTTTTTTCCGTTTTTTCCCGAATTTTTCCGATTTTTTCCGAATTTATTTTCCGATTTTTTCCGATTTTTTTCCGATTTTTCCCGATTTTTTTCCGATTTTTTTTCCGATTTTTTTCTCGATTTTTCCCGATTTTTTCCGATTTTTCTCGATTTTTTTTCCGATTTTTTTTCCGATTTTTTCCGAATTTATTTTCCGATTTTTTTCCGATTTTTCCCGATTTTTTCCGATTATTTTTCCGATTTTTTCCGATTATTTTTCCGATTTTTTCCGATTATTTTTCCGATTTTTTCCGAATTTATTTTCCGATTTTTTCCCAATTTTTCCGATTTTTTTTTCCGATTTTTCCCGAATTTATTTTCCGATTTTTTTCCGATTTTTCCCGATTTTTCCCGATTTTTCCCGATTTTTTCCGATTTTTTTTCAGTTTTTTTCCGAATTTATTTTCCGATTTTTTTCGGATTTTTCCCGATTTTTCCCGATTTTTTTTCCGATTTTTTTTCCGATTTTCCCCGATTTTTCCCGATTTTTCCCGATTTTTCCCGATTTTTTCCGATTTTTTTTCCGATTTTTTTCCGATTTTTCCCGAATTTTTCCGATTTTTTCCGAATTTTATTTTCCGATTTTTTCCGATTTTTTTCCGATTTTTCCCGATTTTTTTCCGATTTTTCCCGATTTTTCCCGATTTTTTCCGATTTTTTTCCGATTTTTCCCGAATTTTTCCGATTTTTTCCGAATTTATTTTCCGATTTTTTCCGATTTTTTTCCGATTTTTCCCGATTTTTTCCGATTTTTTTTCCGATTTTTCCCGATTTTTTCCGATTTTTTTTCCGATTTTTTTCCGATTTTTCCCGAATTTTTCCGATTTTTTCCGAATTTATTTTCCGATTTTTTCCGATTTTTTTCCGATTTTTCCCGATTTTTTTCCGAATTTATTTTCCGATTTTTCCGAATTTATTTTCCGATTTTTTCCCGATTTTTCTCGATTTTTCCCGATTTTTTCCGATTATTTTTCCGATTTTTTCCGAATTTATTTTCCGATTTTTTCCCGATTTTTCCCGATTTTTCCCGATTTTTTCCGATTTTTTTTCCGTTTTTTTCCGAATTTATTTTCCGATTTTTTTCGGATTTTTCCCGATTTTTCCCGATTTTTTTTCCGTTTTTTTCCGAATTTATTTTCCGATTTTTTTCGGATTTTTCCCGATTTTTCCCGATTTTTTTTCCGATTTTTTTTCCGATTTTTCCCGATTTTTCCCGATTTTTCCCGATTTTTCCCGATTTTTTCCGATTATTTTTCCGATTTTTTCCGATTATTTTTCCGATTTTTTCCGAATTTATTTTCCGATTTTTTCCCAATTTTTCCGATTTTTTTTCCGATTTTTCCCGAATTTATTTTCCGATTTTTTTTCCGATTTTTCCCGATTTTTCCCGATGTTTCCCGATTTTTTCCGATTTTTTTTCCGATTTTTTCCGAATTTATTTTCCGATTTTTTCCCGATTTTTCCCGATTTTTCCCGATTTTTTCCGATTTTTTTTCCGTTTTTTTCCGAATTTATTTTCCGATTTTTTTCGGATTTTTCCCGATTTTCCCGATTTTTTTTCCGATTTTTTTTCCGATTTTTCCCGATTTTTCCCGATTTTTCCCGATTTTTTCCGATTTTTTCCGATTTTTTCCGATTTTTTTTCCGATTTGTTTTCCGATTTTTTCCGATTTTTTTTCCGATTTTTTTCCGATGTTTCCCGATTTTTTCCGATTTTTTTCCGATTTTTTTTCCGATTTTTTCCGAATTTATTTTCCGATTTTTTCCCGATTTTTCTCGATTTTTCCCGATTTTTTCCGATTTTTCTCGATTTTTTTTCCGATTTTTTTTCCGATTTTTTCCGAATTTATTTTCCGATTTTTTTCCGATTTTTCCCGATTTTTCCCGATTTTTTCCGATTATTTTTCCGATTTTTTCCGATTTTTTCCGATTATTTTTCCGATTTTTTCCGAATTTTTCCGAATTTATTTTCCGATTTTTTTTTCCGATTTTTCCCGAATTTATTTTCCGATTTTTTTCCGATTTTTCCCGATTTTTCCCGATGTTTCCCGATTTTTTCCGATTTTTTTTCCGATTTTTTCCGAATTTATTTTCCGATTTTTTCCCGATTTTTCCCGATTTTTCCCGATTTTTTCCGATTTTTTTTCCGTTTTTTTCCGAATTTATTTTCCGATTTTTTTCGGATTTTTCCCGATTTTTCCCGATTTTTTTTCCGATTTTTTTTCCGATTTTCCCCGATTTTTCCCGATTTTTCCCGATTTTTCCCGATTTTTTCCGATTTTTTTTCCGATTTTTTTCCGATTTTTCCCGAATTTTTCCGATTTTTTCCGAATTTATTTTCCGATTTTTTCCGATTTTTTTCCGATTTTTCCCGATTTTTTTCCGATTTTTCCCGATTTTTCCCGATTTTTTCCGATTTTTTTCCGATTTTTCCCGAATTTTTCCGATTTTTTCCGAATTTATTTTCCGATTTTTTCCGATTTTTTTCCGATTTTTCCCGATTTTTTCCGATTTTTTTTCCGATTTTTCCCGATTTTTTCCGATTTTTTTTCCGATTTTTTTCCGATTTTTCCCGAATTTTTCCGATTTTTTCCGAATTTATTTTCCGATTTTTTCCGATTTTTTTCCGATTTTTCCCGATTTTTTTCCGAATTTATTTTCCGATTTTTTTCGGATTTTTCCCGATTTTCCCGATTTTTTTTCCGATTTTTTTTCCGATTTTTCCCGATTTTTCCCGATTTTTCCCGATTTTTCCCGATTTTTTCCGATGTTTCCCGATTTTTTCCGATTTTTTTTCCGATTTTTTCCGAATTTATTTTCCGATTTTTTCCCGATTTTTCCCGATTTTTCCCGATTTTTTTCCGATTTTTTTTCCGATTTTTCCCGATTTTTTCCGATTTTTCCCGATTTTTTCCGATTTTTTCCGAATTTATTTTCCGATTTTTTCCCGATTTTTCTCGATTTTTCCCGATTTTTTCCGATTTTTCTCGATTTTTTTTCCGATTTTTTTTCCGATTTTTTCCGAATTTATTTTCCGATTTTTTTCCGATTTTTCCCGATTTTTCCCGATTTTTTCCGATTATTTTTCCGATTTTTTCCGATTATTTTTCCGATTTTTTCTGATTATTTTTCCGATTTTTTCCGAATTTATTTTCCGATTTTTTCCCAATTTTTCCGATTTTTTTTTCCGATTTTTCCCGAATTTATTTTCCGTTTTTTTTCCGATTTTTCCCGATTTTTCCCGATGTTTCCCGATTTTTTCCGATTTTTTTTCCGTTTTTTTCCGAATTTATTTTCCGATTTTTTTCGGATTTTTCCCGATTTTTCCCGATTTTTTTTCCGATTTTTTTTCCGATTTTCCCCGATTTTCCCCGATTTTTCCCGATTTTTCCCGATTTTTTCCGATTTTTTTTCCGATTTTTTTCCGATTTTTCCCGAATTTTTCCGATTTTTTCCGAATTTATTTTCCGATTTTTTCCGATTTTTTTCCGATTTTTCCCGATTTTTTTCCGATTTTTCCCGATTTTTTCCGATTTTTTTTCCGATTTTTTTCCGATTTTTCCCGAATTTTTCCGATTTTTTCCGAATTTATTTTCCGATTTTTTCCGATTTTTTTCCGATTTTTCCCGATTTTTTTCCGATTTTTTTTCCGATTTTTTCCGAATTTATTTTCCGATTTTTTCCCGATTTTTCCCGATTTTTCCCGATTTTTTCCGATTTTTTTTCCGTTTTTTTCCGAATTTATTTTCCGATTTTTTTCGGATTTTTCCCGATTTTTTTTCCGATTTTTTTTCCGATTTTTCCCGATTTTTCCCGATTTTTTCCGATTTTTTCCGATTTTTTCCGATTTTTTTTCCGATTTGTTTTCCGATTTTTTCCGATTTTTTTTCCGATTTTTTTCCGATTTTTCCCGAATTTTTCCGATTTTTTCCGAATTTATTTTCCGATTTTTTCCGATTTTTTTTCCGATTTTTTTCCGATTTTTCCCGATGTTTCCCGATTTTTTCCGATTTTTTTTCCGTTTTTTTCCGAATTTATTTTCCGATTTTTTTCGGATTTTTCCCGATTTTTCCCGATTTTTTTTCCGATTTTTTTTCCGATTTTCCCCGATTTTTCCCGATTTTTCCCGATTTTTCCCGATTTTTTCCGATTTTTTTTCCGATTTTTTTCCGATTTTTCCCGAATTTTTCCGATTTTTTCCGAATTTATTTTCCGATTTTTTCCGATTTTTTTCCGATTTTTCCCGATTTTTTCCGATTTTTCCCGATTTTTCCCGATTTTTTCCGATTTTTTTTCCGATTTTTTTCCGATTTTTCCCGAATTTTTCCGATTTTTTCCGAATTTATTTTCCGATTTTTTCCGATTTTTTTCCGATTTTTCCCGATTTTTTTCCGATTTTTTTTCCGATTTTTTCCGAATTTATTTTCCGATTTTTTCCCGATTTTTCTCGATTTTTCCCGATTTTTTCCGATTATTTTTCCGATTTTTTCCGAATTTATTTTCCGATTTTTTCCCGATTTTTCCCGATTTTTCCCGATTTTTTCCGATTTTTTTTCCGTTTTTTTCCGAATTTATTTTCCGATTTTTTTCGGATTTTTCCCGATTTTTCCCGATTTTTTTTCCGATTTTTTTTCCGATTTTTCCCGATTTTTCCCGATTTTTCCCGATTTTTTCCGATTTTTTCCGATTTTTTTTCCGATTTGTTTTCCGATTTTTTCCGATTTTTTTTCCGATTTTTTTCCGATTTTTCCCGAATTTTTCCGATTTTTTCCGAATTTATTTTCCGATTTTTTCCGATTTTTTTCCGATTTTTCCCGATTTTTTTCCGATTTTTCCCGATTTTTCCCGATTTTTTCCGATTTTTTTTCCGATTTTTTTCCGATTTTTCCCGAATTTTTCCGATTTTTTCCGAATTTATTTTCCGATTTTTTCCGATTTTTTTCGATTTTTCCCGATTTTTTCCGATTATTTTTCCGATTTTTTCCGAATTTATTTTCCGATTTTTTCCCGATTTTTCCCGATTTTTCCCGATTTTTTCCGATTTTTTTTCCGTTTTTTTCCGAATTTATTTTCCGATTTTTTTCGGATTTTTCCCGATTTTTCCCGATTTTTTTTCCGATTTTTTTTCCGATTTTTCCCGATTTTTCCCGATTTTTCCCGATTTTTTCCGATTTTTTCCGATTTTTTCCGATTTTTTTTCCGATTTGTTTTCCGATTTTTTCCGATTTTTTTTCCGATTTTTTTCCGATTTTTCCCGAATTTTTCCGATTTTTTCCGAATTTATTTTCCGATTTTTTCCGATTTTTTTTCCGATTTTTTTCCGATTTTTCCCGATGTTTCCCGATTTTTTCCGATTTTTTTTCCGTTTTTTTCCGAATTTATTTTCCGATTTTTTTCGGATTTTTCCCGATTTTTCCCGATTTTTTTTCCGATTTTTTTTCCGATTTTCCCCGATTTTTCCCGATTTTTCCCGATTTTTCCCGATTTTTTCCGATTTTTTTTCCGATTTTTTTCCGATTTTTCCCGAATTTTTCCGATTTTTTCCGAATTTATTTTCCGATTTTTTCCGATTTTTTTCCGATTTTTCCCGATTTTTTTCCGATTTTTTTTCCGATTTTTTCCGAATTTATTTTCCGATTTTTTCCCGATTTTTCTCGATTCTTCCCGATTTTTTCCGAATTTATTTTCCGATTTTTTCCGATTTTTTTCCGATTTTTCCCGATTTTTTTCCGATTTTTTTTCCGATTTTTTCCGAATTTATTTTCCGATTTTTTCCCGATTTTTCTCGATTTTTCCCGATTTTTTCCGATTTTTCTCGATTTTTTTTCCGATTTTTTTTCCGATTTTTTCCGAATTTATTTTCCGATTTTTTTCCGATTTTTCCCGATTTTTCCCGATTTTTTCCGATTATTTTTCCGATTTTTTCCGATTATTTTTCCGATTTTTTCCGATTATTTTTCCGATTTTTTCCGAATTTATTTTCCGATTTTTTCCCAATTTTTCCGATTTTTTTTTCCGATTTTTCCCGAATTTATTTTCCGATTTTTTTCCGATTTTTCCCGATTTTTCCCGATGTTTCCCGATTTTTTCCGATTTTTTTTCCGATTTTTTCCGAATTTATTTTCCGATTTTTTTCCGATTTTTCCCGATTTTTCCCGATTTTTTCCGATTATTTTTCCGATTTTTTCCGATTATTTTTCCGATTTTTTCCGATTATTTTTCCGATTTTTTCCGAATTTATTTTCCGATTTTTTCCCAATTTTTCCGATTTTTTTTTCCGATTTTTCCCGAATTTATTTTCCGATTTTTTTCCGATTTTTCCCGATTTTTCCCGATGTTTCCCGATTTTTTCCGATTTTTTTTCCGTTTTTTTCCGAATTTATTTTCCGATTTTTTTCGGATTTTTCCCGATTTTTCCCGATTTTTCCCGATTTTTCCCGATTTTTTCCGATTTTTTTCCGATTTTTTTTCCGATTTTTTCCGAATTTATTTTCCGATTTTTTCCCGATTTTTCTCGATTCTTCCCGATTTTTTCCGAATTTATTTTCCGATTTTTTCCGATTTTTTTCCGATTTTTCCCGATTTTTTTCCGATTTTTTTTCCGATTTTTTCCGAATTTATTTTCCGATTTTTTCCCGATTTTTCTCGATTTTTCCCGATTTTTTCCGATTTTTCTCGATTTTTTTTCCGATTTTTTTTCCGATTTTTTCCGAATTTATTTTCCGATTTTTTTCCGATTTTTCCCGATTTTTCCCGATTTTTTCCGATTATTTTTCCGATTTTTTCCGATTATTTTTCCGATTTTTTCCGATTATTTTTCCGATTTTTTCCGAATTTATTTTCCGATTTTTTCCCAATTTTTCCGATTTTTTTTTCCGATTTTTCCCGAATTTATTTTCCGATTTTTTTCCGATTTTTCCCGATTTTTCCCGATTTTTCCCGATTTTTTCCGATTTTTTTTCCGATTTTTTCCGAATTTATTTTCCGATTTTTTCCCGATTTTTCCCGATTTTTCCCGATTTTTTCCGATTTTTTTTCCGTTTTTTTCCGAATTTATTTTCCGATTTTTTTCGGATTTTTCCCGATTTTTCCCGATTTTTTTTCCGATTTTTTTTCCGATTTTTCCCGAATTTTTCCGATTTTTTCCGAATTTATTTTCCGATTTTTTCCGATTTTTTTCCGATTTTTTTTCCGATTTTTTCCGAATTTATTTTCCGATTTTTTCCCGATTTTTCTCGATTCTTCCCGATTTATTTTCCGATTTTTTCCGATTTTTTTTCCGATTTTTTTCCGATTTTTCCCGATGTTTCCAGATTTTTTCCGATTTTTTTTCCGTTTTTTTCCGAATTTATTTTCCGATTTTTTTCGGATTTTTCCCGATTTTTCCCGATTTTTTTTCCGATTTTTTTTCCGATTTTCCCCGATTTTTCCCGATTTTTCCCGATTTTTCCCGATTTTTTCCGATTTTTTTTCCGATTTTTTTCCGATTTTTCCCGAATTTTTCCGATTTTTTCCGAATTTATTTTCCGATTTTTTCCGATTTTTTTCCGATTTTTCCCGATTTTTTCCGATTTTTCCCGATTTTTCCCGATTTTTTCCGATTTTTTTTCCGATTTTTTTCCGATTTTTCCCGAATTTTTCCGATTTTTTCCGAATTTATTTTCCGATTTTTTCCGATTTTTCTCGATTTTTCCCGATTTTTTTCCGATTTTTTTTCCGATTTTTTCCGAATTTATTTTCCGATTTTTTCCCGATTTTTCTCGATTTTTCCCGATTTTTTCCGATTATTTTTCCGATTTTTTCCGAATTTATTTTCCGATTTTTTCCCGATTTTTCCCGATTTTTCCCGATTTTTTCCGATTTTTTTTCCGTTTTTTTCCGAATTTATTTTCCGATTTTTTTCGGATTTTTCCCGATTTTTCCCGATTTTTTTTCCGATTTTTTTTCCGATTTTTCCCGATTTTTCCCGATTTTTCCCGATTTTTTCCGATTTTTTCCGATTTTTTTTCCGATTTGTTTTCCGATTTTTTCCGATTTTTTTTCCGATTTTTTTCCGATTTTTCCCGAATTTTTCCGATTTTTTCCGAATTTATTTTCCGATTTTTTCCGATTTTTTTCCGATTTTTCCCGATTTTTTTCCGATTTTTCCCGATTTTTCCCGATTTTTTCCGATTTTTTTTCCGATTTTTTTCCGATTTTTCCCGAATTTTTCCGATTTTTTCCGAATTTATTTTCCGATTTTTTCCGATTTTTTTCGATTTTTCCCGATTTTTTCCGATTATTTTTCCGATTTTTTCCGAATTTATTTTCCGATTTTTTCCCGATTTTTCCCGATTTTTCCCGATTTTTTCCGATTTTTTTTCCGTTTTTTTCCGAATTTATTTTCCGATTTTTTTCGGATTTTTCCCGATTTTTCCCGATTTTTTTTCCGATTTTTTTTCCGATTTTTCCCGATTTTTCCCGATTTTTCCCGATTTTTTCCGATTTTTTCCGATTTTTTCCGATTTTTTTTCCGATTTGTTTTCCGATTTTTTCCGATTTTTTTTCCGATTTTTTTCCGATTTTTCCCGAATTTTTCCGATTTTTTCCGAATTTATTTTCCGATTTTTTCCGATTTTTTTTCCGATTTTTTTCCGATTTTTCCCGATGTTTCCCGATTTTTTCCGATTTTTTTTCCGTTTTTTTCCGAATTTATTTTCCGATTTTTTTCGGATTTTTCCCGATTTTTCCCGATTTTTTTTCCGATTTTTTTTCCGATTTTCCCCGATTTTTCCCGATTTTTCCCGATTTTTCCCGATTTTTTCCGATTTTTTTTCCGATTTTTTTCCGATTTTTCCCGAATTTTTCCGATTTTTTCCGAATTTATTTTCCGATTTTTTCCGATTTTTTTCCGATTTTTCCCGATTTTTTTCCGATTTTTTTTCCGATTTTTTCCGAATTTATTTTCCGATTTTTTCCCGATTTTTCTCGATTCTTCCCGATTTTTTCCGAATTTATTTTCCGATTTTTTCCGATTTTTTTCCGATTTTTCCCGATTTTTTTCCGATTTTTTTTCCGATTTTTTCCGAATTTATTTTCCGATTTTTTCCCGATTTTTCTCGATTTTTCCCGATTTTTTCCGATTTTTCTCGATTTTTTTTCCGATTTTTTTTCCGATTTTTTCCGAATTTATTTTCCGATTTTTTTCCGATTTTTCCCGATTTTTCCCGATTTTTTCCGATTATTTTTCCGATTTTTTCCGATTATTTTTCCGATTTTTTCCGATTATTTTTCCGATTTTTTCCGAATTTATTTTCCGATTTTTTCCCAATTTTTCCGATTTTTTTTTCCGATTTTTCCCGAATTTATTTTCCGATTTTTTTCCGATTTTTCCCGATTTTTCCCGATGTTTCCCGATTTTTTCCGATTTTTTTTCCGATTTTTTCCGAATTTATTTTCCGATTTTTTTCCGATTTTTCCCGATTTTTCCCGATTTTTTCCGATTATTTTTCCGATTTTTTCCGATTATTTTTCCGATTTTTTCCGATTATTTTTCCGATTTTTTCCGAATTTATTTTCCGATTTTTTCCCAATTTTTCCGATTTTTTTTTCCGATTTTTCCCGAATTTATTTTCCGATTTTTTTCCGATTTTTCCCGATTTTTCCCGATGTTTCCCGATTTTTTCCGATTTTTTTTCCGTTTTTTTCCGAATTTATTTTCCGATTTTTTTCGGATTTTTCCCGATTTTTCCCGATTTTTCCCGATTTTTCCCGATTTTTTCCGATTTTTTTCCGATTTTTTTTCCGATTTTTTCCGAATTTATTTTCCGATTTTTTCCCGATTTTTCTCGATTCTTCCCGATTTTTTCCGAATTTATTTTCCGATTTTTTCCGATTTTTTTCCGATTTTTCCCGATTTTTTTCCGATTTTTTTTCCGATTTTTTCCGAATTTATTTTCCGATTTTTTCCCGATTTTTCTCGATTTTTCCCGATTTTTTCCGATTTTTCTCGATTTTTTTTCCGATTTTTTTTCCGATTTTTTCCGAATTTATTTTCCGATTTTTTTCCGATTTTTCCCGATTTTTCCCGATTTTTTCCGATTATTTTTCCGATTTTTTCCGATTATTTTTCCGATTTTTTCCGATTATTTTTCCGATTTTTTCCGAATTTATTTTCCGATTTTTTCCCAATTTTTCCGATTTTTTTTTCCGATTTTTCCCGAATTTATTTTCCGATTTTTTTCCGATTTTTCCCGATTTTTCCCGATGTTTCCCGATTTTTTCCGATTTTTTTTCCGATTTTTTCCGAATTTATTTTCCGATTTTTTCCCGATTTTTCCCGATTTTTCCCGATTTTTTCCGATTTTTTTTCCGTTTTTTTCCGAATTTATTTTCCGATTTTTTTCGGATTTTTCCCGATTTTTCCCGATTTTTCCCGATTTTTCCCGATTTTTTCCGATTTTTTTTCCGATTTTTCCCGAATTTTTCCGATTTTTTCCGAATTTATTTTCCGATTTTTTCCGATTTTTTTCCGATTTTTTTCCGATTTTTTTTCCGATTTTTTCCGAATTTATTTTCCGATTTTTTCCCGATTTTTCTCGATTCTTCCCGATTTATTTTCCGATTTTTTCCGATTTTTTTTCCGATTTTTTTCCGATTTTTCCCGATGTTTCCCGATTTTTTCCGATTTTTTTTCCGTTTTTTTCCGAATTTATTTTCCGATTTTTTTCGGATTTTTCCCGATTTTTCCCGATTTTTTTTCCGATTTTTTTTCCGATTTTCCCCGATTTTTCCCGATTTTTCCCGATTTTTCCCGATTTTTTCCGATTTTTTTTCCGATTTTTTTCCGATTTTTCCCGAATTTTTCCGATTTTTTCCGAATTTATTTTCCGATTTTTTCCGATTTTTTTCCGATTTTTCCCGATTTTTTTCCGATTTTTTTTCCGATTTTTTCCGAATTTATTTTCCGATTTTTTCCCGATTTTTCTCGATTCTTCCCGATTTTTTCCGAATTTATTTTCCGATTTTTTCCGATTTTTTTCCGATTTTTTCCGAATTTATTTTCCGATTTTTTCCCGATTTTTCTCGATTTTTCCCGATTTTTTCCGATTTTTCTCGATTTTTTTTCCGATTTTTTTTCCGATTTTTTCCGAATTTATTTTCCGATTTTTTTCCGATTTTTCCCGATTTTTCCCGATTTTTTCCGATTATTTTTCCGATTTTTTCCGATTATTTTTCCGATTTTTTCCGATTATTTTTCAGATTTTTTCCGAATTTATTTTCCGATTTTTTCCCAATTTTTCCGATTTTTTTTTCCGATTTTTCCCGAATTTATTTTCCGATTTTTTTCCGATTTTTCCCGATTTTTCCCGATGTTTCCGGATTTTTTCCGATTTTTTTTCCGATTTTTTCCGAATTTATTTTCCGATTTTTTTCCGATTTTTCCCGATTTTTCCCGATTTTTTCCGATTATTTTTCCGATTTTTTCCGATTATTTTTCCGATTTTTTCCGATTATTTTTCCGATTTTTTCCGAATTTATTTTCCGATTTTTTCCCAATTTTTCCGATTTTTTTTTCCGATTTTTCCCGAATTTATTTTCCGATTTTTTTCCGATTTTTCCCGATTTTTCCCGATGTTTCCCGATTTTTTCCGATTTTTTTTCCGTTTTTTTCCGAATTTATTTTCCGATTTTTTTCGGATTTTTCCCGATTTTTCCCGATTTTTCCCGATTTTTCCCGATTTTTTCCGATTTTTTTCCGATTTTTTTTCCGATTTTTTCCGAATTTATTTTCCGATTTTTTCCCGATTTTTCTCGATTCTTCCCGATTTTTTCCGAATTTATTTTCCGATTTTTTCCGATTTTTTTCCGATTTTTCCCGATTTTTTTCCGATTTTTTTTCCGATTTTTTCCGAATTTATTTTCCGATTTTTTCCCGATTTTTCTCGATTTTTCCCGATTTTTTCCGATTTTTCTCGATTTTTTTTCCGATTTTTTTTCCGATTTTTTCCGAATTTATTTTCCGATTTTTTTCCGATTTTTCCCGATTTTTCCCGATTTTTTCCGATTATTTTTCCGATTTTTTCCGATTATTTTTCCGATTTTTTCCGATTATTTTTCCGATTTTTTCCGAATTTATTTTCCGATTTTTTCCCAATTTTTCCGATTTTTTTTTCCGATTTTTCCCGAATTTATTTTCCGATTTTTTTCCGATTTTTCCCGATTTTTCCCGATGTTTCCCGATTTTTTCCGATTTTTTTTCCGATTTTTTCCGAATTTATTTTCCGATTTTTTCCCGATTTTTCCCGATTTTTCCCGATTTTTTCCGATTTTTTTTCCGTTTTTTTCCGAATTTATTTTCCGATTTTTTTCGGATTTTTCCCGATTTTTCCCGATTTTTCCCGATTTTTCCCGATTTTTTCCGATTTTTTTTCCGATTTTTCCCGAATTTTTCCGATTTTTTCCGAATTTATTTTCCGATTTTTTCCGATTTTTTTCCGATTTTTTTCCGATTTTTTTTCCGATTTTTTCCGAATTTATTTTCCGATTTTTTCCCGATTTTTCTCGATTCTTCCCGATTTTTTCCGAATTTATTTTCCGATTTTTTCCGATTTTTTTCCGATTTTTCCCGATTTTTTTCCGATTTTTTTTCCGATTTTTTCCGAATTTATTTTCCGATTTTTTCCCGATTTTTCTCGATTTTTCCCGATTTTTTCCGATTTTTCTCGATTTTTTTTCCGATTTTTTTTCCGATTTTTTCCGAATTTATTTTCCGATTTTTTTCCGATTTTTCCCGATTTTTCCCGATTTTTTCCGATTATTTTTCCGATTTTTTCCGATTATTTTTCCGATTTTTTCCGATTATTTTTCCGATTTTTTCCGAATTTATTTTCCGATTTTTTCCCAATTTTTCCGATTTTTTTTTCCGATTTTTCCCGAATTTATTTTCCGATTTTTTTCCGATTTTTCCCGATTTTTCCCGATGTTTCCCGATTTTTTCCGATTTTTTTTCCGATTTTTTCCGAATTTATTTTCCGATTTTTTCCCGATTTTTCCCGATTTTTCCCGATTTTTTCCGATTTTTTTTCCGTTTTTTTCCGAATTTATTTTCCGATTTTTTTCGGATTTTTCCCGATTTTTCCCGATTTTTCCCGATTTTTTCCGATTTTTTTTCCGATTTTTTTCCGATTTTTCCCGAATTTTTCCGATTTTTTCCGAATTTATTTTCCGATTTTTTCCGATTTTTTTCCGATTTTTCCCGATTTTTTTCCGATTTTTTTTCCGATTTTTTCCGAATTTATTTTCCGATTTTTTCCCGATTTTTCTCGATTTTTCCCGATTTTTTCCGATTATTTTTCCGATTTTTTCCGAATTTATTTTCCGATTTTTTCCCGATTTTTCTCGATTTTTTCCGATTTTTTTCCGATTTTTCCCGATTTTTTTTCCGATTTTTTTTCCGATTTTTTCCGAATTTATTTTCCGATTTTTTTCCGATTTTTCCCGATTTTTTTCCGATCTTTCCCGATTTTTTTTCCGATTTTTTTTCCGATTTTTTCCGAATTTATTTTCCGATTTTTTCCCAATTTTTCCGATTTTTTTTTCCGATTTTTCCCGAATTTATTTTCCGATTTTTTTCCGATTTTTCCCGATTTTTCCCGATGTTTCCCGATTTTTTCCGATTTTTTTTCCGATTTTTTCCCGATTTTTCCCGATTTTTCCCAATTTTTTCGATTTTTTTTCCGTTTTTTTCCGAATTTATTTTCCGATTTTTTTCGGATTTTTCCCGATTTTTCCCGATTTTTTTTCCGATTTTTTTTCCGATTTTTCCCGATTTTTCCCGATTTTTTTTCCGATTTTTTTTCCGATTTTTCCCGATTTTTCCCGATTTTTTCCGATTATTTTTCCGATTTTTTCCGAATTTATTTTCCGATTTTTTCCCGATTTTTTTCCGATTTTTTTCCGATTTTTTTTCCGATTTTTTCCGATTTTTCCCGATTTTTTTCCGATTTTTCCCGATTTTTCCCGATTTTTTCCGATTATTTTTCCGATTTTTTCCGATTATTTTTCCGATTTTTTCCGATTATTTTTCCGATTTTTTCCGAATTTATTTTCCGATTTTTTCCCAATTTTTCCGATTTTTTTTTCCGATTTTTCCCGAATTTATTTTCCGATTTTTTTCCGATTTTTCCCGATTTTTTCCGATTTTTTTCCGATTTTTTTCCGATTTTTCCCGATTTTTCCCGATTTTTTTTCCGATTTTTTTTCCGATTTTTCCCGATTTTTCCCGATTTTTTCCGATTATTTTTCCGATTTTTTCCGAATTTATTTTCCGATTTTTTTCCGATTTTTCCCGATTTTTCCCGATTTTTTCCCAATTTTTCCGATTTTTTTTTCCGATTTTTCCCGAATTTATTTTCCAATTTTTTTCCGATTTTTCCCGATTTTTCCCGATGTTTCCCGATTTTTTCCGATTTTTTTTCCGATTTTTTCCGAATTTATTTTCCGATTTTTTCCCGATTTTTCCCGATTTTTCCCGATTTTTTCCGATTTTTTTTCCGATTTTTCCCGATTTTTCCCGATTTTTCCCGATTTTTTCCCGATTTTTCCCGATTTTTCCCGATTTTTTCCGATTTCTTTTCCGATTTTTCCCGATTTTTCCCGATTTTTCCCGATTTTTTCCGATTATTTTTCCGATTTTTCCCGATTTTTTCCGATTTTTCCCGATTTTCTCCGATTTCTTTTTCCGATTTTTTCCGATTTTTTTTACGATTTTTTCCGATTTTTCCCGATTTTTTTCCGATTTTTTTTCCGATTTTTTCCGAATTTATTTTCCGATTTTTTTCCGATTTTTCCCGATTTTTCCCGATTTTTTCCCAATTTTTCCGATTTTTTTTTCCGATTTTTCCCGAATTTATTTTCCAATTTTTTTCCGATTTTTCCCGATTTTTCCCGATGTTTCCCGATTTTTTCCGATTTTTTTTCCGATTTTTTCCGAATTTATTTTCCGATTTTTTCCCGATTTTTCCCGATTTTTCCCGATTTTTTCCGATTTTTTTTCCGATTTTTCCCGATTTTTCCCGATTTTTCCCGATTTTTCCCGATTTTTTCCGATTTTTTTTCCGATTTTTCCCGAATTTTTCCGATTTTTTCCGAATTTATTTTCCGATTTTTTCCGATTTTTTTCCGATTTTTTTCCGATTTTTTTTCCGATTTTTTCCGAATTTATTTTCCGATTTTTTCCCGATTTTTCTCGATTCTTCCCGATTTTTTCCGAATTTATTTTCCGATTTTTTCCGATTTTTTTCCGATTTTTCCCGATTTTTTTCCGATTTTTTTTCCGATTTTTTCCGAATTTATTTTCCGATTTTTTCCCGATTTTTCTCGATTTTTCCCGATTTTTTCCGATTTTTCTCGATTTTTTTTCCGATTTTTTTTCCGATTTTTTCCGAATTTATTTTCCGATTTTTTTCCGATTTTTCCCGATTTTTCCCGATTTTTTCCGATTATTTTTCCGATTTTTTCCGATTATTTTTCCGATTTTTTCCGATTATTTTTCCGATTTTTTCCGAATTTATTTTCCGATTTTTTCCCAATTTTTCCGATTTTTTTTTCCGATTTTTCCCGAATTTATTTTCCGATTTTTTTCCGATTTTTCCCGATTTTTCCCGATGTTTCCCGATTTTTTCCGATTTTTTTTCCGATTTTTTCCGAATTTATTTTCCGATTTTTTCCCGATTTTTCCCGATTTTTCCCGATTTTTTCCGATTTTTTTTCCGTTTTTTTCCGAATTTATTTTCCGATTTTTTTCCGATTTTTCCCGAATTTTTCCGATTTTTTCCGAATTTATTTTCCGATTTTTTCCGATTTTTTTCCGATTTTTCCCGATTTTTTTCCGATTTTTTTTCCGATTTTTTCCGAATTTATTTTCCGATTTTTTCCCGATTTTTCTCGATTTTTCCCGATTTTTTCCGATTATTTTTCCGATTTTTTCCGAATTTATTTTCCGATTTTTTCCCGATTTTTCTCGATTTTTTCCGATTTTTTTCCGATTTTTCCCGATTTTTTTTCCGATTTTTTTTCCGATTTTTTCCGAATTTATTTTCCGATTTTTTTCCGATTTTTCCCGATTTTTTTCCGATCTTTCCCGATTTTTTTTCCGATTTTTTTTCCGATTTTTTCCGAATTTATTTTCCGATTTTTTCCCAATTTTTCCGATTTTTTTTTCCGATTTTTCCCGAATTTATTTTCCGATTTTTTTCCGATTTTTCCCGATTTTTCCCGATGTTTCCCGATTTTTTCCGATTTTTTTTCCGATTTTTTCCCGATTTTTCCCGATTTTTCCCAATTTTTTCGATTTTTTTTCCGTTTTTTTCCGAATTTATTTTCCGATTTTTTTCGGATTTTTCCCGATTTTTCCCGATTTTTTTTCCGATTTTTTTTCCGATTTTTCCCGATTTTTCCCGATTTTTTTTCCGATTTTTTTTCCGATTTTTCCCGATTTTTCCCGATTTTTTCCGATTATTTTTCCGATTTTTTCCGAATTTATTTTCCGATTTTTTCCCGATTTTTTTCCGATTTTTTTCCGATTTTTTTTCCGATTTTTTCCGATTTTTCCCGATTTTTTTCCGATTTTTCCCGATTTTTCCCGATTTTTTCCGATTATTTTTCCGATTTTTTCCGATTATTTTTCCGATTTTTTCCGATTATTTTTCCGATTTTTTCCGAATTTATTTTCCGATTTTTTCCCAATTTTTCCGATTTTTTTTTCCGATTTTTCCCGAATTTATTTTCCGATTTTTTTCCGATTTTTCCCGATTTTTTCCGATTTTTTTCCGATTTTTTTCCGATTTTTCCCGATTTTTCCCGATTTTTTTTCCGATTTTTTTTCCGATTTTTCCCGATTTTTCCCGATTTTTTCCGATTATTTTTCCGATTTTTTCCGAATTTATTTTCCGATTTTTTTCCGATTTTTCCCGATTTTTCCCGATTTTTTCCCAATTTTTCCGATTTTTTTTTCCGATTTTTCCCGAATTTATTTTCCAATTTTTTTCCGATTTTTCCCGATTTTTCCCGATGTTTCCCGATTTTTTCCGATTTTTTTTCCGATTTTTTCCGAATTTATTTTCCGATTTTTTCCCGATTTTTCCCGATTTTTCCCGATTTTTTCCGATTTTTTTTCCGATTTTTCCCGATTTTTCCCGATTTTTCCCGATTTTTTCCCGATTTTTCCCGATTTTTCCCGATTTTTTCCGATTTCTTTTCCGATTTTTCCCGATTTTTCCCGATTTTTCCCGATTTTTTCCGATTATTTTTCCGATTTTTCCCGATTTTTTCCGATTTTTCCCGATTTTCTCCGATTTCTTTTTCCGATTTTTTCCGATTTTTTTTACGATTTTTTCCGATTTTTCCCGATTTTTTTCCGATTTTTTTTCCGATTTTTTCCGAATTTATTTTCCGATTTTTTTCCGATTTTTCCCGATTTTTCCCGATTTTTTCCCAATTTTTCCGATTTTTTTTTCCGATTTTTCCCGAATTTATTTTCCAATTTTTTTCCGATTTTTCCCGATTTTTCCCGATGTTTCCCGATTTTTTCCGATTTTTTTTCCGATTTTTTCCGAATTTATTTTCCGATTTTTTCCCGATTTTTCCCGATTTTTCCCGATTTTTTCCGATTTTTTTTCCGATTTTTCCCGATTTTTCCCGATTTTTCCCGATTTTTTCCGATTATTTTTCCGATTTTTCCCGATTTTTTCCGATTTTTCCCGATTTTCTCCGATTTCTTTTTCCGATTTTTTCCGATTTTTTTTCCGATTTTTTCCGATTTTTCCCGATTTTTTTCCGATTTTTTTTCCGATTTTTTCCGAATTTATTTTCCGATTTTTTTCCGATTTTTCCCGATTTTTCCCGATTTTTTCCGATTATTTTTCCGATTTTTTCCGATTATTTTTCCGATTTTTTCCGATAATTTTTCCGATTTTTTCCGAATTTATTTTCCGATTTTTTCCCAATTTTTCCGATTTTTTTTTCCGATTTTTCCCGAATTTATTTTCCGATTTTTTTCCGATTTTTCCCGATTTTTCCCGATGTTTCCCGATTTTTTCCGATTTTTTTTCCGATTTTTTCCTAATTTATTTTCCGATTTTTTCCGATTTTTTTTCGATTTTTCCCGATTTTTTTCCGATTTTTTTTCCGATTTTTTATTTTTCCGATTTTTATTTTCCGATTTTTTCCCGATTTTTCTCGATTTTTCCCGATTTTTTCCGATTATTTTTCCGATTTTTTCCGAATTTATTTTCCGATTTTTTCCCGATTTTTCTCGATTTTTTCCGATTTTTTTCCGATTTTTTTCCCGATTTTTCCCGATGTTTCCCGATTTTTTCCGATTTTTTTTCCGATTTTTTCCGAATTTATTTTCCGATTTTTTCCCGATTTTTCCCGATTTTTCCCGATTTTTTCCGATTTTTTTTCCGATTTTTCCCGATTTTTCCCGATTTTTCCCGATTTTTTCCGATTATTTTTCCGATTTTTCCCGATTTTTTCCGATTTTTCCCGATTTTCTCCGATTTCTTTTTCCGATTTTTTCCGATTTTTTTTCCGATTTTTTCCGATTTTTCCCGATTTTTTTCCGATTTTTTTTCCGATTTTTTCCGAATTTATTTTCCGATTTTTTTCCGATTTTTCCCGATTTTTCCCGATTTTTTCCGATTATTTTTCCGATTTTTTCCGATTATTTTTCCGATTTTTTCCGATAATTTTTCCGATTTTTTCCGAATTTATTTTCCGATTTTTTCCCAATTTTTCCGATTTTTTTTTCCGATTTTTCCCGAATTTATTTTCCGATTTTTTTCCGATTTTTCCCGATTTTTCCCGATGTTTCCCGATTTTTTCCGATTTTTTTTCCGATTTTTTCCTAATTTATTTTCCGATTTTTTCCGATTTTTTTCCGATTTTTCCCGATTTTTTTCCGATTTTTTTTCCGATTTTTTATTTTTCCGATTTTTATTTTCCGATTTTTTCCCGATTTTTCTCGATTTTTCCCGATTTTTTCCGATTATTTTTCCGATTTTTTCCGAATTTATTTTCCGATTTTTTCCCGATTTTTCTCGATTTTTCCCGATTTTTTCCGATTATTTTTCCGATTTTTTCCGAATTTATTTTCCGATTTTTTCCCGATTTTTCTCGATTTTTTCCGATTTTTTTCCGATTTTTCCCGATTTTTTTTCCGATTTTTTTTCCGATTTTTTCCGAAATAATTTTCCGATTTTTTTCCGATTTTTCCCGATTTTTTCCGATTTTTTCCGATTATTTTTCCGATTTTTTCCGAATTTATTTTCCGATTTTTTCCCAATTTTCCGATTTTTTCCGATTATTTTTCCGATTTTTTCCGAATTTATTTTCCGATTTTTTCCCAATTTTTCCGATTTTTTCCGATTTTTTTTCCGATTTTTTTCCGATTTTTCCCGAATTTTTCCGATTTTTTCCGAATTTATTTTCCGATTTTTTCCGATTTTTTTCCGATTTTTCCCGATTTTTTTCCGATTTTTTTCCCGATTTTTTCCGAATTTATTTTCCGATTTTTTCCCGATTTTTCTCGATTTTTCCCGATTTTTTCCGATTATTTTTCCGATTTTTTCCGAATTTATTTTCCGATTTTTTCCCGATTTTTTTCCGATTTTTCCCGATTTTTTTTCCGATTTTTTTTCCGATTTTTTCCGAATTTATTTTCCGATTTTTTTCCGATTTTTCCCGATTTTTCCCGATTTTTTCCGATTATTTTTCCGATTTTTTCCGATTATTTTTCCGATTTTTTCCGAATTTATTTTCCGATTTTTTTCCGATTTTTCCCGATTTTTCCCGATGTTTCCCGATTTTTTCCGATTTTTTTTCCGATTTTTTCCGAATTTATTTTCCGATTTTTTCCCGATTTTTCCCGATTTTTCCCAATTTTTTCGATTTTTTTTCCGTTTTTTTCCCAATTTATTTTCCGATTTTTTTCGGATTTTTCCCGATTTTTCCCGATTTTTTTTCCGATTTTTTTTCCGATTTTTCCCGATTTTTCCCGATTTTTTTTCCGATTTTTTTTCCGATTTTTCCCGATTTTTCCCGATTTTTTCCGATTATTTTTCCGATTTTTTCCGAATTTATTTTCCGATTTTTTCCCGATTTTTTTCCGATTTTTTTCCGATTTTTTTTCCGATTTTTTCCGATTTTTCCCGATTTTTTTCCGATTTTTCCCGATTTTTCCCGATTTTTTCCGATTATTTTTCCGATTTTTTCCGATTATTTTTCCGATTTTTTCCGATTATTTTTCCGATTTTTTCCGAATTTATTTTCCGATTTTTTCCCAATTTTTCCGATTTTTTTTTCCGATTTTTCCCGAATTTATTTTCCGATTTTTTTCCGATTTTTCCCGATTTTTCCCGATTTTTTCCGATTTTTTTCCGATTTTTTTCCGATTTTTCCCGATTTTTCCCTATTTTTTTTCCGATTTTTTTTCCGATTTTTCCCGATTTTTCCCGATTTTTTCCGATTATTTTTCCGATTTTTTCCGAATTTATTTTCCGATTTTTTTCCGATTTTTCCCGATTTTTCCCGATTTTTTCCCAATTTTTCCGATTTTTTTTTCCGATTTTTCCCGAATTTATTTTCCAATTTTTTTCCGATTTTTCCCGATTTTTCCCGATGTTTCCCGATTTTTTCCGATTTTTTTTCCGATTTTTTCCGAATTTATTTTCCGATTTTTTCCCGATTTTTCCCGATTTTTCCCGATTTTTTCCGATTTTTTTTTCCGATTTTTCCCGATTTTTCCCGATTTTTCCCGATTTTTTCCCGATTTTTCCCGATTTTTCCCGATTTTTTCCGATTTTTTTTCCGATTTTTCCCGATTTTTCCCGATTTTTTCCGATTATTTTTCCGATTTTTCCCGATTTTTTCCGATTTTTCCCGATTTTCTCCGATTTCTTTTTCCGATTTTTTCCGATTTTTTTTACGATTTTTTCCGATTTTTCCCGATTTTTTTCCGATTTTTTTTCCGATTTTTTCCGAATTTATTTTCCGATTTTTTTCCGATTTTTCCCGATTTTTCCCGATTTTTTCCCAATTTTTCCGATTTTTTTTTCCGATTTTTCCCGAATTTATTTTCCAATTTTTTTCCGATTTTTCCCGATTTTTCCCGATGTTTCCCGATTTTTTCCGATTTTTTTCCGATTTTTCCCGATTTTTTTCCGATTTTTTTCCCGATTTTTTCCGAATTTATTTTCCGATTTTTTCCCGATTTTTCTCGATTTTTCCCGATTTTTTCCGATTATTTTTCCGATTTTTTCCGAATTTATTTTCCGATTTTTTCCGAATTTATTTTCCGATTTTTTCCCGATTTTTCTCGATTTTTTCCGATTTTTTTCCGATTTTTCCCGATTTTTTTTCCGATTTTTTTTCCGATTTTTTCCGAATTTATTTTCCGATTTTTTTCCGATTTTTCCCGATTTTTCCCGATTTTTTCCGATTATTTTTCCGATTTTTTCCGATTATTTTTCCGATTTTTTCCGAATTTATTTTCCGATTTTTTTCCGATTTTTCCCGATTTTTCCCGATGTTTCCCGATTTTTTCCGATTTTTTTTCCGATTTTTTCCGAATTTATTTTCCGATTTTTTCCCGATTTTTCCCGATTTTTCCCAATTTTTTCGATTTTTTTTCCGTTTTTTTCCCAATTTATTTTCCGATTTTTTTCGGATTTTTCCCGATTTTTCCCGATTTTTCCCGATTTTTTCCGATTATTTTTCCGATTTTTTCCGATTATTTTTCCGATTTTTTCCGATTATTTTTCCGATTTTTTCCGAATTTATTTTCCGATTTTTTCCCAATTTTTCCGATTTTTTTTTCCGATTTTTCCCGAATTTATTTTCCGATTTTTTTCCGATTTTTCCCGATTTTTCCCGATTTTTTCCGATTTTTTTCCGATTTTTTTCCGATTTTTCCCGATTTTTCCCTATTTTTTTTCCGATTTTTTTTCCGATTTTTCCCGATTTTTCCCGATTTTTTCCGATTATTTTTCCGATTTTTTCCGAATTTATTTTCCGATTTTTTTCCGATTTTTCCCGATTTTTCCCGATTTTTTCCCAATTTTTCCGATTTTTTTTTCCGATTTTTCCCGAATTTATTTTCCAATTTTTTTCCGATTTTTCCCGATTTTTCCCGATGTTTCCCGATTTTTTCCGATTTTTTTTCCGATTTTTTCCGAATTTATTTTCCGATTTTTTCCCGATTTTTCCCGATTTTTCCCGATTTTTTCCGATTTTTTTTCCGATTTTTCCCGATTTTTCCCGATTTTTCCCGATTTTTTCCCGATTTTTCCCGATTTTTCCCGATTTTTTCCGATTTTTTTTCCGATTTTTCCCGATTTTTCCCGATTTTTTCCGATTATTTTTCCGATTTTTCCCGATTTTTTCCGATTTTTCCCGATTTTCTCCGATTTCTTTTTCCGATTTTTTCCGATTTTTTTTACGATTTTTTCCGATTTTTCCCGATTTTTTTCCGATTTTTTTTCCGATTTTTTCCGAATTTATTTTCCGATTTTTTTCCGATTTTTCCCGATTTTTCCCGATTTTTTCCCAATTTTTCCGATTTTTTTTTCCGATTTTTCCCGAATTTATTTTCCAATTTTTTTCCGATTTTTCCCGATTTTTCCCGATGTTTCCCGATTTTTTCCGATTTTTTTTCCGATTTTTTCCGAATTTATTTTCCGATTTTTTCCCGATTTTTCCCGATTTTTCCCGATTTTTTCCGATTTTTTTTCCGATTTTTCCCGATTTTTCCCGATTTTTCCCGATTTTTCCCGATTTTTTCCGATTATTTTTCCGATTTTTCCCGATTTTTTCCGATTTTTCCCGATTTTCTCCGATTTCTTTTTCCGATTTTTCCCGATTTTTTTTCCGATTTTTTCCGAATTTATTTTCCGATTTTTTTCCGATTTTTCCCGATTTTTCCCGATTTTTTCCGATTATTTTTCCGATTTTTTCCGATTATTTTTCCGATTTTTTCCGAATTTATTTTCCGATATTTTTCCGATTTTTCCCGATTTTTCCCGATGTTTCCCGATTTTTTCCGATTTTTTTTCCGATTTTTTCCGAATTTATTTTCCGATTTTTTCCCGATTTTTCCCGATTTTTCCCAATTTTTTCGATTTTTTTTCCGTTTTTTTCCCAATTTATTTTCCGATTATTTTTCCGATTTTTTCCGAATTTATTTTCCGATTTTTTCCCAATTTTTCCGATTTTTTTTTCCGATTTTTCCCGAATTTATTTTCCGATTTTTTTCCGATTTTTCCCGATTTTTCCCGATTTTTTCCGATTTTTTTCCGATTTTTTTCCGATTTTTCCCGATTTTTCCCTATTTTTTTTCCGATTTTTTTTCCGATTTTTCCCGATTTTTCCCGATTTTTTCCGATTATTTTTCCGATTTTTTCCGAATTTATTTTCCGATTTTTTTCCGATTTTTCCCGATTTTTCCCGATTTTTTCCCAATTTTTCCGATTTTTTTTTCCGATTTTTCCCGAATTTATTTTCCAATTTTTTTCCGATTTTTCCCGATTTTTCCCGATGTTTCCCGATTTTTTCCGATTTTTTTTCCGATTTTTTCCGAATTTATTTTCCGATTTTTTCCCGATTTTTCCCGATTTTTCCCGATTTTTTCCGATTTTTTTTCCGATTTTTCCCGATTTTTCCCGATTTTTCCCGATTTTTTCCCGATTTTTCCCGATTTTTCCCGATTTTTTCCGATTTTTTTTCCGATTTTTCCCGATTTTTCCCGATTTTTTCCGATTATTTTTCCGATTTTTCCCGATTTTTTCCGATTTTTCCCGATTTTCTCCGATTTCTTTTTCCGATTTTTTCCGATTTTTTTTACGATTTTTTCCGATTTTTCCCGATTTTTTTCCGATTTTTTTTCCGATTTTTTCCGAATTTATTTTCCGATTTTTTTCCGATTTTTCCCGATTTTTCCCGATTTTTTCCCAATTTTTCCGATTTTTTTTTCCGATTTTTCCCGAATTTATTTTCCAATTTTTTTCCGATTTTTCCCGATTTTTCCCGATGTTTCCCGATTTTTTCCGATTTTTTTTCCGATTTTTTCCGAATTTATTTTCCGATTTTTTCCCGATTTTTCCCGATTTTTCCCGATTTTTTCCGATTTTTTTTCCGATTTTTCCCGATTTTTCCCGATTTTTCCCGATTTTTCCCGATTTTTTCCGATTATTTTTCCGATTTTTCCCGATTTTTTCCGATTTTTCCCGATTTTCTCCGATTTCTTTTTCCGATTTTTTCCGATTTTTTTTCCGATTTTTTCCGATTTTTCCCGATTTTTTTCCGATTTTTTTTCCGATTTTTTCCGAATTTATTTTCCGATTTTTTTCCGATTTTTCCCGATTTTTCCCGATTTTTTCCGATTATTTTTCCGATTTTTTCCGATTATTTTTCCGATTTTTTCCGATAATTTTTCCGATTTTTTCCGAATTTATTTTCCGATTTTTTCCCAATTTTTCCGATTTTTTTTTCCGATTTTTCCCGAATTTATTTTCCGATTTTTTTCCGATTTTTCCCGATTTTTCCCGATGTTTCCCGATTTTTTCCGATTTTTTTTCCGATTTTTTCCTAATTTATTTTCCGATTTTTTCCGATTTTTTCCTAATTTATTTTCCGATTTTTCCCGATTTTTTTCCGATTTTTTTTCCGATTTTTTCCGAATTTATTTTCCGATTTTTTCCCGATTTTTCTCGATTTTTCCCGATTTTTTCCGATTATTTTTCCGATTTTTTCCGAATTTATTTTCCGATTTTTTCCCGATTTTTCTCGATTTTTCCCGATTTTTTCCGATTATTTTTCCGATTTTTTCCGAATTTATTTTCCGATTTTTTCCCGATTTTTCTCGATTTTTTCCGATTTTTTTCCGATTTTTCCCGATTTTTTTTCCGATTTTTTTTCCGATTTTTTCCGAATTTTCCCGATTTTTCCCGATTATTTTTCCGATTTTTTCCGAATTTATTTTCCGATTTTTTCCCGATTTTTCTCGATTTTTCCCGATTTTTTCCGATTATTTTTCCGATTTTTTCCGAATTTATTTTCCGATTTTTTCCCGATTTTTCTCGATTTTTCCCGATTTTTTCCGATTATTTTTCCGATTTTTTCCGAATTTATTTTCCGATTTTTTCCCGATTTTTCTCGATTTTTTCCGATTTTTTTCCGATTTTTCCCGATTATTTTTCCGATTTTTTCCGAATTTATTTTCCGATTTTTTCCCGATTTTTCTCGATTTTTTCCGATTTTTTTCCGATTTTTCCCGATTTTTTTCCCGATTTTTTCCGATTATTTTTCCGATTTTTTCCGATTATTTTTCCGATTTTTTCCGATTATTTTTCCGATTTTTTCCGAATTTATTTTCCGATTTTTTTTCCGATTTTTTTTCCGATTTTTTCCGATTTTTTCCGATTTTTCCCGATTTTCTCCGATTTCTTTTTCCGATTTTTTCCGATTTTTTTTACGATTTTTTCCGATTTTTCCCGATTTTTTTCCGATTTTTCCCGATTTTTTTCCGATTTTTTTTCAGATTTTTCCCGATTTTTAAATCCCATTTTTTTTTCCGATTTTTTTTTCCGATTTTTCCCGAATTTATTTTCCGATTTTTTCCCAATTTTTCCGATTTTTTTTCCGATTTTTCCCGAATTTATTTTCCGATTTTTTTCCGATTTTTCCCGATTTTTCCCGATTTTTCCCGATTTTTTCCGATTTTTTTCCGATTTTTTCCGAATTTATTTTCCGATTTTTTTCCGATTTTTCCCGATTTTTCCCGATTTTTTTTCCGATTTTTTTTCCGATTTTTCCCGATTTTTCCCGATTTTTTCCGATTATTTTTCCGATTTTTTCCGAATTTATTTTCCGATTTTTTTCCGATTTTTCCCGATTTTTCCCGATTTTTTCCCAATTTTTCCGATTTTTTTTTCCGATTTTTCCCGAATTTATTTTCCAATTTTTTTCCGATTTTTCCCGATTTTTCCCGATGTTTCCCGATTTTTTCCGATTTTTTTTCCGATTTTTTCCGAATATATTTTCCGATTTTTTCCCGATTTTTCCCGATTTTTCCCGATTTTTTCCGATTTTTTTTCCGATTTTTCCCGATTTTTCCCGATTTTTCCCGATTTTTTCCGATTATTTTTCCGATTTTTTCCGATTATTTTTCCGATTTTTTCCGAATTTATTTTCCGATTTTTTCCCAATTTTTCCGATTTTTTTTTCCGATTTTTCCCGAATTTATTTTCCGATTTTTTTTCCGATTTTTCCCGATTTTTCCCGATTTTTCCCGATTTTTTCCGATTTTTTCCGATTTTTTCCGATTTTTTCCGATTTTTTTTCCGATTTTTTTCCGATTTTTCCCGAATTTTTCCGATTTTTTCCGAATTTATTTTCCGATTTTTTCCCGATTTTTCTCGATTTTTCCCGATTTTTTCCGATTATTTTTCCGATTTTTTCCGAATTTATTTTCCGATTTTTTCCCGATTTTTCTCGATTTTTTCCGATTTTTTTCCGATTTTTCCCTATTTTTTTTTCGATTTTTTTTCCGATTTTTTCCGAATTTATTTTCCGATTTTTCCCGATTTTTCCCGATTTTTTCCGATTATTTTTCCGATTTTTTCCGATTATTTTTCCGATTTTTTCCGATTATTTTTCCGATTTTTTCCGAATTTATTTTCCGATTTTTTCCCAATTTTTCCGATTTTTTTTTCCGATTTTTCCCGAATTTATTTTCCGATTTTTTCCGATTTTTTCCCGATTTTTCCCGATTTTTTCCGATTTTTTTTCCGTTTTTTTCCGAATTTATTTTCCGATTTTTTTCGGATTTTTCCCGATTTTTCCCGATTTTTTTTCCGATTTTTTTTCCGATTTTTCCCGATTTTTCCCGATTTTTCCCGATTTTTCCCGATTTTTTCCGATTTTTTTTCCGATTTGTTTTCCGATTTTTTCCGATTTTTTTTCCGATTTTTTTCCGATTTTTCCCGAATTTTTCCGATTTTTTCCGAATTTATTTTCCGATTTTTTTCCGATTTTTTTCCGATTTTTCCCGATTTTTTTCCGATTTTTTTTCCGATTTTTTCCGAATTTATTTTCCGATTTTTTCCCGATTTTTCTCGATTTTTCCCGATTTTTTTCCGATTTTTTTCCGATTTTTCCCGATTTTTTTCCGATTTTTTTTCCGATTTTTTCCGAATTTATTTTCCGATTTTTTCCCGATTTTTCTCGATTTTTCCCGATTTTTTCCGATTATTTTTCCGATTTTTTCCGAATTTATTTTCCGATTTTTTCCCGATTTTTCTCGATTTTTCCCGATTTTTTCCGATTATTTTTCCGATTTTTTCCGAATTTATTTTCCGATTTTTTCCCGATTTTTCTCGATTTTTTCCGATTTTTTTCCGATTTTTCCCGATTTTTTTTCCGATTTTTTTTCCGATTTTTTCCGAATTTTCCCGATTTTTCCCGATTTTTTCCGATTATTTTTCCGATTTTTTCCGATTATTTTTCCGATTTTTTCCGATTATTTTTCCGATTTTTTCCGAATTTATTTTCCGATTTTTTCCCAATTTTTCTGATTTTTTTTTCCGATTTTTCCCGAATTTATTTTCCGATTTTTTTCCGATTTTTCCCGATTTTTCCCGATTTTTCCCGATTTTTTCCGATTTTTTTCCGATTTTTTCCGAATTTATTTTCCGATTTTTTTCCGATTTTTCCCGATTTTTCCCGATTTTTTTTCCGATTTTTTTTCCGATTTTTCCCGATTTTTCCCGATTTTTTCCGATTATTTTTCCGATTTTTTCCGAATTTATTTTCCGATTTTTTTCCGATTTTTCCCGATTTTTCCCGATTTTTTCCGATAATTTTTCCGATTTTTTTTTCCGATTTTTCCCGAATTTATTTTCCGATTTTTTTACGATGTTTCCCGATTTTTCCCGATTTTTCCCGATTTTTCCCGATTTTTTCCGATTTTTTTTCCGATTTTTTCCCGATTTTTCTCGATTTTTCCCGATTTTTTCCGATTATTTTTCCGATTTTTTCCGAATTTATTTTCCGATTTTTTCCCGATTTTTCTCGATTTTTCCCGATTTTTTCCGATTATTTTTCCGATTTTTTCCGAATTTATTTTCCGATTTTTTCCCGATTTTTCTCGATTTTTTCCGATTTTTTTCCGATTTTTCCCGATTATTTTTCCGATTTTTTCCGAATTTATTTTCCGATTTTTTCCCGATTTTTCTCGATTTTTTCCGATTTTTTTCCGATTTTTCCCGATTTTTTTCCCGATTTTTTCCGATTATTTTTCCGATTTTTTCCGATTATTTTTCCGATTTTTTCCGATTATTTTTCCGATTTTTTCCGAATTTATTTTCCGATTTTTTTTCCGATTTTTTTTCCGATTTTTTCCGATTTTTTCCGATTTTTCCCGATTTTCTCCGATTTCTTTTTCCGATTTTTTCCGATTTTTTTTACGATTTTTTCCGATTTTTCCCGATTTTTTTCCGATTTTTCCCGATTTTTTTCCGATTTTTTTTCAGATTTTTCCCGATTTTTAAATCCCATTTTTTTTTCCGATTTTTTTTTCCGATTTTTCCCGAATTTATTTTCCGATTTTTTCCCAATTTTTCCGATTTTTTTTTCCGATTTTTCCCGAATTTATTTTCCGATTTTTTTCCGATTTTTCCCGATTTTTCCCGATTTTTCCCGATTTTTTCCGATTTTTTTCCGATTTTTTCCGAATTTATTTTCCGATTTTTTTCCGATTTTTCCCGATTTTTCCCGATTTTTTTTCCGATTTTTTTTCCGATTTTTCCCGATTTTTCCCGATTTTTTCCGATTATTTTTCCGATTTTTTCCGAATTTATTTTCCGATTTTTTTCCGATTTTTCCCGATTTTTCCCGATTTTTTCCCAATTTTTCCGATTTTTTTTTCCGATTTTTCCCGAATTTATTTTCCAATTTTTTTCCGATTTTTCCCGATTTTTCCCGATGTTTCCCGATTTTTTCCGATTTTTTTTCCGATTTTTTCCGAATTTATTTTCCGATTTTTTCCCGATTTTTCCCGATTTTTCCCGATTTTTTCCGATTTTTTTTCCGATTTTTCCCGATTTTTCCCGATTTTTCCCGATTTTTTCCGATTATTTTTCCGATTTTTTCCGATTATTTTTCCGATTTTTTCCGAATTTATTTTCCGATTTTTTCCCAATTTTTCCGATTTTTTTTTCCGATTTTTCCCGAATTTATTTTCCGATTTTTTTTCCGATTTTTCCCGATTTTTCCCGATTTTTCCCGATTTTTTCCGATTTTTTCCGATTTTTTCCGATTTTTTCCGATTTTTTTTCCGATTTTTTTCCGATTTTTCCGATTTTTTCCGAATTTATTTTCCGATTTTTTCCCGATTTTTCTCGATTTTTCCCGATTTTTTCCGATTATTTTTCCGATTTTTTCCGAATTTATTTTCCGATTTTTTCCCGATTTTTCTCGATTTTTTCCGATTTTTTTCCGATTTTTCCCTATTTTTTTTTCGATTTTTTTTCCGATTTTTTCCGAATTTATTTTCCGATTTTTTTCCGATTTTTCCCGATTTTTCCCGATTTTTTCCGATTATTTTTCCGATTTTTTCCGATTATTTTTCCGATTTTTTCCGATTATTTTTCCGATTTTTTCCGAATTTATTTTCCGATTTTTTCCCAATTTTTCCGATTTTTTTTTCCGATTTTTCCCGAATTTATTTTCCGATTTTTTTCCGATTTTTCCCGATTTTTCCCGATGTTTCCCGATTTTTTCCGATTTTTTTTCCGATTTTTTCCGAATTTATTTTCCGATTTTTTCCCGATTTTTCCCGATTTTTCCCGATTTTTTCCGATTTTTTTTCCGTTTTTTTCCGAATTTATTTTCCGATTTTTTTCGGATTTTTCCCGATTTTTCCCGATTTTTTTTCCGTTTTTTTCCGAATTTATTTTCCGATTTTTTTCGGATTTTTCCCGATTTTTCCCGATTTTTTTTCCGATTTTTTTTCCGATTTTTCCCGATTTTTCCCGATTTTTCCCGATTTTTCCCGATTTTTTCCGATTATTTTTCCGATTTTTTCCGATTATTTTTCCGATTTTTTCCGAATTTATTTTCCGATTTTTTCCCAATTTTTCCGATTTTTTTTCCGATTTTTCCCGAATTTATTTTCCGATTTTTTTTCCGATTTTTCCCGATTTTTCCCGATGTTTCCCGATTTTTTCCGATTTTTTTTCCGATTTTTTCCGAATTTATTTTCCGATTTTTTCCCGATTTTTCCCGATTTTTCCCGATTTTTTTTCCGTTTTTTTCCGAATTTATTTTCCGATTTTTTTCGGATTTTTCCCGATTTTTCCCGATTTTTTTTCCGATTTTTTTTCCGATTTTTCCCGATTTTTCCCGATTTTTCCCGATTTTTCCCGATTTTTTCCGATTTTTTTTCCGATTTGTTTTCCGATTTTTTCCGATTTTTTTTCCGATTTTTTTCCGATTTTTCCCGAATTTTTCCGATTTTTTCCGAATTTATTTTCCGATTTTTTTCCGATTTTTTTCCGATTTTTCCCGATTTTTTTCCGATTTTTTTTCCGATTTTTTCCGAATTTATTTTCCGATTTTTTCCCGATTTTTCTCGATTTTTCCCGATTTTTTTCCGATTTTTTTCCGATTTTTCCCGATTTTTTTCCGATTTTTTTTCCGATTTTTTCCGAATTTATTTTCCGATTTTTTCCCGATTTTTCTCGATTTTTCCCGATTTTTTCCGATTATTTTTCCGATTTTTTCCGAATTTATTTTCCGATTTTTTCCCGATTTTTCTCGATTTTTCCCGATTTTTTCCGATTATTTTTCCGATTTTTTCCGAATTTATTTTCCGATTTTTTCCCGATTTTTCTCGATTTTTTCCGATTTTTCCCGATGTTTCCCGATTTTTTCCGATTTTTTTTCCGATTTTTTCCGAATTTATTTTCCGATTTTTTCCCGATTTTTCCCGATTTTTCCCGATTTTTTCCGATTTTTTTTCCGATTTTTCCCGATTTTTCCCGATTTTTCCCGATTTTTTCCGATTATTTTTCCGATTTTTTCCGATTATTTTTCCGATTTTTTCCGAATTTATTTTCCGATTTTTTCCCAATTTTTCCGATTTTTTTTTCCGATTTTTCCCGAATTTATTTTCCGATTTTTTTTCCGATTTTTCCCGATTTTTCCCGATTTTTCCCGATTTTTTCCGATTTTTTCCGATTTTTTCCGATTTTTTCCGATTTTTTTTCCGATTTTTTTCCGATTTTTCCCGAATTTTTCCGATTTTTTCCGAATTTATTTTCCGATTTTTTCCCGATTTTTCTCGATTTTTCCCGATTTTTTCCGATTATTTTTCCGATTTTTTCCGAATTTATTTTCCGATTTTTTCCCGATTTTTCTCGATTTTTTCCGATTTTTTTCCGATTTTTCCCTATTTTTTTTTCGATTTTTTTTCCGATTTTTTCCGAATTTATTTTCCGATTTTTTTCCGATTTTTCCCGATTTTTCCCGATTTTTTCCGATTATTTTTCCGATTTTTTCCGATTATTTTTCCGATTTTTTCCGATTATTTTTCCGATTTTTTCCGAATTTATTTTCCGATTTTTTCCCAATTTTTCCGATTTTTTTTTCCGATTTTTCCCGAATTTATTTTCCGATTTTTTTCCGATTTTTCCCGATTTTTCCCGATGTTTCCCGATTTTTTCCGATTTTTTTTCCGATTTTTTCCGAATTTATTTTCCGATTTTTTCCCGATTTTTCCCGATTTTTCCCGATTTTTTCCGATTTTTTTTCCGTTTTTTTCCGAATTTATTTTCCGATTTTTTTCGGATTTTTCCCGATTTTTCCCGATTTTTTTTCCGTTTTTTTCCGAATTTATTTTCCGATTTTTTTCGGATTTTTCCCGATTTTTCCCGATTTTTTTTCCGATTTTTTTTCCGATTTTTCCCGATTTTTCCCGATTTTTCCCGATTTTTCCCGATTTTTTCCGATTATTTTTCCGATTTTTCCCGAATTTATTTTCCGATTTTTTTTCCGATTTTTCCCGATTTTTCCCGATGTTTCCCGATTTTTTCCGATTTTTTTTCCGATTTTTTCCGAATTTATTTTCCGATTTTTTCCCGATTTTTCCCGATTTTTCCCGATTTTTTTTCCGTTTTTTTCCGAATTTATTTTCCGATTTTTTTCGGATTTTTCCCGATTTTTCCCGATTTTTTTTCCGATTTTTTTTCCGATTTTTCCCGATTTTTCCCGATTTTTCCCGATTTTTCCCGATTTTTTCCGATTTTTTTTCCGATTTGTTTTCCGATTTTTTCCGATTTTTTTTCCGATTTTTTTCCGATTTTTCCCGAATTTTTCCGATTTTTTCCGAATTTATTTTCCGATTTTTTTCCGATTTTTTTCCGATTTTTCCCGATTTTTTTCCGATTTTTTTTCCGATTTTTTCCGAATTTATTTTCCGATTTTTTCCCGATTTTTCTCGATTTTTCCCGATTTTTTTTCCGTTTTTTTCCGAATTTATTTTCCGATTTTTTTCGGATTTTTCCCGATTTTTCCCGATTTTTTTTCCGATTTTTTTTCCGATTTTTCCCGATTTTTCCCGATTTTTCCCGATTTTTCCCGATTTTTTCCGATTATTTTTCCGATTTTTTCCGATTATTTTTCCGATTTTTTCCGAATTTATTTTCCGATTTTTTCCCAATTTTTCCGATTTTTTTTCCGATTTTTCCCGAATTTATTTTCCGATTTTTTTTCCGATTTTTCCCGATTTTTCCCGATGTTTCCCGATTTTTTCCGATTTTTTTTCCGATTTTTTCCGAATTTATTTTCCGATTTTTTCCCGATTTTTCCCGATTTTTCCCGATTTTTTTTCCGTTTTTTTCCGAATTTATTTTCCGATTTTTTTCGGATTTTTCCCGATTTTTCCCGATTTTTTTTCCGATTTTTTTTCCGATTTTTCCCGATTTTTCCCGATTTTTCCCGATTTTTCCCGATTTTTTCCGATTTTTTTTCCGATTTGTTTTCCGATTTTTTCCGATTTTTTTTCCGATTTTTTTCCGATTTTTCCCGAATTTTTCCGATTTTTTCCGAATTTATTTTCCGATTTTTTTCCGATTTTTTTCCGATTTTTCCCGATTTTTTTCCGATTTTTTTTCCGATTTTTTCCGAATTTATTTTCCGATTTTTTCCCGATTTTTCTCGATTTTTCCCGATTTTTTTCCGATTTTTTTCCGATTTTTCCCGATTTTTTTCCGATTTTTTTTCCGATTTTTTCCGAATTTATTTTCCGATTTTTTCCCGATTTTTCTCGATTTTTCCCGATTTTTTCCGATTATTTTTCCGATTTTTTCCGAATTTATTTTCCGATTTTTTCCCGATTTTTCTCGATTTTTCCCGATTTTTTCCGATTATTTTTCCGATTTTTTCCGAATTTATTTTCCGATTTTTTCCCGATTTTTCTCGATTTTTTCCGATTTTTCCCGATGTTTCCCGATTTTTTCCGATTTTTTTTCCGATTTTTTCCGAATTTATTTTCCGATTTTTTCCCGATTTTTCCCGATTTTTCCCGATTTTTTTCCGATTTTTTTTCCGATTTTTCCCGATTTTTCCCGATTTTTCCCGATTTTTTCCGATTTTTTCCGATTTTTTCCGATTTTTTTTCCGATTTGTTTTCCGATTTTTTCCGATTTTTTTCCCGATTTTTTTCCGATTTTTCCCGAATTTTTCCGATTTTTTCCGAATTTATTTTCCGATTTTTTCCGATTTTTTTCCGATTTTTCCCGATTTTTTTCCGATTTTTTTTCCGATTTTTTCCGAATTTATTTTCCGATTTTTTCCCGATTTTTCTCGATTTTTCCCGATTTTTTCCGATTTTTCTCGATTTTTTTTCCGATTTTTTTTCCGATTTTTTCCGAATTTATTTTCCGATTTTTTTCCGATTTTTCCCGATTTTTTTCCGATTTTTTCCGATTATTTTTCAGATTTTTTCCTATTATTTTTCCGATTTTTTCCGATTATTTTTCCGATTTTTTCCGAATTTATTTTCCGATTTTTTCCCAATTTTTCCGATTTTTTTTTCCGATTTTTCCCGAATTTATTTTCCGATTTTTTTCCGATTTTTCCCGATTTTTCCCGATGTTTCCCGATTTTTTCCGATTTTTTTTCCGATTTTTTCCGAATTTATTTTCCGATTTTTTCCCGATTTTTCCCGATTTTTCCCGATTTTTTCCGATTTTTTTTCCGTTTTTTTCCGAATTTATTTTCCGATTTTTTTCGGATTTTTCCCGATTTTTCCCGATTTTTTTTCCGATTTTTTTTCCGATTTTCCCCGATTTTTCCCGATTTTTCCCGATTTTTCCCGATTTTTTCCGATTTTTTTTCCGATTTTTTTCCGATTTTTCCCGAATTTTTCCGATTTTTTCCGAATTTATTTTCCGATTTTTTCCGATTTTTTTCCGATTTTTCCCGATTTTTTTCCGATTTTTCCCGATTTTTCCCGATTTTTTCCGATTTTTTTCCGATTTTTCCCGAATTTTTCCGATTTTTTCCGAATTTATTTTCCGATTTTTTCCGATTTTTTTCCGATTTTTCCCGATTTTTTCCGATTTTTTTTCCGATTTTTCCCGATTTTTTCCGATTTTTTTTCCGATTTTTTTCCGATTTTTCCCGAATTTTTCCGATTTTTTCCGAATTTATTTTCCGATTTTTTCCGATTTTTTTCCGATTTTTCCCGATTTTTTTCCGAATTTATTTTCCGATTTTTTTCGGATTTTTCCCGATTTTCCCGATTTTTTTTCCGATTTTTTTTCCGATTTTTCCCGATTTTTCCCGATTTTTCCCGATTTTTTCCGATTTTTTCCGATTTTTTCCGATTATTTTTCCGATTTTTACCGAATTTATTTTCCGATTTTTTCCCGATTTTTCCCGAATTTTTCCGATTTTTTCCGAATTTATTTTCCGATTTTTTCCGATTTTTTTCCGATTTTTCCCGATTTTTTTCCGATTTTTTTTCCGATTTTTTCCGAATTTATTTTCCGATTTTTTCCCGATTTTTCTCGATTTTTCCCGATTTTTTCCGATTTTTCTCGATTTTTTTTCCGATTTTTTTTCCGATTTTTTCCGAATTTATTTTCCGATTTTTTCCCGATTTTTCTCGATTTTTCCCGATTTTTTTCCGATTTTTTTCCGATTTTTCCCGATTTTTTTCCGATTTTTTTTCCGATTTTTTCCGAATTTATTTTCCGATTTTTTCCCGATTTTTCTCGATTTTTCCCGATTTTTTCCGATTATTTTTCCGATTTTTTCCGAATTTATTTTCCGATTTTTTCCCGATTTTTCTCGATTTTTCCCGATTTTTTCCGATTATTTTTCCGATTTTTTCCGAATTTATTTTCCGATTTTTTCCCGATTTTTCTCGATTTTTTCCGATTTTTCCCGATGTTTCCCGATTTTTTCCGATTTTTTTTCCGATTTTTTCCGAATTTATTTTCCGATTTTTTCCCGATTTTTCCCGATTTTTCCCGATTTTTTTCCGATTTTTTTTCCGATTTTTCCCGATTTTTCCCGATTTTTCCCGATTTTTTCCGATTTTTTCCGATTTTTTCCGATTTTTTTTCCGATTTGTTTTCCGATTTTTTCCGATTTTTTTCCCGATTTTTTTCCGATTTTTCCCGAATTTTTCCGATTTTTTCCGAATTTATTTTCCGATTTTTTCCGATTTTTTTCCGATTTTTCCCGATTTTTTTCCGATTTTTTTTCCGATTTTTTCCGAATTTATTTTCCGATTTTTTCCCGATTTTTCTCGATTTTTCCCGATTTTTTCCGATTTTTCTCGATTTTTTTTCCGATTTTTTTTCCGATTTTTTCCGAATTTATTTTCCGATTTTTTCCCGATTTTTCTCGATTTTTCCCGATTTTTTTCCGATTTTTTTCCGATTTTTCCCGATTTTTTTCCGATTTTTTTTCCGATTTTTTCCGAATTTATTTTCCGATTTTTTCCCGATTTTTCTCGATTTTTCCCGATTTTTTCCGATTATTTTTCCGATTTTTTCCGAATTTATTTTCCGATTTTTTCCCGATTTTTCTCGATTTTTCCCGATTTTTTCCGATTATTTTTCCGATTTTTTCCGAATTTATTTTCCGATTTTTTCCCGATTTTTCTCGATTTTTTCCGATTTTTCCCGATGTTTCCCGATTTTTTCCGATTTTTTTTCCGATTTTTTCCGAATTTATTTTCCGATTTTTTCCCGATTTTTCCCGATTTTTCCCGATTTTTTTCCGATTTTTTTTCCGATTTTTCCCGATTTTTCCCGATTTTTCCCGATTTTTTCCGATTTTTTCCGATTTTTTCCGATTTTTTTTCCGATTTGTTTTCCGATTTTTTCCGATTTTTTTCCCGATTTTTTTCCGATTTTTCCCGAATTTTTCCGATTTTTTCCGAATTTATTTTCCGATTTTTTCCGATTTTTTTCCGATTTTTCCCGATTTTTTTCCGATTTTTTTTCCGATTTTTTCCGAATTTATTTTCCGATTTTTTCCCGATTTTTCTCGATTTTTCCCGATTTTTTCCGATTTTTCTCGATTTTTTTTCCGATTTTTTTTCCGATTTTTTCCGAATTTATTTTCCGATTTTTTTCCGATTTTTCCCGATTTTTCCCGATTTTTTCCGATTATTTTTCCGATTTTTTCCTATTATTTTTCCGATTTTTTCCGATTATTTTTCCGATTTTTTCCGAATTTATTTTCCGATTTTTTCCCAATTTTTCCGATTTTTTTTTCCGATTTTTCCCGAATTTATTTTCCGATTTTTTTCCGATTTTTCCCGATTTTTCCCGATGTTTCCCGATTTTTTCCGATTTTTTTTCCGATTTTTTCCGAATTTATTTTCCGATTTTTTCCCGATTTTTCCCGATTTTTCCCGATTTTTTCCGATTTTTTTTCCGTTTTTTTCCGAATTTATTTTCCGATTTTTTTCGGATTTTTCCCGATTTTTCCCGATTTTTTTTCCGATTTTTTTTCCGATTTTCCCCGATTTTTCCCGATTTTTCCCGATTTTTCCCGATTTTTTCCGATTTTTTTTCCGATTTTTTTCCGATTTTTCCCGAATTTTTCCGATTTTTTCCGAATTTATTTTCCGATTTTTTCCGATTTTTTTCCGATTTTTCCCGATTTTTTTCCGATTTTTCCCGATTTTTCCCGATTTTTTCCGATTTTTTTCCGATTTTTCCCGAATTTTTCCGATTTTTTCCGAATTTATTTTCCGATTTTTTCCGATTTTTTTCCGATTTTTCCCGATTTTTTCCGATTTTTTTTCCGATTTTTCCCGATTTTTTCCGATTTTTTTTCCGATTTTTTTCCGATTTTTCCCGAATTTTTCCGATTTTTTCCGAATTTATTTTCCGATTTTTTCCGATTTTTTTCCGATTTTTCCCGATTTTTTTCCGAATTTATTTTCCGATTTTTTTCGGATTTTTCCCGATTTTCCCGATTTTTTTTCCGATTTTTTTTCCGATTTTTCCCGATTTTTCCCGATTTTTCCCGATTTTTTCCGATTTTTTCCGATTTTTTCCGATTATTTTTCCGATTTTTACCGAATTTATTTTCCGATTTTTTCCCGATTTTTCCCGAATTTTTCCGATTTTTTCCGAATTTATTTTCCGATTTTTTCCGATTTTTTTCCGATTTTTCCCGATTTTTTTCCGATTTTTTTTCCGATTTTTTCCGAATTTATTTTCCGATTTTTTCCCGATTTTTCTCGATTTTTCCCGATTTTTTCCGATTTTTCTCGATTTTTTTTCCGATTTTTTTTCCGATTTTTTCCGAATTTATTTTCCGATTTTTTTCCGATTTTTCCCGATTTTTCCCGATTTTTTCCGATTATTTTTCCGATTTTTTCCGATTATTTTTCCGATTTTTTCCGATTATTTTTCCGATTTTTTCCGAATTTATTTTCCGATTTTTTCCCAATTTTTCCGATTTTTTTTTCCGATTTTTCCCGAATTTATTTTCCGATTTTTTTCCGATTTTTCCCGATTTTTCCCGATGTTTCCCGATTTTTTCCGATTTTTTTTCCGATTTTTTCCGAATTTATTTTCCGATTTTTTCCCGATTTTTCCCGATTTTTCCCGATGTTTCCCGATTTTTTCCGATTTTTTTTCCGATTTTTTCCGAATTTATTTTCCGATTTTTTCCCGATTTTTCCCGAATTTTTCCGATTTTTTCCGAATTTATTTTCCGATTTTTTCCGATTTTTTTCCGATTTTTCCCGATTTTTTTCCGATTTTTTTTCCGATTTTTTCCGAATTTATTTTCCGATTTTTTCCCGATTTTTCTCGATTTTTCCCGATTTTTTCCGATTTTTCTCGATTTTTTTTCCGATTTTTTTTCCGATTTTTTCCGAATTTATTTTCCGATTTTTTTCCGATTTTTCCCGATTTTTCCCGATTTTTTCCGATTATTTTTCCGATTTTTTCCGATTATTTTTCCGATTTTTTCCGATTATTTTTCCGATTTTTTCCGAATTTATTTTCCGATTTTTTCCCAATTTTTCCGATTTTTTTTTCCGATTTTTCCCGAATTTATTTTCCGATTTTTTTCCGATTTTTCCCGATTTTTCCCGATGTTTCCCGATTTTTTCCGATTTTTTTTCCGATTTTTTCCGAATTTATTTTCCGATTTTTTCCCGATTTTTCCCGATTTTTTCGATTTTTTCCGATTTTTTTTCCGATTTTTTTTCCGAATTTTTTTCCGAATTTTTTTTCCGATTTTTCCCGATTTTTCCCGATGTTTCCCGATTTTTTCCGATTTTTTTTCCGATTTTTTCCGAATTTATTTTCCGATTTTTTCCCGATTTTTCCCGATTTTTCCCGATTTTTTCCGATTTTTTTTCCGTTTTTTTCCGAATTTATTTTCCGATTTTTTTCGGATTTTTCCCGATTTTCCCGATTTTTTTTCCGATTTTTTTTCCGATTTTTCCCGATTTTTCCCGATTTTTCCCGATTTTTTCCGATTTTTTCCGATTTTTCCCGATTTTTCCCGATTTTTCCCGATTTTTTTCCGATTTTTTTTCCGATTTTTCCCGATTTTTCCCGATTTTTCCCGATTTTTTCCGATTTTTTCCGATTTTTTCCGATTTTTTTTCCGATTTGTTTTCCGATTTTTTCCGATTTTTTTTCCGATTTTTTTCCGATTTTTCCCGAATTTTTCCGATTTTTTCCGAATTTATTTTCCGATTTTTTCCGATTTTTTTCCGATTTTTTTTCCGATTTTTTTCTCGATTTTTCCCGATTTTTTCCGATTTTTCTCGATTTTTTTTCCGATTTTTTTTCCGATTTTTTCCGAATTTATTTTCCGATTTTTTCCCAATTTTTCCGATTTATTTTCCGATTTTTTTTCCGATTTTTCCCGATTTTTCCCGATGTTTCCCGATTTTTTCCGATTTTTTTTCCGATTTTTTCCGAATTTATTTTCCGATTTTTTCCCGATTTTTCCCGAATTTTTCCGATTTTTTCCGAATTTATTTTCCGATTTTTTCCGATTTTTTTCCGATTTTTCCCGATTTTTTTCCGATTTTTTTTCCGATTTTTTCCGAATTTATTTTCCGATTTTTTCCCGATTTTTCTCGATTTTTCCCGATTTTTTCCGATTTTTCTCGATTTTTTTTCCGATTTTTTTTCCGATTTTTTCCGAATTATTTATTTTCCGATTTTTTTCCGATTTTTCCCGATTTTTCCCGATTGTTTCCGATTATTTTTCCGATTTTTTCCGATTATTTTTCCGATTTTTTCCGATTATTTTTCCGATTTTTTCCGAATTTATTTTCCGATTTTTTCCCAATTTTTCCGATTTTTTTTTCCGATTTTTCCCGAATTTATTTTCCGATTTTTTTCCGATTTTTCCCGATTTTTCCCGATGTTTCCCGATTTTTTCCGATTTTTTTTCCGATTTTTTCCGAATTTATTTTCCGATTTTTTCCCGATTTTTCCCGATTTTTCCCGATGTTTCCCGATTTTTTCCGATTTTTTTTCCGATTTTTTCCGAATTTATTTTCCGATTTTTTCCCGATTTTTCCCGAATTTTTCCGATTTTTTCCGAATTTATTTTCCGATTTTTTCCGATTTTTTTCCGATTTTTCCCGATTTTTTTCCGATTTTTTTTCCGATTTTTTCCGAATTTATTTTCCGATTTTTTCCCGATTTTTCTCGATTTTTCCCGATTTTTTCCGATTTTTCTCGATTTTTTTTCCGAATTTTTTTCCGATTTTTTCCGAATTTATTTTCCGATTTTTTTCCGATTTTTCCCGATTTTTCCCGATTTTTTCCGATTATTTTTCCGATTTTTTCCGATTATTTTTCCGATTTTTTCCGATTATTTTTCCGATTTTTTCCGAATTTATTTTCCGATTTTTTCCCAATTTTTCCGATTTTTTTTTCCGATTTTTCCCGAATTTATTTTCCGATTTTTTTCCGATTTTTCCCGATTTTTCCCGATGTTTCCCGATTTTTTCCGATTTTTTTTCCGATTTTTTCCGAATTTATTTTCCGATTTTTTCCCGATTTTTCCCGATTTTTCCCGATTTTTTCCGATTTTTTTTCCGTTTTTTTCCGAATTTATTTTCCGATTTTTTTTCCGATTTTTCCCGATTTTTCCCGATGTTTCCCGATTTTTTCCGATTTTTTTTCCGATTTTTTCCGAATTTATTTTCCGATTTTTTCCCGATTTTTCCCGATTTTTCCCGATTTTTTCCGATTTTTTTTCCGTTTTTTTCCGAATTTATTTTCCGATTTTTTTCGGATTTTTCCCGATTTTCCCGATTTTTTTTCCGATTTTTTTTCCGATTTTTCCCGATTTTTCCCGATTTTTCCCGATTTTTTCCGATTTTTTCCGATTTTTCCCGATTTTTCCCGATTTTTCCCGATTTTTTTCCGATTTTTTTTCCGATTTTTCCCGATTTTTCCCGATTTTTTCCGATTTTTTCCGATTTTTTCCGATTTTTTTTCCGATTTGTTTTCCGATTTTTTCCGATTTTTTTTCCGATTTTTTTCCGATTTTTCCCGAATTTTTCCGATTTTTTCCGAATTTATTTTCCGATTTTTTCCGATTTTTTTCCGATTTTTCCCGATTTTTTTCCGATTTTTTTTCCGATTTTTTTCTCGATTTTTCCCGATTTTTTCCGATTTTTCTCGATTTTTTTTCCGATTTTTTTTCCGATTTTTTCCGAATTTATTTTCCGTTTTTTTTCCGATTTTTCCCGATTTTTTCCGATTATTTTTCCGATTTTTTCCGATTATTTTTCCGATTTTTTCCGATTATTTTTCCGATTTTTTCCGAATTTATTTTCCGATTTTTTCCCAATTTTTCCGATTTTTTTTTCCGATTTTTCCCGAATTTATTTTCCGATTTTTTTCCGATTTTTCCCGATTTTTCCCGATGTTTCCCGATTTTTTCCGATTTTTTTTCCGATTTTTTCCGAATTTATTTTCCGATTTTTTCCCGATTTTTCCCGATTTTTCCCGATTTTTTCCGATTTTTTTTCAGTTTTTTTCCGAATTTATTTTCCGATTTTTTTCGGATTTTTCCCGATTTTTCCCGATTTTTTTTCCGATTTTTTTTCCGATTTTCCCCGATTTTTCCCGATTTTTCCCGATTTTTTCCGATTTTTTTTCCGATTTTTTTCCGATTTTTCCCGAATTTTTCCGATTTTTTCCGAATTTATTTTCCGATTTTTTCCGATTTTTTTCCGATTTTTCCCGATTTTTTTCCGATTTTTCCCGATTTTTCCCGATTTTTTCCGATTTTTTCCGATTTTTTCCGATTTTTTTTCCGATTTTTTTTCCGTTTTTTTCCGAATTTATTTTCCGATTTTTTTTCCGATTTTTCCCGATTTTTCCCGATGTTTCCCGATTTTTTCCGATTTTTTTTCCGATTTTTTCCGAATTTATTTTCCGATTTTTTCCCGATTTTTCCCGATTTTTCCCGATTTTTTCCGATTTTTTTTCCGTTTTTTTCCGAATTTATTTTCCGATTTTTTTCGGATTTTTCCCGATTTTCCCGATTTTTTTTCCGATTTTTTTTCCGATTTTTCCCGATTTTTCCCGATTTTTCCCGATTTTTTCCGATTTTTTCCGATTTTTCCCGATTTTTCCCGATTTTTCCCGATTTTTTTCCGATTTTTTTTCCGATTTTTCCCGATTTTTCCCGATTTTTTCCGATTTTTTCCGATTTTTTCCGATTTTTTTTCCGATTTGTTTTCCGATTTTTTCCGATTTTTTTTCCGATTTTTTTCCGATTTTTCCCGAATTTTTCCGATTTTTTCCGAATTTATTTTCCGATTTTTTCCGATTTTTTTCCGATTTTTCCCGATTTTTTTCCGATTTTTTTTCCGATTTTTTTCTCGATTTTTCCCGATTTTTTCCGATTTTTCTCGATTTTTTTTCCGATTTTTTTTCCGATTTTTTCCGAATTTATTTTCCGATTTTTTTCCGATTTTTCCCGATTTTTTCCGATTATTTTTCCGATTTTTTCCGATTATTTTTCCGATTTTTTCCGATTATTTTTCCGATTTTTTCCGAATTTATTTTCCGATTTTTTCCCAATTTTTCCGATTTTTTTTTCCGATTTTTCCCGAATTTATTTTCCGATTTTTTTCCGATTTTTCCCGATTTTTCCCGATGTTTCCCGATTTTTTCCGATTTTTTTTCCGATTTTTTCCGAATTTATTTTCCGATTTTTTCCCGATTTTTCCCGATTTTTCCCGATTTTTTCCGATTTTTTTCAGTTTTTTTCCGAATTTATTTTCCGATTTTTTTCGGATTTTTCCCGATTTTTCCCGATTTTTTTTCCGATTTTCCCCGATTTTTCCCGATTTTTCCCGATTTTTTCCGATTTTTTTTCCGATTTTTTTCCGATTTTTCCCGAATTTTTCCGATTTTTTCCGAATTTATTTTCCGATTTTTTCCGATTTTTTTCCGATTTTTCCCGATTTTTTTCCGATTTTTCCCGATTTTTCCCGATTTTTTCCGATTTTTTCCGATTTTTTCCGATTTTTTCCGATTTTTTCCGATTTGTTTTCCGATTTGTTTTCCGATTTTTTCCGATTTTTTTTCCGATTTTTTTCCGTTTTTTCCCGAATTTTTCCGATTTTTTCCGAATTTATTTTCCGATTTTTTCCGATTTTTTTCCGATTTTTCCCGATTTTTTTCCGATTTTTTTTCCGATTTTTTTTCCGATTTTTTTCTCGATTTTTCCCGATTTTTTCCGATTTTTCTCGATTTTTTTTCCGATTTTTTTTCCGATTTTTTCCGAATTTATTTTCCGATTTTTTTCCGATTTTTCCCGATTTTTTCCGATTATTTTTCCGATTTTTTCCGATTATTTTTCCGATTTTTTCCGATTATTTTTCCGATTTTTTCCGAATTTATTTTCCGATTTTTTCCCAATTTTTCCGATTTTTTTTTCCGATTTTTCCCGAATTTATTTTCCGATTTTTTTCCGATTTTTCCCGATTTTTTCCGATTTTTTTTCCGATTTTTTTCCGATTTTTTTTCCGATTTTTCCCGATTTTTCCCGATTTTTCCCGATTTTTTCCGATTTTTTTTCAGTTTTTTTCCGAATTTATTTTCCGATTTTTTTCGGATTTTTCCCGATTTTTCCCGATTTTTTTTCCGATTTTTTTTCCGATTTTCCCCGATTTTTCCCGATTTTTCCCGATTTTTCCCGATTTTTTCCGATTTTTTTTCCGATTTTTTTCCGATTTTTCCCGAATTTTTCCGATTTTTTCCGAATTTTATTTTCCGATTTTTTCCGATTTTTTTCCGATTTTTCCCGATTTTTTTCCGATTTTTCCCGATTTTTCCCGATTTTTTCCGATTTTTTTCCGATTTTTCCCGAATTTTTCCGATTTTTTCCGAATTTATTTTCCGATTTTTTCCGATTTTTTTCCGATTTTTCCCGATTTTTTCCGATTTTTTTTCCGATTTTTCCCGATTTTTTCCGATTTTTTTTCCGATTTTTTTCCGATTTTTCCCGAATTTTTCCGATTTTTTCCGAATTTATTTTCCGATTTTTTCCGATTTTTTTCCGATTTTTCCCGATTTTTTTCCGAATTTATTTTCCGATTTTTCCGAATTTATTTTCCGATTTTTTCCCGATTTTTCTCGATTTTTCCCGATTTTTTCCGATTATTTTTCCGATTTTTTCCGAATTTATTTTCCGATTTTTTCCCGATTTTTCCCGATTTTTCCCGATTTTTTCCGATTTTTTTTCCGTTTTTTTCCGAATTTATTTTCCGATTTTTTTCGGATTTTTCCCGATTTTTCCCGATTTTTTTTCCGTTTTTTTCCGAATTTATTTTCCGATTTTTTTCGGATTTTTCCCGATTTTTCCCGATTTTTTTTCCGATTTTTTTTCCGATTTTTCCCGATTTTTCCCGATTTTTCCCGATTTTTCCCGATTTTTTCCGATTATTTTTCCGATTTTTTCCGATTATTTTTCCGATTTTTTCCGAATTTATTTTCCGATTTTTTCCCAATTTTTCCGATTTTTTTTCCGATTTTTCCCGAATTTATTTTCCGATTTTTTTTCCGATTTTTCCCGATTTTTCCCGATGTTTCCCGATTTTTTCCGATTTTTTTTCCGATTTTTTCCGAATTTATTTTCCGATTTTTTCCCGATTTTTCCCGATTTTTCCCGATTTTTTCCGATTTTTTTTCCGTTTTTTTCCGAATTTATTTTCCGATTTTTTTCGGATTTTTCCCGATTTTCCCGATTTTTTTTCCGATTTTTTTTCCGATTTTTCCCGATTTTTCCCGATTTTTCCCGATTTTTTCCGATTTTTTCCGATTTTTTCCGATTTTTTTTCCGATTTGTTTTCCGATTTTTTCCGATTTTTTTTCCGATTTTTTTCCGATGTTTCCCGATTTTTTCCGATTTTTTTCCGATTTTTTTTCCGATTTTTTCCGAATTTATTTTCCGATTTTTTCCCGATTTTTCTCGATTTTTCCCGATTTTTTCCGATTTTTCTCGATTTTTTTTCCGATTTTTTTTCCGATTTTTTCCGAATTTATTTTCCGATTTTTTTCCGATTTTTCCCGATTTTTCCCGATTTTTTCCGATTATTTTTCCGATTTTTTCCGATTATTTTTCCGATTTTTTCCGATTATTTTTCCGATTTTTTCCGAATTTATTTTCCGATTTTTTCCCAATTTTTCCGATTTTTTTTTCCGATTTTTCCCGAATTTATTTTCCGATATTTTTCCGATTTTTCCCGATTTTTCCCGATTTTTCCCGATTTTTTCCGATTTTTTTTCCGTTTTTTTCCGAATTTATTTTCCGATTTTTTTCGGATTTTTCCCGATTTTTCCCGATTTTTTTTCCGATTTTTTTTCCGATTTTCCCCGATTTTCCCCGATTTTTCCCGATTTTTTCCGATTTTTTTTCCGATTTTTTTCCGATTTTTCCCGAATTTTTCCGATTTTTTCCGAATTTATTTTCCGATTTTTTCCGATTTTTTTCCGATTTTTCCCGATTTTTTTCCGATTTTTCCCGATTTTTCCCGATTTTTTCCGATTTTTTTTCCGATTTTTTTCCGATTTTTCCCGAATTTTTCCGATTTTTTCCGAATTTATTTTCCGATTTTTTTCCGATTTTTTCCGATTTTTTTCCGATTTTTTTTCCGATTTTTTCCGAATTTATTTTCCGATTTTTTCCCGATTTTTCTCGATTTTTCCCGATTTTTTCCGATTATTTTTCCGATTTTTTCCGAATTTATTTTCCGATTTTTTCCCGATTTTTCCCGATTTTTCCCGATTTTTTCCGATTTTTTTTCCGTTTTTTTCCGAATTTATTTTCCGATTTTTTTCGGATTTTTCCCGATTTTTCCCGATTTTTTTTCCGATTTTTTTTCCGATTTTTCCCGAATTTTTCCGATTTTTCCGATTTTTTCCGATTTTTTCCGATTTTTTCCGATTTTTTTTCCGATTTTTTTCCGATTTTTTCCGATTTTTTTTCCGATTTTTTTCCGATTTTTCCCGAATTTTTCCGATTTTTTCCGAATTTATTTTCCGATTTTTTCCGATTTTTTTTCCGATTTTTTTCCGATTTTTCCCGATTTTCCCGATTTTTTCCGATTTTTTTTCCGTTTTTTTCCGAATTTATTTTCCGATTTTTTTCGGATTTTTCCGATTTTTTCCGATTTTTTTTCCGATTTTTTTTCCGATTTTCCCCGATTTTTCCCGATTTTTCCCGATTTTTCCCGATTTTTTCCGATTTTTTTTCCGATTTTTTTCCGATTTTTCCCGAATTTTTCCGATTTTTTCCGAATTTATTTTCCGATTTTTTCCGATTTTTTTCCGATTTTTCCCGATTTTTTTCCGATTTTTTCCGATTTTTTTTCCGATTTTTTCCGATTTTTTTTCCGATTTTTTCCGAATTTATTTTCCGATTTTTTTCCGATTTTTTTCCGATTTTTCCCGATTTTTTTCCGATTTTTTTTCCGATTTTTTCCGAATTTATTTTCCGATTTTTTCCCGATTTTTCTCGATTTTTCCCGATTTTTTCCGATTTTTCTCGATTTTTTTTCCGATTTTTTTTCCGATTTTTTCCGAATTTATTTTCCGATTTTTTTCCGATTTTTCCCGATTTTTCCCGATTTTTTCCGATTATTTTTCCGATTTTTTCCGATTATTTTTCCGATTTTTTCCGATTATTTTTCCGATTTTTTCCGAATTTATTTTCCGATTTTTTCCCAATTTTTCCGATTTTTTTTTCCGATTTTTCCCGAATTTATTTTCCGATTTTTTTCCGATTTTTCCCGATTTTTCCCGATGTTTCCCGATTTTTTCCGATTTTTTTTCCGATTTTTTCCGAATTTATTTTCCGATTTTTTCCCGATTTTTCCCGATTTTTTCCGATTTTTTTTCCGTTTTTTTCCGAATTTATTTTCCGATTTTTTTCGGATTTTTCCCGATTTTTCCCGATTTTTCCCGATTTTTTCCGATTTTTTTCCGATTTTTTTTCCGATTTTTTCCGAATTTATTTTCCGATTTTTTCCCGATTTTTCTCGATTCCTCCCGATTTTTTCCGAATTTATTTTCCGATTTTTTCCGATTTTTTTCCGATTTTTCCCGATTTTTTTCCGATTTTTTTTCCGATTTTTTCCGAATTTATTTTCCGATTTTTTCCCGATTTTTCTCGATTTTTCCCGATTTTTTCCGATTTTTCTCGATTTTTTTTCCGATTTTTTTTCCGATTTTTTCCGAATTTATTTTCCGATTTTTTTCCGATTTTTCCCGATTTTTCCCGATTTTTTCCGATTATTTTTCCGATTTTTTCCGATTATTTTTCCGATTTTTTCCGATTATTTTTCCGATTTTTTCCGAATTTATTTTCCGATTTTTTCCCAATTTTTCCGATTTTTTTTTCCGATTTTTCCCGAATTTATTTTCCGATTTTTTTCCGATTTTTCCCGATTTTTCCCGATGTTTCCCGATTTTTTCCGATTTTTTTTCCGATTTTTTCCGAATTTATTTTCCGATTTTTTTCCGATTTTTCCCGATTTTTCCCGATTTTTTCCGATTATTTTTCCGATTTTTTCAGAATTTATTTTCCGATTTTTTTCCGATTTTTCCCGATTTTTCCCGATTTTTCCCGATTTTTCCGATTTTTTCCGATTTTTTTTCCGATTTTTCCCGAATTTTTCCGATTTTTTCCGATTTTTTTCCGATTTTTTCCGATTTTTTTCCGATTTTTTTCCGATTTTTTTTCCGATTTTTTCCGATTTATTTTCCGATTTTTTCCCGATTTTTCTCCGATTTTTTCCGATTTTTTCCGAATTTATTTTCCGATTTTTTCCGATTTTTTTCCGATTTTTCCCGATTTTTTTCCGATTTTTTTTCCGATTTTTTCCGAATTTATTTTCCGATTTTTTCCCGATTTTTCTCGATTTTTTCCGATTTTTTTCCGATTTTTCCCGATTTTTTTTCCGATTTTTTTTCCGATTTTTTCCGAATTTATTTTCCGATTTTTTTCCGATTTTTCCCGATTTTTCCCGATTTTTTCCGATTATTTTTCCGATTTTTTCCGATTATTTTTCCGATTTTTTCCGATTATTTTTTCCGATTTTTTCCGATTTTTTTCCGATTTTTTCCGAATTTTTCCGATTTTTTTTTCCGATTTTTCCCGAATTTATTTTCCGATTTTTTTCCGATTTTTCCCGATTTTTCCCGATTTTCCCGATTTTTTCCGATTTTTTTTCCGATTTTTTCCGAATTTATTTTCCGATTTTTTCCCGATTTTTTCGATTTTTCCCGATTTTTTCCGAATTTATTTTCCGATTTTTTCCGATTTTTTTCCGATTTTTCCCGATTTTTTCCGATTTTTTCCGATTTTTTCCGATTTTTTTCCGATTTTTTTTTTTTCCGATTTTTCCGATTTTTCCCGATTTTTTCCGATTTTTCCCGATTTTTTTTCCGATTTTTTTTCCGATTTTTTCCGAATTTATTTTCCGATTTTTTTCCGATTTTTCCCGATTTTTCCCGATTTTTTCCGATTATTTTTCCGATTTTTTCCGATTATTTTTCCGATTTTTTCCGATTATTTTTCCGATTTTTTCCGAATTTATTTTCCGATTTTTTCCGATTTTTCCGATTTTTTTTTCCGATTTTTTCCGATTTATTTTCCGATTTTTTTCCGATTTTTCCGATTTTTCCCGATGTTTCCCGATTTTTTCCGATTTTTTTTCCGATTTTTTCCGAATTTATTTTCCGATTTTTTCCCGATTTTTCCCGATTTTTCCCGATTTTTTCCGATTTTTTTTCCGTTTTTTTCCGAATTTATTTTCCGATTTTTTCCCAATTTTTCCGATTTTTTCCGATTTTTTTTCCGATTTTTTTCCGATTTTTCCCGATTTTTCCCGATGTTTCCCGATTTTTTCCGATTTTTTTTCCGATTTTTTTCCGATTTTTCCCGAATTTTTCCGATTTTTTCCGAATTTATTTTCCGATTTTTTCCGATTTTTTTCCGATTTTTTTCCGATTTTTTTCCGATTTTTCCCGATTTTTCCGATTTTTTCCGATTTTTTCCGATTTTTTCCGATTTTTTCCGATTTTTTCCGATTTTTTTCCGATTTTTTTCCGATTTTTTCCGATTTTTTTTTTTTCCGATTTTTTTCCGATTTTTTTTTTTCCGATTTTTTCCGAATTTTTTTCCGATTTTTTCCGATTTTTTTCCGATTTTTCCCGATTTTTTTCCGATTTTTTTTCCGATTTTTTCCGATTTTTTTCCGATTTTTCCGATTTTTTCCGATTTTTTCCGATTTTTTTTCCGATTTTTTTTCCGATTTTTTCCGATTTTTTTCCGATTTTTTTCCGATTTTTTCCGATTTTTTCCGATTATTTTTCCGATTTTTTCCGATTATTTTTCCGATTTTTTCCGATTATTTTTCCGATTTTTTCCGAATTTATTTTCCGATTTTTTCCCAATTTTTCCGATTTTTTTTTCCGATTTTTCCCGAATTTATTTTCCGATTTTTTTCCGATTTTTCCCGATTTTTTCCGATTTTTTTTCCGATTTTTTCCGAATTTATTTTCCGATTTTTTCCGATTTTTTCCGATTTTTCCGATTTTTTCCGATTTTTTTTCCGTTTTTTTCCGAATTTATTTTCCGATTTTTTTCCGATTTTTCCCGATTTTTCCCGATTTTTTTTCCGATTTTTTTTCCGATTTTTTCCGATTTTTCCCGATTTTTTCCCGATTTTTCCGATTTTTTCCGATTTTTTTTCCGATTTTTTTCCGATTTTTCCGAATTTTTCCGATTTTTTCCGATTTTTTTTCCGATTTTTTCCGATTTTTTTCCGATTTTTCCGATTTTTTTCCGATTTTTCCCGATTTTTCCGATTTTTTCCGATTTTTTTCCGATTTTTTCCGAATTTTTCCGATTTTTTCCGAATTTATTTTCCGATTTTTTCCGATTTTTTTCCGATTTTTCCCGATTTTTTCCGATTTTTTTTCCGATTTTTTCCGATTATTTTTCCGATTTTTTTCCGATTTTTTTCCGATTTTTCCCGAATTTTTCCGATTTTTTCCGAATTTATTTTCCGATTTTTTCCGATTTTTTTCCGATTTTTCCCGATTTTTTTCCGATTTTTTTTCCGATTTTTTCCGAATTTATTTTCCGATTTTTTCCCGATTTTTCTCGATTTTTCCCGATTTTTTCCGATTATTTTTCCGATTTTTTCCGAATTTATTTTCCGATTTTTTCCCAATTTTTCCGATTTTTTTTTCCGATTTTTCCCGATTTTTTTTCCGATTTTTTCCGAATTTATTTTCCGATTTTTTTCGATTTTTCCCGATTTTTCCGATTTTTTTTCCGATTTTTTCCGAATTTATTTTCCGATTTTTTCCGATTTTTCCGATTTTTTCCGATTTTTTTTCCGATTTTTTTTCCGATTTTTCCCGATTTTTCCGATTTTTCCGATTTTTCCCGATTTTTTCCGATTATTTTTCCGATTTTTTCCGATTATTTTTCCGATTTTTTCCGAATTTATTTTCCGATTTTTTCCCAATTTTTCCGATTTTTTTTCCGATTTTTCCCGAATTTATTTTCCGATTTTTTTCCGATTTTTCCCGATTTTTCCCGATGTTTCCCGATTTTTTCCGATTTTTTTTCCGATTTTTTCCGAATTTATTTTCCGATTTTTTCCGATTTTTCCCGATTTTTCCCGATTTTTTCCGATTTTTTTTCCGTTTTTTTCCGAATTTATTTTCCGATTTTTTTCCGATTTTTTCCGATTTTTTCCCGATTTTTTTTCCGATTTTTTTTCCGATTTTTCCCGATTTTTCCCGATTTTTCCGATTTTTTCCGATTTTTTCCGATTTTTTCCGATTTTTTTTCCGATTTGTTTTCCGATTTTTTCCGATTTTTTTTCCGATTTTTTTCCGATTTTTCCCGATTTTTTCCGATTTTTTTCCGATTTTTTTTCCGATTTTTTCCGAATTTATTTTCCGATTTTTTCCCGATTTTTTCGATTTTTCCGATTTTTTCCGATTTTTCCGATTTTTTTTCCGATTTTTTTTCCGATTTTTTCCGAATTTATTTTCCGATTTTTTTCCGATTTTTCCCGATTTTTTCCGATTTTTTCCGATTTTTTATTTTTCCGATTTTTTCCGATTATTTTTCCGATTTTTTCCGATTATTTTTCCGATTTTTTCCGAATTTATTTTCCGATTTTTTCCCAATTTTTCCGATTTTTTTTTCCGATTTTTCCCGAATTTATTTTCCGATATTTTTCCGATTTTTCCGATTTTTCCCGATTTTTCCCGATTTTTTCCGATTTTTTTTCCGTTTTTTTCCGATTTATTTTCCGATTTTTTTCGATTTTTCCCGATTTTTCCCGATTTTTTTTCCGATTTTTTTTCCGATTTTTTCCCGATTTTTTCCGATTTTTCCCGATTTTTTCCGATTTTTTTTCCGATTTTTTTCCGATTTTTCCCGATTTTTTCCGATTTTTTCCGATTTTTTTCCGATTTTTTTCCGATTTTTTCCGATTTTTTTTTTTCCCGATTTTTTTCCGATTTTTCCCGATTTTTCCCGATTTTTTCCGATTTTTTTTTTTTCCGATTTTTTTCCGATTTTTTCCGAATTTTTTTCCGATTTTTTCCGATTTTTTTCCGATTTTTTTCCGATTTTTTCCGATTTTTTTCCGATTTTTTTTCCGATTTTTTCCGAATTTATTTTCCGATTTTTTCCCGATTTTTCTCGATTTTTCCCGATTTTTTCCGATTATTTTTCCGATTTTTTCCGAATTTATTTTCCGATTTTTTCCCGATTTTTCCCGATTTTTCCCGATTTTTTCCGATTTTTTTTCCGTTTTTTTCCGAATTTATTTTCCGATTTTTTCCGATTTTTTTTCCGATTTTTTTCCGATTTTTCCCGATGTTTCCCGATTTTTTCCGATTTTTTTTCCGTTTTTTTCCGAATTTATTTTCCGATTTTTTTCGGATTTTTCCCGATTTTTCCCGATTTTTTTTCCGATTTTTTTTCCGATTTTCCCCGATTTTTCCGATTTTTCCGATTTTTCCCGATTTTTTCCGATTTTTTTTCCGATTTTTTTCCGATTTTTCCCGAATTTTTCCGATTTTTTCCGAATTTATTTTCCGATTTTTTCCGATTTTTTTCCGATTTTTCCCGATTTTTTTCCGATTTTTTTTTTTTCCGATTTTTTCCGAATTTATTTTCCGATTTTTTCCCGATTTTTCTCGATTTTTCCCGATTTTTTCCGAATTTATTTTCCGATTTTTTCCGATTTTTTTCCGATTTTTCCCGATTTTTTTCCGATTTTTTTTCCGATTTTTTCCGAATTTATTTTCCGATTTTTTCCCGATTTTTCCCGATTTTTTCCGATTTTTTCCGATTTTTTCCGATTTTTTTTCCGATTTTTTTTCCGATTTTTTCCGAATTTATTTTCCGATTTTTTTCCGATTTTTCCCGATTTTTCCCGATTTTTTCCGATTATTTTTCCGATTTTTTCCGATTATTTTTCCGATTTTTTCCGATTATTTTTCCGATTTTTTCCGAATTTATTTTCCGATTTTTTTCCCAATTTTTCCGATTTTTTTTTCCGATTTTTCCCGAATTTATTTTCCGATTTTTTTCCGATTTTTCCCGATTTTTCCCGATTTTTCCCGATTTTTTCCGATTTTTTTTCCGATTTTTTCCGATTTTTTTCCGATTTTTTCCGATTTTTCCAGATTTTTTCCGATTTTTTTTCCGTTTTTTTCCGAATTTATTTTCCGATTTTTTTCCGATTTTTCCCGATTTTTCCCGATTTTTTCCGATTTTTTCCGATTTTTTTCCGATTTTTTTTCCGATTTTTTCCGAATTTATTTTCCGATTTTTTCCCGATTTTTCCCGATTTTTCCGATTTTTTCCGAATTTATTTTCCGATTTTTTCCGATTTTTTTCCGATTTTTCCCGATTTTTTTCCGATTTTTTTTCCGATTTTTTCCGAATTTATTTTCCGATTTTTTCCGATTTTTCCCGATTTTTCCCGATTTTTTCCGATTTTTCCGATTTTTTTTCCGATTTTTTTTCCGATTTTTTCCGAATTTATTTTCCGATTTTTTTCCGATTTTTCCCGATTTTTCCCGATTTTTTCCGATTATTTTTCCGATTTTTTCCGATTATTTTTCCGATTTTTTCCGATTATTTTTCCGATTTTTTCCGAATTTATTTTCCGATTTTTTCCCAATTTTTCCGATTTTTTTTTCCGATTTTTCCCGAATTTTTTTCCGATTTTTTTTTTTTCCGATTTTTCCCGATTTTTCCCGATTTTTCCCGATTTTTTCCGATTTTTTTTCCGATTTTTTCCGAATTTATTTTCCGATTTTTTCCGATTTTTCCCGATTTTTCCAGATTTTTTCCGATTTTTTTTCCGTTTTTTTCCGATTTTTTTCCGATTTTTTCCGGATTTTTCCCGATTTTTCCCGAATTTTCCCGATTTTTCCCGATTTTTCCCGATTTTTTCCGATTTTTTTTCCGATTTTTTCCGAATTTTTCCGATTTTTTCCGATTTTTTTCCGATTTTTTCCGATTTTTTTCCGATTTTTTTCCGATTTTTTTTCCGATTTTTTCCGAATTTATTTTCCGATTTTTTCCGATTTTTCTCCGATTTTTCCCGATTTTTTCCGATTTTTTTCCGATTTTTTCCGATTTTTTTCCGATTTTTCCCGATTTTTTTCCGATTTTTTTTCCGATTTTTTCCGAATTTATTTTCCGATTTTTTTCCGATTTTTCTCCGATTTTTTCCGATTTTTTTTTTTCCGATTTTTCTCCGATTTTTTTTCCGATTTTTTTTTTTTCCGATTTTTTCCGATTTATTTTCCGATTTTTTTCCGATTTTTTCCGATTTTTTTCCCGATTTTTTCCGATTATTTTTCCGATTTTTTCCGATTTTTTTTCCGATTTTTTCCGATTATTTTTCCGATTTTTTCCGAATTTATTTTCCGATTTTTTCCCAATTTTTCCGATTTTTTTTTCCGATTTTTCCCGATTTTTTCCGATTTTTTTCCGATTTTTCCCGATTTTTCCCGATTTTTCCCGATTTTTTCCGATTTTTTTTCCGATTTTTTCCGAATTTATTTTCCGATTTTTTTCCGATTTTTCCCGATTTTTCCCGATTTTTTCCGATTTTTTTTCCGTTTTTTTCCGAATTTATTTTCCGATTTTTTCCCAATTTTTCCGATTTTTTCCGATTTTTTTTCCGATTTTTTTCCGATTTTTCCCGATTTTTCCCGATGTTTCCCGATTTTTTCCGATTTTTTTTCCGATTTTTTCCGAATTTATTTTCCGATTTTTTCCCGATTTTTCCCGATTTTTCCCGATTTTTTCCGATTTTTTTTCCGATTTTTCCGATTTTTTCCGATTTTTCCCGATTTTTTCCGATTTTTTTCCGATTTTTCCCGATTTTTTCCGATTTTTCCCGATTTTTTCCGATTTTTCGATTTTTTCCGATTTTTTCCGATTTTTTTTCCGATTTTTTCCGATTTTTCCCGATTTTTTTCCGATTTTTTTTCCGATTTTTTCCGAATTTATTTTCCGATTTTTTTCCGATTTTTCCCGATTTTTCCCGATTTTTTCCGATTATTTTTCCGATTTTTTCCGATTATTTTTCCGATTTTTTCCGATAATTTTTCCGATTTTTTCCGAATTTATTTTCCGATTTTTTCCCAATTTTTCCGATTTTTTTTTCCGATTTTTCCCGAATTTATTTTCCGATTTTTTTCCGATTTTTCCCGATTTTTCCCGATGTTTCCCGATTTTTTCCGATTTTTTTTCCGATTTTTTCCTAATTTATTTTCCGATTTTTTCCGATTTTTTTCCGATTTTTCCCGATTTTTTTCCGATTTTTTTTCCGATTTTTTCCGAATTTATTTTCCGATTTTTTCCCGATTTTTCTCGATTTTTCCCGATTTTTTCCGATTATTTTTCCGATTTTTTCCGAATTTATTTTCCGATTTTTTCCCGATTTTTCTCGATTTTTCCCGATTTTTTCCGATTATTTTTCCGATTTTTTCCGAATTTATTTTCCGATTTTTTCCCGATTTTTCTCGATTTTTTCCGATTTTTTTCCGATTTTTCCCGATTTTTTTTCCGATTTTTTTTCCGATTTTTTCCGAAATAATTTTCCGATTTTTTTCCGATTTTTCCCGATTTTTTCCGATTTTTTCCGATTATTTTTCCGATTTTTTCCGAATTTATTTTCCGATTTTTTCCCAATTTTTCCGATTTTTTCCGATTATTTTTCCGATTTTTTCCGAATTTATTTTCCGATTTTTTCCCAATTTTTCCGATTTTTTCCGATTTTTTTTCCGATTTTTTTCCGATTTTTCCCGAATTTTTCCGATTTTTTCCGAATTTATTTTCCGATTTTTTCCGATTTTTTTCCGATTTTTCCCGATTTTTTTCCGATTTTTTTTCCGATTTTTTCCGAATTTATTTTCCGATTTTTTCCCGATTTTTCTCGATTTTTCCCGATTTTTTCCGATTATTTTTCCGATTTTTTCCGAATTTATTTTCCGATTTTTTCCCGATTTTTTTTCCGATTTTTCCCGATTTTTTTTCCGATTTTTTTTCCGATTTTTTCCGAATTTATTTTCCGATTTTTTTCCGATTTTTCCCGATTTTTCCCGATTTTTTCCGATTATTTTTCCGATTTTTTCCGATTATTTTTCCGATTTTTTCCGAATTTTTATTTTCCGATTTTTTTCCGATTTTTCCCGATTTTTCCGATTTTTCCCGATTTTTTCCGATTTTTTTTTTCCGATTTTTTCCGAATTTATTTTCCGATTTTTTCCCGATTTTTCCCGATTTTTCCCGATTTTTTCCGATTTTTTTTCCGTTTTTTTTCCAATTTATTTTCCGATTTTTTTCCGATTTTTCCCGATTTTTCCCGATTTTTTTTCCGATTTTTTTTCCGATTTTTCCCGATTTTTCCCGTTTTTTTTTCCGATTTTTTTTCCGATTTTTCCCGATTTTTCCCGATTTTTTCCGATTATTTTTCCGATTTTTTCCGAATTTATTTTCCGATTTTTTCCGATTTTTTTCCGATTTTTTTCCGATTTTTTTTCCGATTTTTTCCGATTTTTCCGATTTTTTTCCGATTTTTCCCGATTTTTCCGATTTTTTCCGATTATTTTTCCGATTTTTTCCGATTATTTTTCCGATTTTTTCCGATTATTTTTCCGATTTTTTCCGAATTTATTTTCCGATTTTTTCCCAATTTTTCCGATTTTTTTTTCCGATTTTTCCCGAATTTATTTTCCGATTTTTTTCCGATTTTTCCCGATTTTTCCCGATTTTTTCCGATTTTTTTCCGATTTTTTTCCGATTTTTCCCGATTTTTCCCTATTTTTTTTCCGATTTTTTTTCCGATTTTTCCCGATTTTTCCCGATTTTTTCCGATTATTTTTCCGATTTTTTCCGAATTTATTTTCCGATTTTTTTCCGATTTTTCCCGATTTTTCCCGATTTTTTCCCAATTTTTCCGATTTTTTTTTCCGATTTTTCCGAATTTATTTTCCAATTTTTTTCCGATTTTTCCCGATTTTTCCCGATTTTTCCCGATTTTTTCCGATTTTTTTTCCGATTTTTTCCGAATTTATTTTCCGATTTTTTCCCGATTTTTCCCGATTTTTCCCGATTTTTTCCGATTTTTTTTTTCCGATTTTTCCGATTTTTTCCGATTTTTTTCCGATTTTTTCCCGATTTTTCCCGATTTTTCCCGATTTTTTCCGATTTTTTTTCCGATTTTTCCCGATTTTTTCCGATTTTTTCCGATTTTTTTCCGATTTTTCCCGATTTTTTCCGATTTTTCCCGATTTTTTCCGATTTTTCCGATTTTTTCCGATTTTTTTCCGATTTTTTCCGATTTTTCCGATTTTTTTCCGATTTTTTTTCCGATTTTTTCCGAATTTATTTTCCGATTTTTTTCCGATTTTTCCCGATTTTTCCCGATTTTTTCCCAATTTTTCCGATTTTTTTTTCCGATTTTTCCCGAATTTATTTTCCGATTTTTTTCCGATTTTTCCGATTTTTCCCGATTTTTCCGATTTTTTTCCGATTTTTTCCGATTTTTTTCCGATTTTTCCCGATTTTTTTCCGATTTTTTTCCCGATTTTTTCCGAATTTATTTTCCGATTTTTTCCCGATTTTTCTCGATTTTTCCCGATTTTTTCCGATTATTTTTCCGATTTTTTCCGAATTTATTTTCCGATTTTTTCCCGATTTTTCTCGATTTTTCCCGATTTTTTCCGATTATTTTTCCGATTTTTTCCGAATTTATTTTCCGATTTTTTCCCGATTTTTCTCGATTTTTTCCGATTTTTTTCCGATTTTTCCCGATTTTTTTTCCGATTTTTTTTCCGATTTTTTCCGAATTTATTTTCCGATTTTTTTCCGATTTTTCCCGATTTTTCCCGATTTTTTCCGATTATTTTTCCGATTTTTTCCGATTATTTTTCCGATTTTTTCCGAATTTATTTTCCGATTTTTTTCCGATTTTTCCCGATTTTTCCCGATGTTTCCCGATTTTTTCCGATTTTTTTTCCGATTTTTTCCGAATTTTTTTCCGATTTTTTTCCGATTTTTTCCGATTTTTCCCGATTTTTTCGATTTTTTTTCCGTTTTTTTCCCGATTTATTTTCCGATTTTTTTCCGATTTTTCCGATTTTTCCGATTTTTCCGATTTTTTCCGATTATTTTTCCGATTTTTTCCGATTATTTTTCCGATTTTTTCCGATTATTTTTCCGATTTTTTCCGAATTTATTTTCCGATTTTTTCCCAATTTTTCCGATTTTTTTTTCCGATTTTTCCCGAATTTATTTTCCGATTTTTTTCCGATTTTTCCCGATTTTTCCCGATTTTTTCCGATTTTTTTCCGATTTTTTTCCGATTTTTCCCGATTTTTCCCTATTTTTTTTCCGATTTTTTTTCCGATTTTTCCCGATTTTTCCCGATTTTTTCCGATTCCGATTTTTCCGATTTTTTCCGATTTTTCCGATTTTTTTCCGATTTTTTTTCCGATTTTTTCCGAATTTATTTTCCGATTTTTTTCCGATTTTTCCCGATTTTTCCCGATTTTTTCCGATTATTTTTCCGATTTTTTCCGATTATTTTTCCGATTTTTTCCGATTATTTTTCCGATTTTTTCCGATTTTTTTCCGATTTTTCCCGAATTTTTCCGATTTTTTTTTCCGATTTTTCCCGATTTTTTTCCGATTTTTTTCCGATTTTTCCCGATTTTTTCCGATGTTTCCCGATTTTTTCCGATTTTTTTTCCGATTTTTTCCTAATTTATTTTCCGATTTTTTCCGATTTTTTTCCGATTTTTCCCGATTTTTTTCCGATTTTTTTTCCGATTTTTTCCGAATTTATTTTCCGATTTTTTCCCGATTTTTCTCGATTTTTCCCGATTTTTTCCGATTATTTTTCCGATTTTTTCCGAATTTATTTTCCGATTTTTTCCCGATTTTTCTCGATTTTTCCCGATTTTTTCCGATTATTTTTCCGATTTTTTCCGAATTTATTTTCCGATTTTTTCCGATTTTTCTCGATTTTTTCCGATTTTTTTCCGATTTTTCCCGATTTTTTTTTTTTTCCGATTTTTTTTCCGATTTTTTCCGATTTTTTTCCGATTTTTTCCGATTATTTTTCCGATTTTTTCCGATTTTTTTCCGATTTTTTCCCGATTTTTCTCCGATTTTTCCGATTTTTTCCGATTATTTTTCCGATTTTTTCCGAATTTATTTTCCGATTTTTTCCCGATTTTTCTCGATTTTTCCCGATTTTTTCCGATTATTTTTCCGATTTTTTCCGATTTTTTTTCCGATTTTTTTTCCGATTTTTCCCGATTTTTCCCGATTTTTTTCCGATTTTTCCCGATTTTTTTTCCGATTTTTTCCGAATTTATTTTCCGATTTTTTCCCGATTTTTCTCGATTTTTTCCGATTTTTTTCCGATTTTTTCCGATTTTTTTCCGATTTTTTCCGATTATTTTTCCGATTTTTTCCGATTTTTTCCGATTTTTCCGATTTTTTCCGATTATTTTTCCGATTTTTTCCGAATTTATTTTCCGATTTTTTTTTTTCCGATTTTTTTTCCGATTTTTTCCGATTTTTTCCGATTTTTCCGATTTTTTCCGATTTCTTTTTCCGATTTTTTCCGATTTTTTTTCCGATTTTTTCCGATTTTTTCCGATTTTTTTCCGATTTTTCCCGATTTTTTTCCGATTTTTTTTCCGATTTTTCCCGATTTTTTCCGATTTTTTTTCCGATTTTTTTTTCCGATTTTTTCCGAATTTATTTTCCGATTTTTTCCCAATTTTTCCGATTTTTTTTTCCGATTTTTCCCGAATTTATTTTCCGATTTTTTTCCGATTTTTCCGATTTTTCCCGATTTTTCCCGATTTTTTCCGATTTTTTTCCGATTTTTTCCGAATTTCCGATTTTTCCGATTTTTTTCCGATTTTTCCCGATTTTTCCCGATTTTTTTTCCGATTTTTTTTTTCCGATTTTTTCCGATTTTTCCGATTTTTTCCGATTTTTTTCCGATTTTTTCCGAATTTTTTTCCGATTTTTTCCGATTTTTTTCCGATTTTTCCCGATTTTTCCGATTTTTTCCGATTTTTTTCCGATTTTTTTTTCCGATTTTTTCCGATTTTTTTCCGATTTTTTTCCGATTTTTCCCGATTTTTCCGATTTTTCCCGATTTTTTCCGATTTTTTTTCCGATTTTTTCCGAATTTTTTTCCGATTTTTTCCCGATTTTTCCGATTTTTCCCGATTTTTTCCGATTTTTTTTCCGATTTTTTCCGATTTTTCCCGATTTTTCCGATTTTTTCCGATTATTTTTCCGATTTTTTCCGATTATTTTTCCGATTTTTTCCGAATTTATTTTCCGATTTTTTCCCAATTTTTCCGATTTTTTTTTCCGATTTTTCCCGAATTTATTTTCCGATTTTTTTCCGATTTTTTTTTTTTCCGATTTTTCCCGATTTTTCCCGATTTTTTCCGATTTTTTCCGATTTTTTCCGATTTTTTTTCCGATTTTTTCCGATTTTTTTTCCGATTTTTTTCCGATTTTTCCCGAATTTTTCCGATTTTTTCCGAATTTATTTTCCGATTTTTTCCCGATTTTTCTCGATTTTTCCCGATTTTTTCCGATTATTTTTCCGATTTTTTCCGAATTTATTTTCCGATTTTTTCCCGATTTTTCTCGATTTTTTCCGATTTTTTTCCGATTTTTTTTTCGATTTTTTTTCCGATTTTTTCCGAATTTATTTTCCGATTTTTTTCCGATTTTTCCCGATTTTTCCCGATTTTTTCCGATTATTTTTCCGATTTTTTCCGATTATTTTTCCGATTTTTTCCGATTATTTTTCCGATTTTTTCCGAATTTATTTTCCGATTTTTTCCCAATTTTTCCGATTTTTTTTTCCGATTTTTCCCGAATTTATTTTCCGATTTTTTCCGATTTTTTCCCGATTTTTCCCGATTTTTTCCGATTTTTTTTCCGTTTTTTTCCGAATTTATTTTCCGATTTTTTTCGGATTTTTCCGATTTTTTCCGATTTTTTTTCCGATTTTTTTTCCGATTTTTCCCGATTTTTCCCGATTTTTCCCGATTTTTCCCGATTTTTTCCGATTTTTTTTCCGATTTGTTTTCCGATTTTTTCCGATTTTTTTTCCGATTTTTTTCCGATTTTTCCCGAATTTTTCCGATTTTTTCCGAATTTATTTTCCGATTTTTTTCCGATTTTTTTCCGATTTTTCCGATTTTTTTCCGATTTTTTTTCCGATTTTTCCCGATTTTTCCCGATTTTTTCCCGATTTTTCTCGATTTTTCCCGATTTTTTCCGATTATTTTTCCGATTTTTTCCGAATTTATTTTCCGATTTTTTCCCGATTTTTCTCGATTTTTCCCGATTTTTTCCGATTATTTTTCCGATTTTTTCCGAATTTATTTTCCGATTTTTTCCCGATTTTTCTCGATTTTTTCCGATTTTTTTCCGATTTTTCCCGATTTTTTTTCCGATTTTTTTTCCGATTTTTTCCGAATTTTTTTCCGATTTTTTTCCGATTTTTTCCGATTTTTTTCCGATTTTTTCCGATTATTTTTCCGATTTTTTCCGATTATTTTTCCGATTTTTTCCGAATTTATTTTCCGATTTTTTCCCAATTTTTCCGATTTTTTTTTCCGATTTTTCCCGAATTTATTTTCCGATTTTTTTCCGATTTTTCCCGATTTTTCCCGATTTTTCCCGATTTTTTCCGATTTTTTTCCGATTTTTTCCGATTTTTTTCCGATTTTTTCCCGATTTTTTCCGATTTTTCCCGATTTTTTTTCCGATTTTTTTTCCGATTTTTCCCGATTTTTCCCGATTTTTTCCGATTATTTTTCCGATTTTTTCCGAATTTATTTTCCGATTTTTTTCCGATTTTTCCCGATTTTTCCCGATTTTTTCCGATTATTTTTCCGATTTTTTCCGATTATTTTTCCGATTTTTTCCGAATTTATTTTCCGATTTTTTCCCAATTTTTCCGATTTTTTTTTCCGATTTTTCCCGATTTTTTTTCCGATTTTTTCCGATTTTTCCCGATTTTTCCCGTTTTTCCCGATTTTTTCCGATTTTTTCCGATTTTTCCCGATTTTTCCCGATGTTTCCCGATTTTTCCCGATTTTTCCCGATTTTTCCCGATTTTTTCCGATTTTTTTTCCGATTTTTTCCCGATTTTTCTCGATTTTTCCCGATTTTTTCCGATTTTTCCCGATTTTTTTCCCGATTTTTTCCGATTATTTTTCCGATTTTTTCCGATTATTTTTCCGATTTTTTCCGATTATTTTTCCGATTTTTTCCGAATTTATTTTCCGATTTTTTTTCCGATTTTTTTTCCGATTTTTTCCGATTTTTTCCGATTTTTCCCGATTTTTTCCGATTTTTTTTCCGATTTTTTCCGATTTTTTTTCCGATTTTTTCCGATTTTTCCCGATTTTTTTCCGATTTTTCCCGATTTTTTTCCGATTTTTTTTCCGATTTTTCCCGATTTTTTCCCGATTTTTTTTCCGATTTTTTTTCCGATTTTTTCCGAATTTATTTTCCGATTTTTTCCCAATTTTTCCGATTTTTTTTTCAGATTTTTCCCGAATTTTTTTCCGATTTTTTTCCGATTTTTCCCGATTTTTCCCGATTTTTCCCGATTTTTTCCGATTTTTTTCCGATTTTTTTTCCGATTTTTTCCGATTTTTTTCCGATTTTTTCCCGATTTTTCCCGATTTTTTTTCCGATTTTTTTTCCGATTTTTTCCGATTTTTTCCGATTTTTTTTTTTCCGATTATTTTTCCGATTTTTTCCGAATTTTTATTTTCCGATTTTTTTTCCGATTTTTCCGAATTTATTTTCCGATTTTTTTCCGATTTTTCCCGATTTTTCCCGATTTTTCCGATTTTTTCCGATTTTTTTCCGATTTTTTCCGATTTTTCCCGATTTTTCCCGATTTTTTCCGATTATTTTTCCGATTTTTTCCGATTATTTTTCCGATTTTTTCCGAATTTATTTTCCGATTTTTTCCCAATTTTTCCGATTTTTTTTTCCGATTTTTCCCGAATTTATTTTCCGATTTTTTTCCGATTTTTCCCGATTTTTCCCCGATTTTTCCGATTTTTTCCGATTTTTTCCGATTTTTTCCGATTTTTTCCGATTTTTTTTTTTCCGATTTTTTTCCGATTTTTTCCGATTTTTTCCGATTTTTTTCCGATTTTTTATTTTCCGATTTTTTCCCGATTTTTTCCGATTTTTCCGATTTTTTCCGATTATTTTTCCGATTTTTTCCGAATTTATTTTCCGATTTTTTCCCGATTTTTCTCGATTTTTTCCGATTTTTTTCCGATTTTTCCCTATTTTTTTTCCGATTTTTTTTCCGATTTTTTCCGAATTTATTTTCCGATTTTTTTCCGATTTTTCCCGATTTTTCCCGATTTTTTCCGATTATTTTTCCGATTTTTTCCGATTATTTTTCCGATTTTTTCCGATTATTTTTCCGATTTTTTCCGAATTTATTTTCCGATTTTTTCCAATTTTTCCGATTTTTTTTTCCGATTTTTCCCGAATTTATTTTCCGATTTTTTCCGATTTTTTTCCGATTTTTCCGATTTTTTCCGATTTTTTTTCCGTTTTTTTCCGATTTTTTTCCGTTTTTTTCCGATTTTTCCCGATTTTTCCCGATTTTTTTTCCGATTTTTTTTCCGATTTTTCCCGATTTTTCCGATTTTTTCCGATTTTTCCGATTTTTTCCGATTTTTTTTCCGATTTTTTTCCGATTTTTTCCGATTTTTTTTCCGATTTTTTTCCGAATTTTTCCGATTTTTTCCGAATTTTTTTCCGATTTTTTTCCGATTTTTTTCCGATTTTTTTTTTTCCCGATTTTTTTTTTTTTTTCCGATTTTTTTTCCGATTTTTTCCGAATTTATTTTCCGATTTTTTCCGATTTTTTCCCGATTTTTTCCGATTTTTCCGATTTTTTCCGATTTTTTTCCGATTTTTTCCGATTTATTTTCCGATTTTTTCCGATTTTTCTCGATTTTTCCGATTTTTTCCGATTATTTTTCCGATTTTTTCCGAATTTATTTTCCGATTTTTTCCGATTTTTTTCCGATTTTTCCCGATTTTTTTCCGATTTTTTCCGATTTTTTTTCCGATTTTTTTTCCGATTTTTTCCGAATTTTTTTTCCGATTATTTTTCCGATTTTTTCCGATTATTTTTCCGATTTTTTCCGATTATTTTTCCGATTTTTTCCGAATTTATTTTCCGATTTTTTCCCAATTTTTCCGATTTTTTTTTCCGATTTTTCCCGAATTTATTTTCCGATTTTTTTCCGATTTTTCCCGATTTTTCCCGATTTTTCCCGATTTTTTCAGATTTTTTTCAGATTTTTTCCGAATTTATTTTCCGATTTGTTTTCCGATTTTTCCCGATTTTTCCGATTTTTTTTCCGATTTTTTTTCCGATTTTTCCCGATTTTTCCCGATTTTTTCCGATTTTTTTCCGATTTTTTCCGAATTTATTTTCCGATTTTTTTCCGATTTTTCCGATTTTTCCGATTTTTTCCGATTATTTTTCCGATTTTTTCCGATTTTTTTTCCGATTTTTTCCGAATTTATTTTCCGATTTTTTCCCAATTTTTCCGATTTTTTTTTCCGATTTTTCCCGAATTTATTTTCCGATTTTTTTCCGATTTTTCCCGATTTTTTTTTCCCGATTTTTTCCGATTTTTTTCCGATTTTTTCCGATTTTTTCCGATTTTTTCCGATTTTTCCCGATTTTTTCCGATTTTTTCCGATTTTTTCCGATTTTTTTTCCGATTTTTTCCGATTTTTTCGATTTTTCCGATTTTTTCCGATTTTTTTTTTCCGATTTTTTTCCGATTTTTTCCGATTTTCCGATTTTTTCCGATTTTTTCCGATTTTTTTTTTTCCGATTTTTTCCGATTTTTTTCCGATTTTTTTTTTTCCGATTTTTTTCCGATTTTTTTTCCGATTTTTTTTCCGATTTTTTCCGATTTTTTCCGATTTTTCCCGATTTTTTCCGATTTCTTTTTCCGATTTTTTCCGATTTTTTTTCCGATTTTTTCCGATTTTTTCCGATTTTTTTCCGATTTTTTCCGATTTTTTTCCGATTTTTTTTCCGATTTTTCCCGATTTTTTCCCATTTTTTTTTCCGATTTTTTTTTCCGATTTTTCCCGAATTTATTTTCCGATTTTTTTCCAATTTTTCCGATTTTTTTTTCCGATTTTTCCGAATTTATTTTCCGATTTTTTTCCGATTTTTCCCGATTTTTCCCGATTTTTCCCGATTTTTTCCGATTTTTTTCCGATTTTTTCCGAATTTATTTTCCGATTTTTTTCCGATTTTTCCCGATTTTTCCCGATTTTTTTTCCGATTTTTTTCCGATTTTTCCCGATTTTTCCCGATTTTTTCCGATTATTTTTCCGATTTTTTCCGATTTATTTTCCGATTTTTTTCCGATTTTTCCGATTTTTCCCGATTTTTTTTTTTCCGATTTTTTCCGATTTATTTTCCGATTTTTTCCGATTTTTTCCGATTTTTCCCGATTTTTTCCGATTATTTTTCCGATTTTTTCCGATTTATTTTCCGATTTTTTCCGATTTTTTCCGATTTTTTCCGATTTTTTTCCGATTTTTTCCGATTTTTTTTTTTTCCGATTTTTTTTCCGATTTTTTCCGATTTTTTTTCCGATTTTTCCCGATTTTTTCCGATTATTTTTCCGATTTTTTCCGATTATTTTTCCGATTTTTTCCGATTATTTTTCCGATTTTTTCCGATTTATTTTCCGATTTTTTCCAATTTTTCCGATTTTTTTTTCCGATTTTTCCCGAATTTATTTTCCGATTTTTTTCCGATTTTTCCCGATTTTTCCCGATTTTTCCCGATTTTTTCCGATTTTTTTCCGATTTTTTCCGATTTTTTTCCGATTTTTCCCGATTTTTTCCGATTTTTTTTCCGATTTTTTTTCCGATTTTTCCGATTTTTCCCGATTTTTTCCGATTATTTTTCCGATTTTTTCCGAATTTATTTTCCGATTTTTTTCCGATTTTTTTTTCCCGATTTTTTCCGATTTTTTCCGATTATTTTTCCGATTTTTTCCGATTATTTTTCCGATTTTTTCCGAATTTATTTTCCGATTTTTTCCGATTTTTCCGATTTTTTTTTCCGATTTTTCCCGAATTTATTTTCCGATTTTTTTCCGATTTTTCCCGATTTTTCCCGATTTTTTCCGATTTTTTCCGATTTTTTCCGATTTTTCCGATTTTTCCGATGTTTCCCGATTTTTCCCGATTTTTCCCGATTTTTCCCGATTTTTTCCGATTTTTTTTCCGATTTTTTCCCGATTTTTCTCGATTTTTCCCGATTTTTTCCGATTTTTCCCGATTTTTTTCCCGATTTTTTCCGATTATTTTTCCGATTTTTTCCGATTATTTTTCCGATTTTTTCCGATTATTTTTCCGATTTTTTCCGAATTTATTTTCCGATTTTTTTTCCGATTTTTTTTTTTTCCGATTTTTTCCGATTTTTTCCGATTTTTTTCCGATTTTTTCCGATTTTTTTTCCGATTTTTTCCGATTTTTTTTCCGATTTTTTCCGATTTTTCCCGATTTTTTTCCGATTTTTCCGATTTTTTTCCGATTTTTTTTCGATTTTTTCCGATTTTTATTTTTCCCGATTTTTTTTTTTTTCCGATTTTTTTTTTTTTCCGATTTTTTCCGAATTTATTTTCCGATTTTTTCCCAATTTTTCCGATTTTTTTTTCCGATTTTTCCCGAATTTATTTTCCGATTTTTTTCCGATTTTTCCCGATTTTTCCCGATTTTTCCCGATTTTTTCCGATTTTTTTCCGATTTTTTCCGAATTTATTTTCCGATTTTTTTCCGATTTTTCCCGATTTTTACCGATTTTTTTTCCGATTTTTTTTCCGATTTTTCCCGATTTTTCCCGATTTTTTCCGATTATTTTTCCGATTTTTTCCGAATTTTTTTCCGATTTTTTTTCCGATTTTTCCCGATTTATTTTATTTTCCGATTTTTTTCCGATTTTTCCGATTTTTTTCCGATTTTTCCGATTTTTTCCGATTTTTTTCCGATTTTTCCCGATTTTTCCCGATTTTTCCCGATTTTTTCCGATTATTTTTCCGATTTTTTCCGATTATTTTTCCGATTTTTTCCGAATTTATTTTCCGATTTTTTCCCAATTTTTCCGATTTTTTTTTCCGATTTTTCCCGAATTTATTTTCCGATTTTTTTTCAGATTTTTCCCGATTTTTCCCGATTTTTTCCGATTTTTTCCGATTTTTTCCGATTTTTTTTCCGATTTTTTCCGATTTTTTTTCCGATTTTTTTCCGATTTTTCCCGAATTTTTCCGATTTTTTCCGAATTTATTTTCCGATTTTTTCCCGATTTTTCTCGATTTTTCCCGATTTTTTCCGATTATTTTTCCGATTTTTTCCGAATTTATTTTCCGATTTTTTCCCGATTTTTCTCGATTTTTTCCGATTTTTTTCCGATTTTTCCCGATTTTTTTTCCGATTTTTTTTCCGATTTTTTCCGAATTTATTTTCCGATTTTTTTCCGATTTTTCCCGATTTTTCCCGATTTTTTCCGATTATTTTTCCGATTTTTTCCGATTATTTTTCCGATTTTTTCCGATTATTTTTCCGATTTTTTCCGAATTTTTTTCCGATTTTTTTTTCCGATTTTTCCGATTTTTTTTTCCGATTTTTCCCGAATTTATTTTCCGATTTTTTCCGATTTTTTCCCGATTTTTCCCGATTTTTTCCGATTTTTTTTCCGTTTTTTTCCGAATTTATTTTCCGTTTTTTTTCGGATTTTTCCCGATTTTTCCCGATTTTTTTTCCGATTTTTTTTCCGATTTTTCCCGATTTTTCCCGATTTTTCCCGATTTTTCCCGATTTTTTCCGATTTTTTTTCCGATTTGTTTTCCGATTTTTTCCGATTTTTTTTCCGATTTTTTTCCGAATTTTTCCGATTTTTTCCGAATTTATTTTCCGATTTTTTTCCGATTTTTTTCCGATTTTTCCCGATTTTTTTCCGATTTTTTTTCCGATTTTTTCCGATTTTTTTCCGATTTTTTCCGATTTTTCCGATTTTTCCCGATTTTTTCCGATTTTTTTCCGATTTTTTCCGATTTATTTTCCGATTTTTTTCCGATTTTTCCGATTTTTCCCGATTTTTTCCGATTATTTTTCCGATTTTTTCCGAATTTATTTTTTCCGATTTTTTTCCGATTTTTTTCCGATTTTTTCCGATTTTTTTCCGATTTTTCCCGATTTTTTTTCCGATTTTTTTTCCGATTTTTTCCGAATTTTTTCCCGATTTTTCCCGATTTTTTTTTTTTTCCGATTATTTTTCCGATTTTTTCCGATTATTTTTCCGATTTTTTCCGATTATTTTTCCGATTTTTTCCGAATTTATTTTCCGATTTTTTCCCGATTTTTCCGATTTTTTTTTCCGATTTTTTCCGATTTTTTTCCGATTTTTTTCCGATTTTTCCGATTTTTCCCGATTTTTTCCGATTTTTTCCGATTTTTTCCGATTTTTTCCGATTTTTTTCCGATTTTTTTCCGATTTTTTTCCGATTTTTTCCGATTTTTTTCCGATTTTTTTTTTCCGATTTTTTCCGATTTTTCCCGATTTTTTCCGATTTTTTTATTTTTCCGATTTTTTCCGAATTTATTTTCCGATTTTTTTCCGATTTTTTTTTTCCGATTTTTCCCGATTTTTTCCGATTTTTTCCGATTTTTTTCCGATTTTTTTCCGATTTTTTCCGATTTTTTATTTTCCGATTTTTTCCCAATTTTTCCGATTTTTTTTTCCGATTTTTCCCGAATTTATTTTCCGATTTTTTTCCGATTTTTCCCGATTTTTTTTTCCCGATTTTTTCCGATTTTTTTCCGATTTTTTCCGATTTTTCCCGATTTTTCCGATTTTTTCCGATTTTTCCCGATTTTTCCGATTTTTTCCGATTTTTTTTCCGATTTTTTCCCGATTTTTTCCGATTTTTCCGATTTTTTCCGATTTTTCCGATTTTTTTTCCGATTTTTTCCGATTTTTTATTTTTCCGATTTTTTCCGATTATTTTTCCGATTTTTTCCGATTATTTTTCCGATTTTTTCCGAATTTATTTTCCGATTTTTTTTCCGATTTTTTTTCCGATTTTTTCCGATTTTTTCCGATTTTTCCCGATTTTTTCCGATTTCTTTTTCCGATTTTTTCCGATTTTTTTTCCGATTTTTTCCGATTTTTTTCCGATTTTTTTTTCCGATTTTTTTCCGATTTTTTCCGATTTTTTTTCCGATTTTTTCCGATTTTTTTTTCCGATTTTTCCGATTTTTTTCCGATTTTTTCCGATTTTTTTTTTTTTTTTCCCCGAATTTATTTTCCGATTTTTTTCCGATTTTTCCCGATTTTTCCCGATTTTTCCCGATTTTTTCCGATTTTTTTCCGATTTTTTCCGATTTATTTTCCGATTTTTTTCCGATTTTTCCCGATTTTTCCGATTTTTTTTTTTTCCGATTTTTTTTCCGATTTTTTCCGATTTTTCCCGATTTTTTCCGATTATTTTTCCGATTTTTTCCGAATTTTTCCGATTTTTTCCGATTTTTTTCCGATTTTTCCCGATTTTTTCCGATTTTTTCCCAATTTTTCCGATTTTTTTTTCCGATTTTTTCCGATTTTTTTCCGATTTTTTTCCGATTTTTCCCGATTTTTTTTTCCCGATTTTTTCCGATTTTTTTTCCGATTTTTTCCGAATTTATTTTCCGATTTTTTCCCGATTTTTCCGATTTTTCCCGATTTTTTCCGATTTTTTTTCCGATTTTTTCCGATTTTTCCCGATTTTTCCCGATTTTTTCCGATTATTTTTCCGATTTTTTCCGATTATTTTTCCGATTTTTTCCGAATTTATTTTCCGATTTTTTCCCAATTTTTCCGATTTTTTTTTCCGATTTTTCCCGAATTTATTTTCCGATTTTTTTTCCGATTTTTCCCGATTTTTCCCGATTTTTCCCGATTTTTTCCGATTTTTTCCGATTTTTTCCGATTTTTTCCGATTTTTTTTTTTTCCGATTTTTTTTTTTTCCGATTTTTTCCGAATTTTTCCGATTTTTTCCGAATTTATTTTCCGATTTTTTCCCGATTTTTCTCGATTTTTCCCGATTTTTTCCGATTATTTTTCCGATTTTTTCCGAATTTATTTTCCGATTTTTTCCCGATTTTTCTCGATTTTTTCCGATTTTTTTCCGATTTTTCCCGATTTTTTTTCCGATTTTTTTTCCGATTTTTTCCGAATTTATTTTCCGATTTTTTTCCGATTTTTCCCGATTTTTCCCGATTTTTTCCGATTATTTTTCCGATTTTTTCCGATTATTTTTCCGATTTTTTCCGATTATTTTTCCGATTTTTTCCGAATTTATTTTCCGATTTTTTCCCAATTTTTCCGATTTTTTTTTCCGATTTTTCCCGAATTTATTTTCCGATTTTTTCCGATTTTTTCCGATTTTTCCCGATTTTTTCCGATTTTTTTTTTTCCGTTTTTTTCCGATTTTTTTCCGATTTTTTTTTTTCCGATTTTTTCCGATTTTTTTCCGATTTTTTTTCCGATTTTTTTTCCGATTTTTCCCGATTTTTCCGATTTTTCCGATTTTTTCCGATTTTTTTCCGATTTTTTTCCGATTTTTTCCGATTTTTTCCGATTTTTTTCCGATTTTTTTTCCGATTTTTTCCGATTTTTTCCGATTTTTTTTTCCGATTTTTTTTTCCGATTTTTTCCGAATTTATTTTCCGATTTTTTCCCAATTTTTCCGATTTTTTTTCCGATTTTTTCCGAATTTATTTTCCGATTTTTTTCCGATTTTTTCCGATTTTTCCCGATTTTTCCCGATTTTTTCCGATTTTTTTCCGATTTTTTCCGAATTTATTTTCCGATTTTTTTCCGATTTTTCCGATTTTTTTTTTTCCGATTTTTTTTCCGATTTTTTTTCCGATTTTTCCGATTTTTCCGATTTTTTCCGATTATTTTTCCGATTTTTTCCGATTTATTTTCCGATTTTTTTCCGATTTTTCCCGATTTTTCCGATTTTTTCCGAATTTTTCCGATTTTTTTTTCCGATTTTTCCGATTTTTTTCCGATTTTTTTTTTTCCGATTTTTCCCGATTTTTTCCGATTTTTTCCGATTTTTTCCGATTTTTTTTCCGATTTTTTCCGAATTTATTTTCCGATTTTTTCCCGATTTTTCCGATTTTTCCCGATTTTTTCCGATTTTTTTTCCGATTTTTTCCGATTTTTCCGATTTTTCCCGATTTTTTCCGATTTTTTTCCGATTTTTTCCGATTTTTTATTTTTCCGATTTTTTCCGATTTATTTTCCGATTTTTTTTTTTTCCGATTTTTCCGATTTTTCCCGATTTTTCCGATTTTTTCCGATTTTTTCCGATTTTTTCCGATTTTTTCCGATTTTTTTTCCGATTTTTTTCCGATTTTTTTTTTTCCGATTTTTTCCGAATTTTTTTCCGATTTTTTCCGATTTTTCCGATTTTTCCCGATTTTTTCCGATTATTTTTCCGATTTTTTCCGAATTTATTTTCCGATTTTTTCCGATTTTTCTCGATTTTTTCCGATTTTTTTTTTTTCCCGATTTTTTTTCCGATTTTTTCCGATTTTTTTCCGATTTTTTTTTTTTCCGATTTTTTCCGATTATTTTTCCGATTTTTTCCGATTATTTTTCCGATTTTTTCCGATTATTTTTCCGATTTTTTCCGAATTTATTTTCCGATTTTTTTCCGATTTTTCCGATTTTTTTTTCCGATTTTTCCCGAATTTATTTTCCGATTTTTTCCGATTTTTCCCGATTTTTCCGATTTTTTCCGATTTTTTTTCCGTTTTTTTCCGAATTTATTTTCCGATTTTTTTCGGATTTTTCCCGATTTTTCCCGATTTTTTTTCCGATTTTTTTTTTTTTTCCGATTTTTTTTTCCGATTTTTTCCGATTTTTTCCGATTTTTTTCCGATTTTTTCCGATTTTTTTTCCGATTTTTTTCCGATTTTTTCCGATTTTTTTTCCGATTTTTTTCCGATTTTTCCCGAATTTTTCCGATTTTTTCCGAATTTTTTTCCGATTTTTTTCCGATTTTTTTCCGATTTTTCCCGATTTTTTTCCGATTTTTTTTCCGATTTTTTCCGATTTATTTTCCGATTTTTTCCCGATTTTTCTCGATTTTTCCCGATTTTTTCCGATTATTTTTCCGATTTTTTCCGAATTTATTTTCCGATTTTTTCCCGATTTTTCTCGATTTTTCCCGATTTTTTCCGATTATTTTTCCGATTTTTTCCGAATTTATTTTCCGATTTTTTCCCGATTTTTTTCCGATTTTTTCCGATTTTTTTCCGATTTTTCCCGATTTTTTTTCCGATTTTTTTTCCGATTTTTTTTTTTCCGATTTTTTTCCGATTTTTTCCGATTTTTTTCCGATTTTTTCCGATTATTTTTCCGATTTTTTCCGATTATTTTTCCGATTTTTTCCGAATTTATTTTCCGATTTTTTCCCGATTTTTCCGATTTTTTTTTCCGATTTTTCCCGAATTTATTTTCCGATTTTTTTCCGATTTTTCCCGATTTTTCCCGATTTTTCCCGATTTTTTCCGATTTTTTTCCGATTTTTTCCGATTTCCGATTTTTTCCGATTTTTTTTTTTTCCGATTTTTTTCCGATTTTTTTTCCGATTTTTTTTCCGATTTTTTCCGATTTTTCCCGATTTTTTCCGATTATTTTTCCGATTTTTTCCGAATTTATTTTCCGATTTTTTTCCGATTTTTCCGATTTTTCCCGATTTTTTCCGATTTTTTTCCGATTTTTTCCGATTATTTTTCCGATTTTTTCCGAATTTATTTTCCGATTTTTTCCCAATTTTTCCGATTTTTTTTTCCGATTTTTCCCGAATTTATTTTCCGATTTTTTTACGATTTTTCCCGATTTTTCCCGATGTTTCCCGATTTTTTCCGATTTTTTTTCCGATTTTTTCCGAATTTATTTTCCGATTTTTTCCCGATTTTTTCCGATTTTTCCCGATTTTTTCCGATTTTTTTTCCGATTTTTTCCGATTTTTCCGATTTTTCCCGATTTTTTCCGATTTTTTCCGATTTTTTCCGATTTTTTCCGATTATTTTTCCGATTTTTTCCGAATTTATTTTCCGATTTTTTTTCCGATTTTTTCCCGATTTTTCCCGATTTTTTCCGATTTTTTCCGATTTTTTCCGATTTTTTTCCGATTTTTTTTTTTCCGATTTTTTCCGATTTTTTCCGATTTTTTTCCGATTTTTCCGAATTTTTCCGATTTTTTCCGAATTTATTTTCCGATTTTTTCCCGATTTTTCTCGATTTTTCCCGATTTTTTCCGATTATTTTTCCGATTTTTTCCGAATTTATTTTCCGATTTTTTCCCGATTTTTCTCGATTTTTTCCGATTTTTTTCCGATTTTTCCCGATTTTTTTTCCGATTTTTTTTCCGATTTTTTCCGAATTTATTTTCCGATTTTTTTCCGATTTTTCCCGATTTTTCCCGATTTTTTCCGATTATTTTTCCGATTTTTTCCGATTATTTTTCCGATTTTTTCCGATTATTTTTCCGATTTTTTCCGAATTTTTTTCCGATTTTTTCCCGATTTTTCCGATTTTTTTTTCCGATTTTTCCCGAATTTTTTTCCGATTTTTTCCGATTTTTTCCGATTTTTCCCGATTTTTTTCCGATTTTTTTTCCGATTTTTTTCCGATTTTTTTCCGATTTTTTTCCGATTTTTCCGATTTTTTTTCCGATTTTTTTTTTTTCCGATTTTTTTTTTTCCGATTTTTCCCGATTTTTTCCGATTTTTCCGATTTTTTCCGATTTTTTCCGATTTTTTCCGATTTTTTTCCGATTTTTTCCGATTTTTTTTTTTCCGATTTTTTTCCGATTTTTCCCGAATTTTTCCGATTTTTTCCGAATTTATTTTCCGATTTTTTTCCGATTTTTTTCCGATTTTTCCCGATTTTTTTCCGATTTTTTTTTTTTTTCCGATTTTTTCCGATTTTTTTCCGATTTTTTCCGATTTTTTTCCGATTTTTCCGATTTTTTCCGATTATTTTTCCGATTTTTTCCGATTTATTTTCCGATTTTTTCCCGATTTTTCTCCGATTTTTCCCGATTTTTTCCGATTATTTTTCCGATTTTTTCCGATTTATTTTCCGATTTTTTCCCGATTTTTCCGATTTTTTCCGATTTTTTTCCGATTTTTCCCGATTTTTTTTCCGATTTTTTTTCCGATTTTTTCCGATTTTTCCCGATTTTTTCCGATTTTTTCCGATTATTTTTCCGATTTTTTCCGATTATTTTTCCGATTTTTTCCGATTATTTTTCCGATTTTTTCCGAATTTATTTTCCGATTTTTTCCCAATTTTTCCGATTTTTTTTTCCGATTTTTCCCGAATTTATTTTCCGATTTTTTTCCGATTTTTCCCGATTTTTCCCGATTTTTCCCGATTTTTTCCGATTTTTTTCCGATTTTTTCCGAATTTATTTTCCGATTTGTTTTCCGATTTTTTCCGATTTTTCCCGATTTTTTTTTTCCGATTTTTTTTCCGATTTTTTCCGATTTTTTCCGATTTTTTCCGATTATTTTTCCGATTTTTTCCGAATTTATTTTCCGATTTTTTTCCGATTTTTCCGATTTTTCCGATTTTTTCCGATTTTTTTCCGATTTTTTCCGATTCCGATTTTTCCGATTTTTTTTCCGAATTTTTTTCCGATTTTTTCCCAATTTTTCCGATTTTTTTTTCCGATTTTTCCCGAATTTATTTTCCGATTTTTTTCCGATTTTTCCGATTTTTCCCGATTTTTCCCGATTTTTTCCGATTTTTTCCGATTTTTTTTCCGATTTTTTTCCGATTTTTTTCCGATTTTTCCGATTTTTCCCGATTTTTTCCGATTTTTTCCGATTTTTTTTTTTTCCGATTTTTTCCGATTATTTTTCCGATTTTTTCCGAATTTATTTTCCGATTTTTTCCGATTTTTTTCCGATTTTTTCCCGATTTTTCCCGATTTTTTCCGATTTTTTTTCCGATTTTTTTTCCGAATTTTTTTCCGATTTTTTTCCGATTTTTTCCGATTTTTCCCGATTTTTTCCGATTTTTTCCGATTTTTTTCCGATTTTTTCCGATTTTTTTCCGATTTTTTTCCGATTTTTCCGATTTTTTCCGATTTTTTTTCCGATTTTTTTCCGATTTTTTCCGATTTTTTTTCCGATTTTTTCCGATTATTTTTCCGATTTTTTCCGAATTTATTTTCCGATTTTTTTCCGATTTTTCCGATTTTTCCCGATTTTTTCCGATTATTTTTCCGATTTTTTCCGATTATTTTTCCGATTTTTTCCGATTATTTTTTTCCGATTTTTTCCGATTTATTTTCCGATTTTTTCCCAATTTTTCCGATTTTTTTTTCCGATTTTCCCGAATTTATTTTCCGATTTTTTTCCGATTTTTCCGATTTTTCCGATTTTTCCCGATTTTTTCCGATTTTTTCCGATTTTTTTTCCGATTTTTTCCGATTTTTCCCGATTTTTTCCGATTATTTTTCCGATTTTTTCCGATTTTTTTCCGATTTTTTTCCGATTTTTCCGATTTTTTCCGATTTTTTCCGATTTTTTCCGATTTTTTTTTTCCGATTTTTTTTCCGATTTTTTCCGATTTTTTTCCGATTTTTTTCCGATTTTTTTCCGATTTTTTTCCGATTTTTTCCGATTTTTCCGATTTTTTCCGATTATTTTTCCGATTTTTTCCGATTATTTTTCCGATTTTTTCCGAATTTATTTTCCGATTTTTTCCCAATTTTTCCGATTTTTTTTTCCGATTTTTTCCGAATTTATTTTCCGATTTTTTTCCGATTTTTTCCGATTTTTCCCGATTTTTTCCGATTTTTTCCGATTTTTTTCCGATTTTTTTTCCGATTTTTCCGATTTTTCCCGATTTTTTTTTTTCCGATTTTTATTTTTCCGATTTTTTTCCGATTTTTTTCCGATTTTTTTCCGATTTTTCCCGATTTTTCCCGATTTTTTCCGATTATTTTTCCGATTTTTTCCGATTATTTTTCCGATTTTTTCCGATTATTTTTCCGATTTTTTCCGAATTTATTTTCCGATTTTTTCCCGATTTTTCCGATTTTTTTTTCCGATTTTTTTTTCCGATTTTTTTCCGATTTTTTTCCGATTTTTTCCGATTTTTCCGATTTTTCCGATTTTTTCCGATTTTTTTTCCGATTTTTTTTCCGATTTTTTTTTTCCGATTTTTTTCCGATTTTTTTTTTCCGATTTTTTTTCCGATTTTTTTTCCGATTTTTTTCCGATTTTTTTTCCGATTTTTTCCGATTTTTCCCGATTTTTTCCGATTATTTTTCCGATTTTTTCCGATTATTTTTCCGATTTTTTCCGAATTTATTTTCCGATTTTTTCCCAATTTTTCCGATTTTTTTTTCCGATTTTTTTTTCCGATTTTTCCCGATTTTTTTCCGATTTTTTTTTTCCGATTTTTCCCGATTTTTCCCGATTTTTTTTTTCCAGATTTTTTCCGATTTTTTTTCCGTTTTTTTCCGAATTTATTTTCCGATTTTTTTCGGATTTTTCCCGATTTTTCCCGATTTTTTTTCCGATTTTTTTTCCGATTTTTCCCGAATTTTTCCGATTTTTTCCGAATTTTTTTTCCGATTTTTTCCGATTTTTTTTCCGATTTTTTTCCGATTTTTTCCGATTTTTTTTCCGATTTTTTTCCGATTTTTTCCGAATTTTTCCGATTTTTTCCGATTTTTTTTCCGATTTTTTCCGATTTTTCCCGATTTTTTTCCGATTTTTTTTCCGATTTTTTCCGAATTTATTTTCCGATTTTTTCCCGATTTTTCTCGATTTTTCCCGATTTTTTCCGATTATTTTTCCGATTTTTTCCGAATTTATTTTCCGATTTTTTCCCGATTTTTCTCGATTTTTCCCGATTTTTTCCGATTATTTTTCCGATTTTTTCCGAATTTATTTTCCGATTTTTTCCCCCGATTTTTTCCGATTTTTTCCGATTTTTTTCCGATTTTTTCCGATTTTTTTTCCGATTTTTTTTCCGATTTTTTCCGAATTTTTTCCGATTTTTCCGATTTTTTCCGATTTTTATTTTTCCGATTTTTTCCGATTATTTTTCCGATTTTTTCCGATTATTTTTCCGATTTTTTCCGAATTTATTTTCCGATTTTTTCCCAATTTTTCCGATTTTTTTTTCCGATTTTTCCGAATTTATTTTCCGATTTTTTTCCGATTTTTTTCCGATTTTTCCCGATTTTTCCGATTTTTTCCGATTTTTTTCCGATTTTTTCCGAATTTTTTTCCGATTTTTTCCCGATTTTTCTCGATTTTTTCCGATTTTTTTTCCGATTTTTTTTCCGATTTTTTTTCCGATTATTTTTCCGATTTTTCCAGATTTTTTCCGATTTTTTTTCCGTTTTTTTCCGAATTTATTTTCCGATTTTTTTCCGATTTTTCCCGATTTTTCCCGATTTTTTCCGATTATTTTTCCGATTTTTTCCGATTTTTTTCCGATTTTTTCCGATTTATTTTCCGATTTTTTCCCAATTTTTCCGATTTTTTTTTCCGATTTTTCCCGATTTATTTTCCGATTTTTTCCGATTTTTCCGATTTTTCCGATTTTTCCCGATTTTTTCCGATTTTTTTCCGATTTTTCCCGATTTTTTCCGATTTTTTCCGATTTTTTCCGATTTTTTCCGATTTTTTTCCGATTTTTTCCGATTTTTTTCCGATTTTTTTCCGATTTTTTCCGATTTTTTTCCGATTTTTTCCGATTTTTTTTCCGATTTTTTCCGATTTTTTCCGATTTTTTCCGATTTTTTCCGATTTTTTCCGATTTTTTTCCGATTTTTTCCGATTATTTTTCCGATTTTTTCCGAATTTATTTTCCGATTTTTTCCCAATTTTTCCGATTTTTTTTTCCGATTTTTCCCGAATTTATTTTCCGATTTTTTTCCGATTTTTCCCGATTTTTCCCGATTTTTCCCGATTTTTTCCAGATTTTTTCCGATTTTTTTTCCGTTTTTTTCCGAATTTATTTTCCGATTTTTTTCGGATTTTTCCGATTTTTCCGATTTTTTTTCCGATTTTTTTTCCGATTTTTCCCGATTTTTCCGATTTTTTCCGATTTTTTTTTTCCGATTTTTTCCGATTTTTTTTTTTTTCCGATTTGTTTTCCGATTTTTTCCGATTTTTTTTCCGATTTTTTTCCGATTTTTCCCGAATTTTTCCGATTTTTTCCGAATTTATTTTCCGATTTTTTTCCGATTTTTCCCGATTTTTCCCGATTTTTTCCGATTATTTTTCCGATTTTTTCCGATTATTTTTCCGATTTTTTCCGATTATTTTTCCGATTTTTTCCGAATTTATTTTCCGATTTTTTCCCAATTTTTCCGATTTTTTTTTCCGATTTTTCCCGAATTTATTTTCCGATTTTTTTCCGATTTTTCCCGATTTTTCCCGATTTTTCCCGATTTTTCCCGATTGTTTTACCGATTTTTTTTCCGATTTTTCCCGATTTTTCCCGATTTTTTCCGATTTTTTTTCCGATTTTTTTCCGATTTTTTTCCGATTTTTCCCGATTTTTCCGATTTTTTCCGATTATTTTTCCGATTTTTTCCGATTTTTATTTTTCCGATTTTTTCCGATTATTTTTCCGATTTTTTCCGAATTTATTTTCCGATTTTTTCCCGATTTTTCCGATTTTTTTTTCCGATTTTTTCCGAATTTATTTTCCGATTTTTTCCGATTTTTTTTTTTCCGATTTTTTCCGATTTTTCCCGATTTTTTCCGATTTTTTTTCCGATTTTTTCCGAATTTTTTTCCGATTTTTTCCGATTTTTCCGATTTTTCCGATTTTTTTTCCGATTTTTTTTCCGATTTTTTCCGATTTTTCCGATTTTTCCGATTTTTCCCGATTTTTTCCGTTTTATTTTTCCGATTTTTTCCGATTATTTTTCCGATTTTTTCCGAATTTATTTTCCGATTTTTTCCCAATTTTTCCGATTTTTTTTTTTTTTTTTTCCGATTTTTTCCGATTTTTTTCCGATTTTTTTCCGATTTTTCCCGATTTTTCCGATTTTTCCGATTTTTTCCGATTTTTTTTCCGTTTTTTTCCGATTATTTTCCGATTTTTTTTTTTTCCGATTTTTCCCGATTTTTTTTCCGATTTTTTTTCCGATTTTTTCCGATTTTTTTCCGATTTTTTCCGATTTTTTTCCGATTTTTTCCGATTTTTTTCCGATTTTTTTCCGATTTTTTCCGATTTTTTTTCCGATTTTTTTCCGATTTTTCCGATTTTTTCCGATTTTTTCCGAATTTATTTTCCGATTTTTTTCCGATTTTTTTCCGATTTTTCCCGATTTTTTTTTTTTTCCGATTTTTTTTCCGATTTTTTCCGAATTTATTTTCCGATTTTTTCCCGATTTTTTTCTCGATTTTTCCCGATTTTTTCCGATTATTTTTCCGATTTTTTCCGAATTTATTTTCCGATTTTTTCCCGATTTTTTTCGATTTTTTCCGATTTTTTTCCGATTTTTTCCGATTTTTTTTCCGATTTTTTTCCGATTTTTTCCGATTTTTCCCGATTTTTCCGATTTTTTCCGATTATTTTTCCGATTTTTTCCGATTTTTATTTTTCCGATTTTTTCCGATTTTTCCGATTTTTCCGATTTTTTCCGATTTTTTTTCCGATTTTTTCCAATTTTTCCGATTTTTTTTTTTCCGATTTTTTCCGATTTTTTTCCGATTTTTTTCCGATTTTTCCGATTTTTCCCGATTTTTCCGATTTTTCCCGATTTTTTTTCCGATTTTTTCCGAATTTATTTTCCGATTTTTTTTCCGATTTTTCCCGATTTTTCCCGATTTTTTCCGATTATTTTTCCGATTTTTTCCGATTATTTTTCCGATTTTTTCCGAATTTATTTTCCGATTTTTTCCCAATTTTTCCGATTTTTTTTTTTTTTTTTCCGATTTTTTTCCGATTTATTTTCCGATTTTTTCCCGATTTTTTCCGATTTTTTCCGATTTTTTCCGATTTTTTTCCGATTTTTTTCCGATTTTTCCGATTTTTTCCGATTTTTTTCCGATTTTTCCCGATTTTTCCCGATTTTTTTTCCGATTTTTTCCGATTATTTTTCCGATTTTTTCCGAATTTATTTTCCGATTTTTTTCCGATTTTTCCCGATTTTTCCCGATTTTTTCCGATTTTTCCCGATTTTTTCCGATTATTTTTCCGATTTTTTCCGATTATTTTTCCGATTTTTTCCGATTTATTTTCCGATTTTTTTCCGATTTTTCCGATTTTTTTTTCCGATTTTTTCCGAATTTATTTTCCGATTTTTTTCCGATTTTTCCCGATTTTTCCCGATTTTTCCGATTTTTTCCGATTTTTTTTCCGTTTTTTTCCGAATTATTTTCCGATTTTTTTCGGATTTTTCCCGATTTTTCCCGATTTTTTTTCCGATTTTTTTTCCGATTTTTCCCGATTTTTCCCGATTTTTTCCGATTTTTTCCGATTTTTTCCGATTTTTTTTCCGATTTTTTTCCGATTTTTTCCGATTTTTTTTCCGATTTTTTTCCGATTTTTTTTTTCCGATTTTTTCCGATTTTTTTCCGATTTTTTTCCGATTTTTTTCCGATTTTTTCCGATTTTTTCCGATTTTTTTCCGATTTTTTCCGATTTTTTCCGATTTTTCCGATTTTTTCCGATTATTTTTCCGATTTTTTCCGATTTTTTTCCGATTTTTTCCCAATTTTTCCGATTTTTTTTTTTTTTTTTCCGATTTTTCCGAATTTATTTTCCGATTTTTTTCCGATTTTTTCCGATTTTTCCCGATTTTTCCCGATTTTTTCCGATTTTTTCCGATTTTTTTTCCGATTTTTCCCGATTTTTTTTCCGATTTTTTCCGATTTTTTTTCCGATTTTTTCCGAATTTATTTTCCGATTTTTTTCCGATTTTTCCCGATTTTTCCCGATTTTTTTCCGATTATTTTTCCGATTTTTTCCGATTATTTTTCCGATTTTTTCCGATTATTTTTCCGATTTTTTCCGAATTTATTTTCCGATTTTTTCCCAATTTTTCCGATTTTTTTTTCCGATTTTTCCCGAATTTTTTTATTTTCCGATTTTTTCCGATTTTTTCCGATTTTTTCCGATTTTTCCCGATTTTTTCCGATTTTTTTTCCGTTTTTTTCCGAATTTTTTTCCGATTTTTTTCCGATTTTTTTTTTCCGATTTTTTTCCGATTTTTTTTCCGATTTTTTTTCCGATTTTTTCCGATTATTTTCCGATTTTTTCCGATTTTTTTCCGATTTTTCCCGATTTTTTTCCGATTTTTTCCGATTATTTTTCAGATTTTTTCCGAATTTATTTTCCGATTTTTTCCCAATTTTTCCGATTTTTTTTTCCGATTTTTCCCGAATTTATTTTCCGATTTTTTTCCGATTTTTCCCGATTTTCCCGATTTTTCCCGATTTTTTCCGATTTTTTCCGATTTTTTTTCCGTTTTTTTCCGATTTTTTTATTTTCCGATTTTTTTCCGATTTTTTCCGATTTTTTCCGATTTTTTTTCCGATTTTTTTTCCGATTTTTCCGATTTTTCCGATTTTTTCCGATTTTTTCCGATTTTTTCCGATTTTTTTTCCGATTTTTTTTCCGATTTTTTCCGATTTTTTTTCCGATTTTTTTCCGATTTTTTCCGAATTTTTCCGATTTTTTCCGAATTTTTTTCCGATTTTTTCCGATTTTTTTCCGATTTTTTCCGATTTTTTTCCGATTTTTTTTCCGATTTTTTCCGAATTTATTTTCCGATTTTTTCCCGATTTTTCTCGATTTTTCCCGATTTTTTCCGATTATTTTTCCGATTTTTTCCGAATTTATTTTCCGATTTTTTCCCGATTTTTCTCGATTTTTTCCGATTTTTTTCCGATTTTTCCCGATTTTTTTTCCGATTTTTTTTCCGATTTTTCCCGATTTATTTTCCGATTTTTTCCGATTTTTTCCGATTTTTTCCGATTTTTTCCGATTATTTTTCCGATTTTTTCCGATTTTTTTCCGATTTTTTCCGATTTATTTTCCGATTTTTTCCAATTTTTTCCGATTTTTTTTTCCGATTTTTTCCGATTTTTTCCGATTTTTTTTCCGATTTTTTCCGATTTTTCCCGATTTTTTCCGATTTTTTCCGATTTTTTCCGATTTTTTTCCGATTTTTTCCGATTTTTTTCCGATTTTTTTCCGATTTTTTCCGATTTTTCCGATTTTTTTTCCGATTTTTTTTCCGATTTTTTCCGATTTTTTCCGATTATTTTTCCGATTTTTTCCGAATTTATTTTCCGATTTTTTCCCGATTTTTCTCGATTTTTTCGATTTTTTCCGATTTTTTTTCCGATTTTTTCCGATTATTTTTCCGATTTTTTCCGAATTTATTTTCCGATTTTTTCCCAATTTTTCCGATTTTTTTTCCGATTTTTTTCCGATTTTTTTCCGATTTTTTTCCGATTTTTCCCGATTTTTCCGATTTTTTTTTTCCCGATTTTTTCCGATTTTTTTCCGATTTTTTCCGATTTTTTCCGATTTTTTCCGATTTTTTCCGATTTTTCCGATTTTTTCCGATTTTTTTTCCGATTTTTTCCGATTATTTTTCCGATTTTTTCCGATTTTTTTCCGATTTTTTTTCCGATTTTTTCCGATTTTTTCCGATTTTTTCCGATTTTTTTCCGATTTTTTTTCCGATTTTTTCCGATTTTTTTCCGATTTTTTTCCGATTTTTTTCCGATTTTTTTTTTCCGATTTTTTTTCCGATTTTTTCCGAATTTATTTTCCGATTTTTTTCCGATTTTTCCGATTTTTTCCGATTTTTTCCGATTTTTTTTCCGATTTTTTCCGATTTTTTCCGATTTTTTCCGATTTTTCCCGAATTTTTCCGATTTTTTCCGAATTTATTTTCCGATTTTTTCCGATTTTTTTCCGATTTTTCCGATTTTTTTCCGATTTTTTTTCCGATTTTTTTTCCGATTTTTTCCGAATTTATTTTCCGATTTTTTCCCGATTTTTTCGATTTTTCCCGATTTTTCCGATTTTTTCCGATTTTTTTTCCGATTTTTTCCGAATTTCCGATTTTTTTCCGATTTTTTTCCGATTTTTCCGATTTTTTTTCCGATTTTTTTTTCCGATTTTTTCCGATTTTTTCCGATTTTTTTTTTTTTCCGATTTTTTCCGATTTTTTCCGATTTTTTCCGATTTTTTTTTTTTTTCCGATTTTTTCCGATTTTTTCCGATTTTTTCCGATTTTTTCCGATTTTTTCCGATTTTTTCCGATTTTTTTTCCGATTTTTTTCCGATTTTTTCCGATTTTTTCCGATTTTTTCCGAATTTATTTTCCGATTTTTTCCGATTTTTCTCGATTTTTCCCGATTTTTTCCGATTATTTTTCCGATTTTTTCCGAATTTATTTTCCGATTTTTTCCCGATTTTTCTCGATTTTTTCCGATTTTTTTCCGATTTTTCCCGATTTTTTTTCCGATTTTTTTTCCGATTTTTTCCGAATTTTCCGATTTTTTCCGATTTTTTCCGATTTTTTCCGATTTTTTCCGATTATTTTTCCGATTTTTTCCGATTATTTTTCCGATTTTTTCCGATTTTTTTCCGATTTTTTCCGAATTTTTTTCCGATTTTTTTTTCCGATTTTTCCCGAATTTATTTTCCGATTTTTTTCCGATTTTTTTTCCGATTTTTCCGATTTTTTCCGATTTTTTCCGATTTTTTTCCGATTTTTTCCGAATTTATTTTCCGATTTTTTTCCGATTTTTCCCGATTTTTTTCCGATTTTTTTTTTTCCGATTTTTTTTCCGATTTTTTCCGATTTTTTCCGATTTTTTCCGATTTTTTTCCGATTTTTTCCGATTTTTTTCCGATTTTTTTCCGATTTTTCCGATTTTTCCGATTTTTTCCGATTTTTTATTTTTTTCCGATTTTTTCCGATTTTTTTCCGATTTTTCCCGATTTTTTCCGATTATTTTTCCGATTTTTTCCGAATTTATTTTCCGATTTTTTCCCGATTTTTCTCGATTTTTCCCGATTTTTTCCGATTATTTTTCCGATTTTTTCCGATTTATTTTCCGATTTTTTCCGATTTTTTTCCGATTTATTTTCCGATTTTTTCCGATTTTTTCCGAATTTTTTTCCGATTTTTTTTTCCGATTTTTCCGATTTTTTTTTTTTTTTCCGATTTTTTTTCCGATTTTTTCCGAATTTATTTTCCGATTTTTTCCCGATTTTTCCGATTTTTTTCCGATTTTTTCCGATTTTTATTTTTCCGATTTTTTCCGATTATTTTTCCGATTTTTTCCGATTATTTTTCCGATTTTTTCCGAATTTATTTTCCGATTTTTTCCCAATTTTTCCGATTTTTTTTTCCGATTTTTCCCGAATTTATTTTCCGATTTTTTTCCGATTTTTCCCGATTTTTCCCGATTTTTTCCGATTTTTTTTCCGATTTTTTTCCGATTTTTTCCGATTTATTTTCCGATTTTTTTCCGATTTTTCCCGATTTTTTCCGATTTTTTTCCGATTTTTTTTTCCGATTTTTCCCGATTTTTCCGATTTTTTCCGATTATTTTTCCGATTTTTTCCGAATTTATTTTCCGATTTTTTTCCGATTTTTTTCCGATTTTTTTCCGATTTTTTTCCGATTTTTTTCCGATTTTTTCCGATTATTTTTCCGATTTTTTCCGAATTTATTTTCCGATTTTTTCCCAATTTTTCCGATTTTTTTTTTCCGATTTTTTCCGATTATTTTTCCGATTTTTTCCGATTTTTTTCCGATTTTTCCGATTTTTCCGATTTTTTCCGATTTTTTTCCGATTTTTTTCCGATTTTTCCGATTTTTTCCGATTTTTTCCGATTTTTTCCGATTTTTTTTTTCCGATTTTTTTTCCGATTTTTTTTCCGATTTTTTCCCGATTTTTCCGATTTTTTTTTTTTCCGATTTTTTCCGAATTTATTTTCCGATTTTTTTCCGATTTTTCCCGATTTTTCCAGTTTTCCCGATTTTTTCCGATTTTTTTCCGATTTTTTCCGATTTTTTCCGATTTTCCCGATTTTTTCCGATTTTTCCGATTTTTTTTCCGATTTTTTTTCCGATTTTTTTTCCGATTTTTCCCGATTTTTTCCGATTTTTTTCCGATTTTTTCCGATTATTTTTCCGATTTTTTCCGATTATTTTTCCGATTTTTTCCGAATTTATTTTCCGATTTTTTTTCCGATTTTTTCCGATTTTTCCCGATTTTTTCCGATTTTTTCCGATTTTTTTCCGATTTTTTCCGATTTTTTTCCGATTTTTTTCCGATTTTTCCGATTTTTTCCGATTTTTTTTCCGATTTTTTCCGATTTATTTTCCGATTTTTTTCCGATTTTTCCGATTTTTCCCGATTTTTTTCCGATTTTTTTCCGATTTTTCCCGATTTTTCCCGATTTTTTCCGATTTTTTTCCGATTTTTTCCGATTTTTTTTCCGATTTTTTTCCGATTTTTTTCCGATTTTTTTTCCGATTTTTTTCCGATTTTTCCCGAAATTTTTCCGATTTTTTCCGAATTTATTTTCCGATTTTTTCCGATTTTTTTTTTTCCGATTTTTCCGATTTTTTTCCGATTTTTTTTCCGATTTTTTCCGAATTTATTTTCCGATTTTTTCCGATTTTTCCGATTTTTCCCGATTTTTTCCGATTATTTTTCCGATTTTTTCCGAATTTATTTTCCGATTTTTTCCCGATTTTTCTCGATTTTTCCCGATTTTTTCCGATTATTTTTCCGATTTTTTCCGAATTTATTTTCCGATTTTTTCCCGATTTTTCCGATTTTTTCCGATTTTTTTCCGATTTTTCCCGATTTTTTTTCCGATTTTTTTTCCGATTTTTTCCGAATTTATTTTCCGATTTTTTTCCGATTTTTCCCGATTTTTCCGATTTTTTCCGATTTTTTTCCGATTTTTTCCGAATTTATTTTCCGATTTTTTTCCGATTTTTCCCGATTTTTCCCGATTTTTTTTCCGATTTTTTTTTTTTTCCGATTTTTTTTCCGATTTTTTCCGATTTTTCCCGATTTTTTCCGATTTTTTTCCGATTTTTTCCGATTTATTTTCCGATTTTTTCCGATTTTTTCCGATTTTTCCCGATTTTTTTCCGATTTTTTCCGATTTTTTTTCCGATTTTTTTTCCGATTTTTTCCGATTTTTTTCCGATTTTTTTTCCGATTTTTCCGATTTTTCCGATTTTTTCCGATTTTTTCCGATTTTTTCCGATTTTTTCCGATTTTTTTTCCGATTTTTTTCCGATTTTTCCGATTTTTTTTCCGATTTTTTCCGAATTTTTTTCCGATTTTTTCCCGATTTTTCTCGATTTTTCCCGATTTTTTCCGATTATTTTTCCGATTTTTTCCGAATTTATTTTCCGATTTTTTCCGATTTTTCTCGATTTTTTCCGATTTTTTTCCGATTTTTCCCGATTTTTTTTTTTTTTTTCCGATTTTTTTTCCGATTTTTTCCGAATTTATTTTCCGATTTTTTTCCGATTTTTCCCGATTTTTCCCGATTTTTTCCGATTATTTTTCCGATTTTTTCCGATTATTTTTCCGATTTTTTCCGATTTTTTTCCGATTTTTTCCGAATTTATTTTCCGATTTTTTTTTTCCGAATTTTTCCGATTTTTTTTTCCGATTTTTCCCGATTTTTTTCCGATTTTTTCCGATTTTTTCCGATTTTTCCCGATTTTTTCCGATTTTTTTTCCGTTTTTTTCCGAATTTATTTTCCGATTTTTTTCCGATTTTTCCGATTTTTCCGATTTTTTTTCCGATTTTTTTTCCGATTTTTTCCGATTTTTTCCGATTTTTCCGATTTTTCCCGATTTTTTCCGATTATTTTTCCGATTTTTTCCGATTATTTTTCCGATTTTTTCCGAATTTATTTTCCGATTTTTTCCGATTTTTTTCCGATTTTTTTTTTTCCGATTTTTTTTTCCGATTTATTTTCCGATTTTTTTCCGATTTTTCCCGATTTTTCCCGATTTTTTTTCCGATTTTTTTTCCGATTTTTCCCGATTTTTCCCGATTTTTTCCGATTTTTTCCGATTTTTTCCGATTTTTTTTCCGATTTGTTTTCCGATTTTTTCCGATTTTTTTTCCGATTTTTTTCCGATTTTTCCCGAATTTTTCCGATTTTTTCCGAATTTATTTTACGATTTTTTTCCGATTTTTTTCCGATTTTTCCCGATTTTTTTCCGATTTTTTTTCCGATTTTTTCCGAATTTATTTTCCGATTTTTTCCCGATTTTTCTCGATTTTTCCCGATTTTTCCCGATTTTTCCCGATTTTTCCCGATTTTTTCCGATTTTTTTCCGATTTTTTCCGAATTTATTTTCCGATTTTTTTCCGATTTTTCCCGATTTTTCCCGATTGTTTTTCCGATTTTTTTTCCGATTTTTTTTCCGATTTTTTCCGAATTTATTTTCCGATTTTTTTCCGATTTTTCCGATTTTTCCCGATTTTTTCCGATTTTTTCCGATTATTTTTCCGATTTTTTCCGATTATTTTTCCGATTTTTTCCGAATTTATTTTCCGATTTTTTCCCAATTTTTCCGATTTTTTTTTCCGATTTTTCCCGAATTTATTTTCCGATTTTTTTCCGATTTTTCCCGATTTTTTTTTCCCGATTTTTTCCGATTTTTTTCCGATTTTTTCCGATTTTTTTCCGATTTTTCCCGATTTTTTCCGATTTTTTCCGATTTTTTTTCCGATTTTTTTTCCGATTTTTCCGATTTTTTCCGATTTTTCCCGATTTTTTCCGATTTTTTATTTTTCCGATTTTTTCCGATTATTTTTCCGATTTTTTCCGATTTATTTTCCGATTTTTTCCCAATTTTTCCGATTTTTTTTTCCGATTTTTCCGAATTTTTTTCCGATTTTTTTTCCGATTTTTCCGATTTTTCCCGATTTTTCCCGATTTTTTCCGATTTTTTTTCCGATTTTTTCCGAATTTATTTTCCGATTTTTTCCGATTTTTCCCGATTTTTCCCGATTTTTTCCGATTTTTTCCGATTTTTTTTCCGATTTTTTCCGATTATTTTTCCGATTTTTTCCGATTTTTTTTCCGATTTTTTTTCCGATTTTTTTTTTTCCGATTTTTCCCGATTTTTTCCGATTTTTTTCCGATTTTTTCCGATTATTTTTCCGATTTTTTCCGATTATTTTTCCGATTTTTTCCGAATTTTTTTCCGATTTTTTCCCCGATTTTTTTTTCCGATTTTTTCCGAATTTATTTTCCGATTTTTTTCCGATTTTTCCCGATTTTTCCGATTTTTCCCGATTTTTTCCGATTTTTTTCCGATTTTTTCCGAATTTATTTTCCGATTTTTTTCCGATTTTTCCGATTTTTCCGATTTTTTCCGATTATTTTTCCGATTTTTTCCGATTATTTTTCCGATTTTTTCCGAATTTATTTTCCGATTTTTTCCCAATTTTTCCGATTTTTTTTTTTCCGATTTTTCCCGAATTTATTTTCCGATTTTTTTCCGATTTTTCCCGATTTTTTTTTCCGATTTTTTCCGATTTTTTTCCGATTTTTTCCGATTTTTCCCGATTTTTCCGATTTTTCCGATTTTTTCCGATTTTTTTTTTCCGATTTTTTTCCGATTTTTTCCCGATTTTTCCGATTTTTCCCGATTTTTTCCGATTATTTTTCCGATTTTTTCCGATTATTTTTCCGATTTTTTCCGAATTTATTTTCCGATTTTTTCCCAATTTTTCCGATTTTTTTTTTTTTTCCGATTTTTCCGATTTTTTCCGATTTATTTTCCGATTTTTTTTCCGATTTTTCCGATTTTTCCCGATTTTTCCGATTTTTTCCGATTTTTTTTCCGATTTTTTTCCGATTTTTTTCCGATTTTTTTCCGATTTTTCCCGATTTTTCCCGATTTTTTCCGATTTTTTTTCCGTTTTTTTCCGATTATTTTTCCGATTTTTCCCGATTTTTTTTCCGATTTTTTTTCCGATTTTTTCCGAATTTTCCCGATTTTTCCCGATTTTTTCCGATTATTTTTCCGATTTTTTCCGATTTTTTTCCGATTTTTCCGATTTTTTTCCGATTTTTTCCGATTTTTTCCGATTTTTTTCCGATTTTTTCCGAATTTTTCCGATTTTTTTTTCCGATTTTTTCCGATTTTTTTCCGATTTTTTTCCGATTTTTCCCGATTTTTCCGATTTTTTCCGATTTTTTCCGATTTTTTTCCGATTTTTTCCGATTTTTTTCCGATTTTTTTCCGATTTTTCCGATTTTTCCGATTTTTTTTCCGATTTTTTTTCCGATTTTTCCCGATTTTTCCGATTTTTTCCGATTATTTTTCCGATTTTTTCCGATTTTTTTCCGATTTTTTTCCGATTTTTCCGATTTTTCCCGATTTTTTCCGATTTTTTTATTTTTCCGATTTTTTCCGATTTTTCTCGATTTTTCCCGATTTTTTCCGATTATTTTTCCGATTTTTTCCGAATTTATTTTCCGATTTTTTCCCGATTTTTCTCGATTTTTCCCGATTTTTTCCGATTATTTTTCCGATTTTTTCCGAATTTATTTTCCGATTTTTTCCGATTTTTCCCGATTTTTTTTCCGATTTTTTTCCGATTTTTTCCGATTTTTTTCCGATTTTTTTCCGATTTTTTTCCGATTTTTCCGATTTTTTTTTCCGATTTTTTTCCGATTTTTTTTCCGATTTTTTTCCGATTTTTTTCCGATTTTTCCGATTTTTTCCGATTTTTTTTCCGATTTTTTCCGATTTTTTTTCCGATTTTTCCCGATTTTTCCGATTTTTTCCGATTTTTTTTTTTTCCGATTTTTTCCGATTTTTTTTTTTTCCGATTTTTTTCCGATTTTTCCGATTTTTCCCGATTTTTTTCCGATTTTTCCGATTTTTTTTCCGATTTTTTTTCCGATTTTTCCGATTTTTTTCCGATTTTTTTCCGATTTTTCCGATTTTTCCCGATTTTTCCCGATTTTTTCCGATTTTTTCCGATTTTTTCCGATTTTTTTTCCGATTTTTTTCCGATTTTTCCCGAATTTTTCCGATTTTTTCCGAATTTATTTTCCGATTTTTTCCCGATTTTTCTCGATTTTTCCGATTTTTTCCGATTTTTTTCCGATTTTTTCCGAATTTATTTTCCGATTTTTTCCCGATTTTTCCGATTTTTTCCGATTTTTTTCCGATTTTTCCGATTTTTTTTCCGATTTTTTTTCCGATTTTTTCCGAATTTATTTTCCGATTTTTTTCCGATTTTTCCGATTTTTCCCGATTTTTTCCGATTATTTTCCGATTTTTTCCGATTATTTTTCCGATTTTTTCCGATTATTTTTCCGATTTTTTCCGAATTTATTTTCCGATTTTTTCCCAATTTTTCCGATTTTTTTTTCCGATTTTTCCGAATTTATTTTCCGATTTTTTCCGATTTTTTCCGATTTTTCCCGATTTTTTCCGATTTTTTTTCCGATTTTTTCCGAATTTATTTTCCGATTTTTTTTCCGATTTTTCCCGATTTTTCCCGATTTTTTTTCCGATTTTTTTTCCGATTTTTTCCGATTTTTTCCGATTTTTTCCGATTTTTCCCGATTTTTTCCGATTATTTTTCCGATTTTTTCCGATTATTTTTCCGATTTTTTCCGATTTTTTTCCGATTTTTTCCCATTTATTTTTTTCCGATTTTTTTTTCCGATTTTTCCCGAATTTATTTTCCGATTTTTTTCCGATTTTTCCCGATTTTTCCCGATTTTTTTTCCGATTTTTTTTCCGATTTTTCCCGATTTTTTCCGATTTTTTCCGATTTTTTCCGATTTTTTCCGATTTTTTTTCCGATTTTTTTCCGATTTTTTCCGATTTTTTTTCCGATTTTTTTCCGATTTTTTCCGAATTTTTCCGATTTTTTCCGAATTTATTTTCCGATTTTTTCCGATTTTTTTCCGATTTTTTTCCGATTTTTCCCGATTTTTTTCCGATTTTTTTTCCGATTTTTTCCGAATTTATTTTCCGATTTTTTCCCGATTTTTCCGATTTTTCCCGATTTTTTCCGATTTTTTTTTTTCCCGATTTTTCCGATTTTTTCCGATTTTTTCCGATTTTTTTCCGATTTTTTCCGATTTATTTTCCGATTTTTTTCCGATTTTTCCCGATTTTTCCGATTTTTTTCCGATTTTTTTTCCGATTTTTTTTCCGATTTTTTCCGAATTTTTTTCCGATTTTTTTCCGATTTTTCCCGATTTTTCCGATTTTTTCCGATTATTTTTCCGATTTTTTCCGATTATTTTTCCGATTTTTTCCGAATTTATTTTCCGATTTTTTCCCAATTTTTCCGATTTTTTTTTTTTTTTTCCGATTTTTCCGATTTATTTTCCGATTTTTTTCCGATTTTTCCCGATTTTTTTTTCCGATTTTTTCCGATTTTTTTCCGATTTTTCCGATTTTTCCCGATTTTTTTTTCCGATTTTTCCCGATTTTTCCGATTTTTTCCGATTTTTTTTCCGATTTTTCCCGATTTTTCCCGATTTTTCCCGATTTTTTCCGATTATTTTTCCGATTTTTTCCGATTATTTTTCCGATTTTTTCCGAATTTATTTTCCGATTTTTTCCCAATTTTTCCGATTTTTTTTTCCGATTTTTCCGATTTTTTTCCGATTTTTTTTCCGATTTTTTCCGATTTTTTTCCGATTTTTCCCGATTTTTTCCGATTTTTTTTCCGATTTTTTCCGATTTATTTTCCGATTTTTTCCGATTTTTTCCGATTTTTTCCGATTTTTTCCGATTTTTTTTCCGTTTTTTTCCGATTTTTTTCCGATTTTTCCGATTTTTTTTCCGATTTTTTTTTTTCCGATTTTTTCCGAATTTTTCCGATTTTTCCCGATTTTTTCCGATTTTTTTCCGATTTTTTCCGATTTTTTATTTTTTCCGATTTTTTCCGATTATTTTTCCGATTTTTTCCGAATTTATTTTCCGATTTTTTCCCAATTTTTCTCCGATTTTTTTTTCCGATTTTTCCCGAATTTATTTTCCGATTTTTTTCCGATTTTTCCCGATTTTTCCCGATTTTTTCCGATTTTTTCCGATTTTTTTTTTTTCCGATTTTTTCCGAATTTATTTTCCGATTTTTTTCCGATTTTTCCCGATTTTTTCCGATTTTTTTTTTTTCCGATTTTTTTTCCGATTTTTCCGATTTTTCCCGATTTTTTCCGATTATTTTTCCGATTTTTTCCGAATTTTTTTCCGATTTTTTTCCGATTTTTCCCGATTTTTCCCGATTTTTTCCGATTTTTTTCCGATTTTTTCCCGATTTTTTCCGATTTTTCCCGATTTTTTCCTATTATTTTTCCGATTTTTTCCGAATTTATTTTCCGATTTTTTCCGATTTTTCTCGATTTTTCCCGATTTTTTCCGATTATTTTTCCGATTTTTTCCGAATTTTTCCGATTTTTTCCGATTTTTTCCGATTTTTTTTTATTTTCCGATTTTTTCCCAATTTTTCCGATTTTTTTTTCCGATTTTTCCCGATTTTTTTTCCGATTTTTTTTCCGATTTTTTCCGAATTTATTTTCCGATTTTTTTCCGATTTTTCCCGATTTTTCCCGATTTTTTCCGATTATTTTTCCGATTTTTTCCGATTATTTTTCCGATTTTTTCCGATTATTTTTCCGATTTTTTCCGAATTTATTTTCCGATTTTTTCCCAATTTTTCCGATTTTTTTTTCCGATTTTTCCCGATTTTTTTCCGATTTTTTTCCGATTTTTTTTTTCCCGATTTTTCCCGATTTTTCCCGATTTTTTCCGATTTTTTTCCGATTTTTTCCGAATTTATTTTCCGATTTTTTTCCGATTTTTCCCGATTTTTCCCGATTGTTTTACCGATTTTTTTTTCCGATTTTTCCCGATTTTTCCTGATTTTTTCCGATTATTTTTCCGATTTTTTCCGAATTTATTTTCCGATTTTTTTCCGATTTTTCCCGATTTTTCCCGATTTTTCGATTTTTTCCGATTATTTTTCCGATTTTTTCCGATTATTTTTCCGATTTTTTCCGAATTTATTTTCCGATTTTTTCCCAATTTTTCCGATTTTTTTTCCGATTTTTCCGAATTTATTTTCCGATTTTTTTCCGATTTTTCCGATTTTTCCCGATTTTTTCCCGATTTTTTCCGATTTTTTTCCGATTTTTTCCGATTTTTCCCGATTTTTCCCGATTTTTCCGATTTTTTCCGATTTTTTTTCCGATTTTTTTTCCGATTTTTTCCCAATTTTTCCGATTTTTTTTCCGATTTTTTCCGATTTTTTTCCGATTTTTTTCCGATTTTTCCGATTTTTCCCGATTTTTCCCGATTTTTTCCGATTTTTTTCCGATTTTTCCCGATTTTTCCCGATTTTTTCCGATTTTTCCCGATTTTTTCCGATTTTTTTTCCGATTTTTTTTCCGATTTTTCCCGATTTTTTCCGATTTTTCCGATTTTTTCCGATTTTTTCCGATTATTTTTCCGATTTTTTCCGATTATTTTTCCGATTTTTTCCGAATTTATTTTCCGATTTTTTTCCGATTTTTCCCGATTTTTCCCGATGTTTCCCGATTTTTTCCGATTTTTTTTCCGATTTTTTCCGAATTTATTTTCCGATTTTTTCCGATTTTTCCGATTTTTTCCGATTTTTTTTCCGTTTTTTTCCGATTTTTTTCCGATTTTTTTCCGATTTTTTCCGATTTTTCCCGATTTTTTTCCGATTTTTTTTCCGATTTTTCCGATTTTTCCCGATTTTTTCCGATTTTTTCCGATTTTTTCCGATTTTTTTCCGATTTGTTTTCCGATTTTTTTCGATTTTTTTTCCGATTTTTTTCCGATTTTTCCCGAAATTTTTCCGATTTTTTCCGAATTAATTTTCCGATTTTTTCCGATTTTTTTCCGATTTTTCCCGATTTTTTTCCGATTTTTTTTCCGATTTTTTCCGATTTTATTTTCCGATTTTTCCCGATTTTTCTCGATTTTTCCCGATTTTTTCCGATTATTTTTCCGATTTTTTCCGAATTTATTTTCCGATTTTTTCCCGATTTTTCTCGATTTTTCCCGATTTTTTCCGATTATTTTTCCGATTTTTTCCGAATTTATTTTCCGATTTTTTCCCGATTTTTCTCCATTTTTTCCGATTTTTTTCCGATTTTTCCCGATTTTTTTTCCGATTTTTTTTTTTTCCGATTTTTTTTCCGATTTTTTCCGAATTTATTTTCCGATTTTTTTCCGATTTTTCCGATTTTTCCGATTTTTTCCGATTTTTTCCGATTTTTTCCGATTTTTTTCCGATTTTTTTCCGATTTTTCCGATTTTTTCCGATTTTTTTTTTTTTTTCCGATTTTTTTTCCGATTTTTCCCGATTTTTCCCGATTTTTTCCGATTTTTTTCCCGATTTTTTCCGAATTTTTTTTCCGATTTTTTTCCGATTTTTCCCGATTTTTCCCGATTTTTTTCCGATTTTTCCCGATTTTTTTTCCGATTTTTTTTCCGATTTTTCCCGAATTTATTTTCCGATTTTTTTTCCGATTTTTCCCGATTTTTCCCGATTTTTCCCGATTTTTTCCGATTTTTTCCGATTTTTTCCGATTTTTTTTCCGATTTTTTTCCGATTTTTCCCGATTTTTTTTCCGATTTTTTCCGAATTTATTTTCCGATTTTTTCCGATTTTTTTCCGATTTTTCCGATTTTTTCCGATTATTTTTCCGATTTTTTCCGAATTTATTTTCCGATTTTTTCCCGATTTTTCCGATTTTTTCCGATTTTTTTCCGATTTTTCCGATTTTTTTTTCCGATTTTTTTTCCGATTTTTTCCGAATTTATTTTCCGATTTTTTTCCGATTTTTTCCGATTTTTCCCGATTTTTTCCCGATTTTTTCCGATTATTTTTCCGATTTTTTCCGATTATTTTTCCGATTTTTTCCGAATTTATTTTCCGATTTTTTCCCAATTTTTCCGATTTTTTTTTCCGATTTTTCCCGAATTTATTTTCCGATTTTTTCCGATTTTTTCCCGATTTTTCCCGATTTTTTCCGATTTTTTTTCCGTTTTTTTCCGAATTTATTTTCCGATTTTTTTCCGATTTTTTTCCGATTTTTCCCGATTTTTTTTCCGATTTTTTTTCCGATTTTTCCGATTTTTCCCGATTTTTCCCGATTTTTCCCGATTTTTTCCGATTATTTTTCCGATTTTTTCCGATTATTTTTCCGATTTTTTCCGAATTTATTTTCCGATTTTTTCCCAATTTTTCCGATTTTTTTTTTTTTCCGATTTTTCCGAATTTATTTTCCGATTTTTTTCCGATTTTTCCCGATTTTTCCCGATTTTTTTTCCGATTTTTTTTCCGATTTTTCCCGATTTTTCCGATTTTTTCCGATTTTTTCCGATTTTTTCCGATTTTTTTTCCGATTTTTTTTCCGATTTTTTCCGATTTTTTTTCCGATTTTTTTCCGATTTTTCCCGAATTTTTCCGATTTTTTCCGAATTTATTTTACGATTTTTTTCCGATTTTTTTCCGATTTTTCCCGATTTTTTTCCGATTTTTTTTCCGATTTTTTCCGAATTTATTTTCCGATTTTTTCCCGATTTTTCTCGATTTTTCCCGATTTTTCCCGATTTTTCCCGATTTTTCCGATTTTTTCCGATTTTTTTTTTTCCGATTTTTTCCGATTATTTTCCGATTTTTTTCCGATTTTTCCCGATTTTTCCCGATTGTTTTTCCGATTTTTTTTCCGATTTTTTTTCCGATTTTTTCCGAATTTATTTTCCGATTTTTTTCCGATTTTTCCCGATTTTTCCCGATTTTTTCCGATTATTTTTCCGATTTTTTCCGATTATTTTTCCGATTTTTTCCGAATTTATTTTCCGATTTTTTCCCAATTTTTCCGATTTTTTTTTCCGATTTTTCCCGAATTTATTTTCCGATTTTTTTACGATTTTTCCCGATTTTTCCCGGTTTTCCCGATTTTTTCCGATTTTTTTCCGATTTTTCCCGATTTTTCCCGATGTTTCCCGATTTTTCCCGATTTTTCCCGATTTTTTTTCCGATTTTTTTTCCGATTTTTTTTCCGATTTTTCCCGATTTTTCCCGATTTTTCCCGATTTTTTCCGATTATTTTTCCGATTTTTTCCGATTATTTTTCCGATTTTTTCCGAATTTATTTTCCGATTTTTTCCCAATTTTTCCGATTTTTTTTTCCGATTTTTCCCGATTTTTTTTCCGATTTTTTTTCCGATTTTTCCCGATTTTTTCCGATTTTTTCCGATTTTTTCCGATTTTTTTTCCGATTTTTTCCGAATTTATTTTCCGATTTTTTCCCGATTTTTCCCGATTTTTCCCGATTTTTTCCGATTTTTTTTCCGTTTTTTTCCGAATTTATTTTCCGATTTTTTTCGGATTTTTCCCGATTTTTCCCGATTTTTTTCCGATTTTTTTTCCGATTTTTCCCGATTTTTCCCGATTTTTCCCGATTTTTTCCGATTTTTTCCGATTTTTTTTCCGATTTTTTTCCGATTTTTTTCGATTTTTTTTCCGATTTTTTTCCGATTTTTCCCGAATTTTTCCGATTTTTTCCGAATTTATTTTCCGATTTTTTCCGATTTTTTTCCGATTTTTCCCGATTTTTTTCCGATTTTTTTTCCGATTTTTTCCGAATTTATTTTCCGATTTTTTCCGATTTTTCCCGATTTTTTCCGATTTTTCCCGATTTTCTCCGATTTTTTTCAGATTTTTTCCGAATTTATTTTCCGATTTTTTCCCGATTTTTCTCGATTTTTTCCGATTTTTTTCCGATTTTTCCCGATTTTTTTTCCGATTTTTTTTCCGATTTTTTCCGAATTTATTTTCCGATTTTTTTCCGATTTTTCCCGATTTTTCCGATTTTTTGCGATTTTTTTCCGATTTTTTCCGAATTTATTTTCCGATTTTTTTCCGATTTTTCCCGATTTTTTTTCCGATTTTTTTTCCGATTTTTCCCGATTTTTCCCGATTTTTTCCGATTATTTTTCCGATTTTTTCCGAATTTATTTTCCGATTTTTTTCCGATTTTTCCCGATTTTTCCCGATTTTTTCCGATTATTTTTCCGATTATTTTTCCGATTTTTTTTTTTCCGATTTATTTTCCGATTTTTTCCCAATTTTTCCGATTTTTTTTTCCGATTTTTCCGAATTTATTTTCCGATTTTTTTCCGATTTTTTCCGATTTTTCCCGATTTTTTCCGATTTTTTTTTTCCGATTTTTTCCGATTTTTTTCCGATTTTTTCCGATTATTTTTCCGATTTTTTCCGAATTTATTTTCCGATTTTTTCCCAATTTTTCCGATTTTTTTTTTCCGATTTTTCCCGAATTTATTTTCCGATTTTTTTCCGATTTTTCCCGATTTTTCCCGATGTTTCCCGATTTTTCCCGATTTTTCCCGATTTTTTTTCCGATTTTTTTTCCGATTTTTCCCGATTTTTCCCGATTTTTTCCGTTTTTTTCCGATTTTTTCCGATTTTTTTTCCGATTTTTCCCGATTTTTTTCCGATTTTTTTTCCGATTTTTTCCGAATTTATTTTCCGATTTTTTCCCGATTTTTCTCGATTTTTCCCGATTTTTTCCGATTATTTTTCCGATTTTTTCCGAATTTATTTTCCGATTTTTTCCCGATTTTTCTCGATTTTTTCCGATTTTTTCCGATTTTTTTCCGATTTTTTCCGATTTTTTTCCGATTTTTTCCGATTTTTTTCCGATTTTTTCCGATTTTTTCCGATTTTTTTTTTTTTCCGATTTTTTTTTTTTTTCCGATTTTTTCCGAATTTATTTTCCGATTTTTTTCCGATTTTTCCCGATTTTTCCCGATTTTTTCCGATTATTTTTCCGATTTTTTCCGATTATTTTTCCGATTTTTTCCGAATTTATTTTCCGATTTTTTCCCGATTTTTCCGATTTTTCCGATTTTTTCCGATTTTTTTTCCGTTTTTTTCCGAATTTATTTTCCGATTTTTTTCCGATTTTTCCCGATTTTTCCCGATTTTTTTTCCGATTTTTTTTCCGATTTTTTTCCCGATTTTTCCCGATTTTTCCCGATTTTTTCCGATTTTTTTTCCGATTTTTTTTCCGATTTTTTCCGAATTTATTTTCCGATTTTTTTCCGATTTTTCCCGATTTTTCCCGATTTTTCCCGAATTTATTTTCCGATTTTTTTCCGATTTTTCCCGATTTTTCCCGATTTTTCCCGATTTTTTCCGATTTTTTTCCGATTTTTTCCGAATTTATTTTCCGATTTGTTTTCCGATTTTTTCCGATTTTTTTTCCGATTTTTTTCCGATTTTTCCCGAATTTTTCCGATTTTTTCCGAATTTATTTTCCGATTTTTTCCGATTTTTTTCCGATTTTTCCCGATTTTTTTCCGATTTTTTTTCCGATTTTTTCCGAATTTATTTTCCGATTTGTTTTCCGATTTTTTCCGATTTTTTTTCCGATTTTTTTCCGATTTTTCCCGAATTTTTCCGATTTTTTCCGAATTTATTTTCCGATTTTTTCCGATTTTTTTCCGATTTTTCCCGATTTTTTTCCGATTTTTTTTCCGATTTTTTCCGAATTTATTTTCCGATTTGTTTTCCGATTTTTTCCGATTTTTTCCGATTTTTTTCCGATTTTTCCGATTTTTCCGATTTTTTCCGAATTTATTTTTTCCGATTTTTTCCGATTTTTTTCCGATTTTTCCGATTTTTTTCCGATTTTTTTTCCGATTTTTTCCGATTTATTTTCCGATTTTTTTCCGATTTTTTCCGATTTTTTTTCCGATTTTTTTCCGATTTTTTCCGAATTTTTCCGATTTTTTCCGATTTTTTTCCGATTTTTTCCGATTTTTTTTTTTCCGATTTTTCCCGATTTTTTTCCGATTTTTTTTCCGATTTTTTCCGAATTTATTTTCCGATTTTTTTCCGATTTTTCCCGATTTTTCCCGATTTTTTCCGATTATTTTTCCGATTTTTTCCGATTATTTTTCCGATTTTTTCCGAATTTATTTTCCGATTTTTTCCCAATTTTTCCGATTTTTTTTTCCGATTTTTCCCGAATTTATTTTCCAATTTTTTCCCGATTTTTCCCGATTTTTCCCGATTTTTTCCGATTATTTTTCCGATTTTTTCCGAATTTATTTTCCGATTTTTTCCGATTTTTTTCCGATTTTTTCCCGATTTTTCCGATTTTTTCCGATTTTTTTCCGATTTTTTCCGAATTTATTTTCCGATTTTTTCCGATTTTTCCCGATTTTTCCCGATTTTTTCCGATTATTTTTCCGATTTTTTCCGATTATTTTTCCGATTTTTTCCGATTATTTTTCCGATTTTTTCCGAATTTATTTTCCGATTTTTTCCCAATTTTTCCGATTTTTTTTTCCGATTTTTTCCGATTTATTTTCCGATTTTTTTCCGATTTTTCCGATTTTTTCCGATTTTTCCCGATTTTTTCCGATTTTTTTCCGATTTTTCCCGAATTTATTTTCCGATTTTTTTCCGATTTTTCCCGATTTTTCCCGATGTTTCCCGATTTTTTCCGATTTTTTTTCCGATTTTTTCCGAATTTATTTTCCGATTTTTTCCCGATTTTTCCCGATTTTTCTCGATTTTTCCCGATTTTTTCCGATTATTTTTCCGATTTTTTCCGAATTTATTTTCCGATTTTTTCCCGATTTTTCTCGATTTTTCCCGATTTTTTCCGATTATTTTTCCGATTTTTTCCGAATTAATTTTCCGATTTTTTTCCGATTTTTCCCGATTTTTCCCGATTTTTTCCGATTATTTTTCCGATTTTTTCCGATTTTTTTTCCGATTTTTCCCGATTTTTCCCGATTTTTCCCGATTTTTTTCCGATTTTTTCCGATTATTTTTCCGATTTTTTCCGAATTTATTTTCCGATTTTTTCCCAATTTTTCCGATTTTTTTTTCCGATTTTTCCCGAATTTATTTTCCGATTTTTTTCCGATTTTTCCCGATTTTTCCCGATTTTTTCCGATTTTTTTTCCGATTTTTTCCGAATTTATTTTCCGATTTTTTCCCGATTTTTCCCGATTTTTCCCGATTTTTTCCGATTTTTTTTCCGTTTTTTTCCGAATTTATTTTCCGATTTTTTTCGGATTTTTCCCGATTTTTCCCGATTTTTTTTCCGATTTTTTTTCCGATTTTTCCCAATTTTTCCCGATTTTTCCCGATTTTTTTCCGATTTTTTCCGATTATTTTTCCGTTTTTTTCCGAATTTATTTTCCGATTTTTTTCGGATTTTTCCCGATTTTTCCCGATTTTTTTTCCGATTTTTTTTCCGATTTTTCCCGATTTTTCCCGATTTTTCCCGATTTTTTTCCGATTTTTTCCGATTATTTTTCCGATTTTTTCCGAATTTATTTTCCGATTTTTTCCCAATTTTTCCGATTTTTTTTTCCGATTTTTCCCGAATTTATTTTCCGATTTTTTTCCGATTTTTCCCGATTTTTCCCGATGTTTCCCGATTTTTTCCGATTTTTTTTCCGATTTTTTCCGAATATATTTTCCGATTTTTTCCCGATTTTTCTCGATTTTTTCCGATTTTTTTCCGATTTTTCCCGATTTTTTTTCCGATTTTTTTTCCGATTTTTTCCGAATTAATTTTCCGATTTTTTTCCGATTTTTCCCCGATTTTTCCCGATTTTTTCCGATTATTTTTCCGATTTTTTCCGATTATTTTTCCGATTTTTTCCGATTTTTTTCCGATTTTTTCCCAATTTTTCCGATTTTTTTTTCCGATTTTTCCGAATTTATTTTCCGATTTTTTTCCGATTTTTCCCGATTTTTCCCGATTTTTTCCGATTTTTTTTCCGATTTTTTCCGATTTTTTTCCGATTTTTTCCGATTTTTCCCGATTTTTCCCGATTTTTTCCGATTTTTTTTCCGTTTTTTTCCGATTTTTTTCCGATTTTTTCCGATTTTTTCCGATTTTTCCGATTTTTTTTCCGATTTTTTTTCCGATTTTTCCGAATTTTTCCGATTTTTCCCGATTTTTTTCCGATTTTTTCCGATTATTTTTCCGATTTTTTCCGAATTTATTTTCCGATTTTTTTCGGATTTTTCCCGATTTTTCCCGATTTTTTTTCCGATTTTTTTTCCGATTTTTCCCGATTTTTCCCGATTTTTTCCGATTTTTTTCCGATTTTTTCCGATTATTTTTCCGATTTTTTCCGAATTTATTTTCCGATTTTTTCCCAATTTTTCCGATTTTTTTTTCCGATTTTTCCCGAATTTATTTTCCGATTTTTTTCCGATTTTTCCCGATTTTTCCCGATTTTTCCCGATTTTTTCCGATTTTTTTTCCGATTTTTTCCGATATTTTTCCGATTTTTTCCCGATTTTTCTCGATTTTTTCCGATTTTTTTCCGATTTTTCCCGATTTTTTTTCCGATTTTTTTTCCGATTTTTTCCGAATTAATTTTCCGATTTTTTTCCGATTTTTCCCGATTTTTCCCGATTTTTTCCGATTATTTTTCCGATTTTTTCCGATTATTTTTCCGATTTTTTCCGAATTTATTTTCCGATTTTTTCCCAATTTTTCCGATTTTTTCCGATTTTTTTTCCGATTTTTTTCCGATTTTTCCCGAATTTTTCCGATTTTTTCCGAATTTATTTTCCGATTTTTTCCGATTTTTTTCCGATTTTTCCCGATTTTTTCCGATTTTTTTCCGATTTTTTTTCCGATTTTTCCCGATTTTTTTCCGATTTTTTCCGATTTTTTTCCGATTTTTTCCGATTTTTTTCCGATTTTTCCCGATTTTTTTCCGATTTTTTTTCCGATTTTTCCCGATTTTTTCCGATTTTTTTCCGATTTTTCCCGATTTTTTTCCGATTTTTTTTCCGATTTTTTCCGAATTTATTTTCCGATTTTTTCCCGATTTTTCTCGATTTTTCCCGATTTTTTCCGATTATTTTTCCGATTTTTTCCGAATTTATTTTCCGATTTTTTCCCGATTTTTCTCGATTTTTCCCGATTTTTTCCGATTATTTTTCCGATTTTTTCCGAATTTATTTTCCGATTTTTTCCCGATTTTTCTCGATTTTTTCCGATTTTTTTCCGATTTTTCCCGATTTTTTTTCCGATTTTTTTTCCGATTTTTTCCGAATTTATTTTCCGATTTTTTTCCGATTTTTCCCGATTTTTCCAGATTTTTTCCGATTTTTTTTCCGTTTTTTTCCGAATTTTTTTTCCGATTTTTTTTCAGATTTTTTTTTTTCCGATTTTTTCCGATTTTTCCGATTTTTTCCGATTTTTTTCCGATTTTTTCCGATTTTTCTCGATTTTTTCCGATTTTTTTTCCGATTTTTTTTCCGATTTTTTTTCCGATTTTTCCCGATTTTTCCCGATTTTTCCCGATTTTTTCCGATTTTTTCCGATTTTTTCCGATTTTTTTTCCGATTTTTTCCGATTTTTTTTCCGATTTTTTTCCGATTTTTCCCGAATTTTTCCGATTTTTTCCGAATTTATTTTCCGATTTTTTTTCCGATTTTTTCCGAATTTATTTTCCGATTTTTTTCCGATTTTTCCCGATTTTTCCCGATTTTTTCCGATTATTTTTCCGATTTTTTCCGATTATTTTTCCGATTTTTTCCGATTATTTTTCCGATTTTTTCCGATTTTTTCCGATTTTTTCCGAATTTTTCCGATTTTTTTTTCCGATTTTTTCCGAATTATTTTCCGATTTTTCCCGATTTTTCCCGATTTTTTCCGATTATTTTTCCGATTTTTTCCGATTATTTTTCCGATTTTTTCCGAATTTATTTTCCGATTTTTTCCCAATTTTTCCGATTTTTTTTTCCGATTTTTTTCCGATTTTTCCCGATTTTTCCCGATTTTTTCCGATTATTTTTCCGATTTTTTCCGATTATTTTTCCGATTTTTTCCGAATTTATTTTCCGATTTTTTCCCAATTTTTCCGATTTTTTTTTCCGATTTTTCCCGAATTTATTTTCCGATTTTTTTCCGATTTTTTCCGATTTTTCCCGAATTTTTCCGATTTTTTCCGAATTTATTTTCCGATTTTTTCCGATTTTTTTCCGATTTTTCCCGATTTTTTTCCGATTTTTTTTCCGATTTTTTCCGAATTTATTTTCCGATTTTTTCCCGATTTTTCTCGATTTTTCCCGATTTTTTCCGATTTTTCCCGATTTTTTTCCGATTTTTTTTCCGATTTTTTCCGAATTTATTTTCCGATTTTTTCCCGATTTTTCTCGATTTTTTCCGATTTTTTTCCGATTTTTCCCGATTTTTTTTCCGATTTTTTCCGATTTTTTTCCGATTTTTTTCCGATTTTTCCCGATTTTTCCGATTTTTTCCGATTTTTTTCCGATTTTTTCCGATTATTTTTCCGATTTTTTCCGATTATTTTTCCGATTTTTTCCGAATTTATTTTCCGATTTTTTCCCAATTTTTCCGATTTTTTTTTCCGATTTTTCCCGAATTTATTTTCCGATTTTTCCCGATTTTTTTTCCGATTTTTTTTCCGATTTTTCCCGATTTTTCCCGATTTTTTCCGATTATTTTTCCGATTTTTTCCGAATTTATTTTCCGATTTTTTTCCGATTTTTCCCGATTTTTCCCGATTTTTTCCGATTATTTTTCCGATTTTTTCCGATTATTTTTCCGATTTTTTCCGAATTTTTTTCCGATTTTTTCCAATTTTTCCGATTTTTTTTTTTCCGATTTTTTTTCCGATTTTTTTCCGATTTTTCCCGAATTTTTCCGATTTTTTCCGATTTTTTTCCGATTTTTTTTCCGATTTTTTCCGATTTTTTTCCGATTTTTTCCGATTTTTTCCGATTTTTCCGATTTTTTCCGATTATTTTTCCGATTTTTTCCGAATTTATTTTCCGATTTTTTCCCGATTTTTCTCCGATTTTTCCCGATTTTTTCCGATTATTTTTCCGATTTTTTCCGAATTTTTTTCCGATTTTTTCCGATTTTTTTCCGATTTTTTCCGATTTTTTTCCGATTTTTCCCGATTTTTTTTTTTTTTTTCCGATTTTTTTTCCGATTTATTCCGAATTTATTTTCCGATTTTTTTCCGATTTTTCCCGATTTTTCCCGATTTTTTCCGATTATTTTTCCGATTTTTTCCGATTATTTTTCCGATTTTTTCCGATTATTTTTCCGATTTTTTCCGAATTTATTTTCCGATTTTTTCCCAATTTTTCCGATTTTTTTTTCCGATTTTTCCCGAATTTATTTTCCGATTTTTTTCCGATTTTTCCCGATTTTTCCCGATTTTTCCCGATTTTTTCCGATTTTTTCCGAATTTATTTTCCGATTTTTTCCCGATTTTTCCCGATTTTTCCCGATTTTTTCCGATTTTTTTTCCGATTTTTTCCGAATTTATTTTCCGATTTTTTTCCGATTTTTCCCGATTTTTCCCGATTTTTTTTCCGATTTTTTTCCGATTTTTTCCGAATTTTTTTCCGATTTTTCCCGATTTTTCCGATTTTTTCCGATTTTTTCCGATTTTTTTTTTTCCGATTTTTTTTCCGATTTTTTTTCCGATTTTTTCCGAATTTATTTTCCGATTTTTTTCCGATTTTTCCCGATTTTTCCCGATTTTTTCCGATTATTTTTCCGATTTTTTCCGATTATTTTTCCGATTTTTTCCGATTATTTTTCCGATTTTTTCCGATTATTTTTCCGATTTTTTTCCGATTTTTTCCGATTTTTCCCGAATTTTTCCGATTTTTTCCGAATTTATTTTCCGATTTTTTCCGATTTTTTTCCGATTTTTCCCGATTTTTTTCCGATTTTTTTTCCGATTTTTTCCGAATTTATTTTCCGATTTTTTCCCGATTTTTCTCCGATTTTTCCCGATTTTTTCCGATTTTTTTCCGATTTTTTCCGAATTTATTTTCCGATTTTTTCCCGATTTTTCCGATTTTTCCCGATTTTTTCCGATTATTTTTCCGATTTTTTCCGAATTTATTTTCCGATTTTTTCCCGATTTTTCTCGATTTTTTCCGATTTTTTTCCGATTTTTCCCGATTTTTTTTCCGATTTTTTTTCCGATTTTTTCCGAATTTATTTTCCGATTTTTTTCCGATTTTTCCCGATTTTTCCCGATTTTTTCCGATTATTTTTCCGATTTTTTCCGATTATTTTTCCGATTTTTTCCGAATTTATTTTCCGATTTTTTCCCAATTTTTCCGATTTTTTTTTTTCCGATTTTTTTTCCGATTTTTCCGATTTTTTCCGATTTTTTCCCGATTTTTTCCGATTTTTTCCGATTTTTTTCCGATTTTTTTTTTTCCGATTTTTTTCCGATTTTTTCCGATTTTTTTCCGATTTTTTCCGATTATTTTTCCGATTTTTTCCGAATTTTTTTCCGATTTTTTCCCGATTTTTTCCGATTTTTTTTTCCGATTTTTTCCGAATTTATTTTCCGATTTTTTTCCGATTTTTCCGATTTTTCCCGATTTTTTCCGATTATTTTTCCGATTTTTTCCGATTATTTTTCCGATTTTTTCCGAATTTATTTTCCGATTTTTTCCGATTTTTCTCCGATTTTTCCCGATTTTTTCCGATTATTTTTCCGATTTTTTCCGAATTTATTTTCCGATTTTTTCCGATTTTTCTCGATTTTTCCCGATTTTTTCCGATTATTTTTCCGATTTTTTCCGAATTTATTTTCCGATTTTTTCCGATTTTTCTCCGATTTTTTCCGATTTTTTTCCGATTTTTCCCGATTTTTTTTCCGATTTTTTTTCCGATTTTTTCCGAATTTATTTTCCGATTTTTTTCCGATTTTTCCCGATTTTCCCCGATTTTTTCCGATTATTTTTCCGATTTTTTCCGATTATTTTTCCGATTTTTTCCGATTTATTTTCCGATTTTTTCCCAATTTTTTTCCGATTTTTTTTTCCGATCTTTCCCGAATTTATTTTCCGATTTTTTTCCGATTTTTCCCGATTTTTCCCGATGTTTCCCGATTTTTCCCGATTTTTTCCGATTTTTTTCCGATTTTTCCCGATTTTTTTCCGATTTTTTCCGATTATTTTTCCGATTTTTTCCGAATTTATTTTCCGATTTTTTCCCAATTTTTCCGATTTTTTTTTCCGATTTTTCCCGAATTTATTTTCCGATTTTTTTCCGATTTTTCCGATTTTTTTTTCCCGATTTTTTCCGATTTTTTTCCGATTTTTTCCGATTTTTTTCCGAATTTATTTTCCGATTTTTTCCGATTTTTCTCGATTTTTCCCGATTTTTTCCGATTATTTTTCCGATTTTTTCCGAATTTATTTTCCGATTTTTTCCCGATTTTTTCGATTTTTCCCGATTTTTTCCGATTATTTTTCCGATTTTTTCCGAATTTATTTTCCGATTTTTTTCCGATTTTTTCCGATTTTTTCCGATTTTTTTTTTCCGATTTTTTTCCGATTTTTTCCGATTTTTTTCCGATTTTTTTTCCGATTTTTTCCGATTATTTTTCCGATTTTTTCCGATTTTTTTCCGATTTTTTCCGATTATTTTTCCGATTTTTTTTTTTTTCCGATTTTTCCCGAATTTATTTTCCGATTTTTTTCCGATTTTTCCCGATTTTTCCCGATGTTTCCCGATTTTTTCCGATTTTTTTTCCGATTTTTTCCGAATTTATTTTCCGAATTTATTTTCCGATTTTTTCCCGATTTTTCTCGATTTTTCCCGATTTTTTCCGATTATTTTTCCGATTTTTTCCGAATTTATTTTCCGATTTTTTCCCGATTTTTCTCGATTTTTCCCGATTTTTTCCGATTATTTTTCCGATTTTTTCCGAATTTATTTTCCGATTTTTTCCCGATTTTTCTCGATTTTTTCCGATTTTTTTCCGATTTTTCCCGATTTTTTTCCGATTTTTTTTCCGATTTTTTCCGAATTTATTTTCCGATTTTTTCCCAATTTTTCCGATTTTTTCCGATTTTTTTTCCGATTTTTTTCCGATTTTTCCCGAATTTTTCCGATTTTTTCCGAATTTATTTTCCGATTTTTTCCGATTTTTTTCCGATTTTTCCCGATTTTTTCCCGATTTTTCTCGATTTTTCCCGATTTTTTCCGATTATTTTTCCGATTTTTTCCGAATTTATTTTCCGATTTTTTCCCGATTTTTCTCGATTTTTCCCGATTTTTTCCGATTATTTTTCCGATTTTTTCCGAATTTATTTTCCGATTTTTTCCCGATTTTTCTCGATTTTTTCCGATTTTTTTCCGATTTTTCCCGATTTTTCCCGATTTTTTTCCGATTTTTCCCGATTTTTTTTCCGATTTTTTCCGAATTTATTTTCCGATTTTTTTCCGATTTTTCCCGATTTTTCCCGATTTTTTCCGATTATTTTTCCGATTTTTTCCGATTATTTTTCCGATTTTTTCCGATTATTTTTCCGATTTTTTCCGAATTTATTTTCCGATTTTTTCCGATTTTTTTCCGATTTTTCCCGATTTTTTCCCGATTTTTCTCGATTTTTCCCGATTTTTTCCGATTATTTTTCAGATTTTTTCCGAATTTATTTTCCGATTTTTTCCCGATTTTTCTCGATTTTTCCCGATTTTTTCCGATTATTTTTCCGATTTTTTCCGAATTTATTTTCCGATTTTTTCCGATTTTTTTCGATTTTTTCCGATTTTTTTCCGATTTTTCCCGATTTTTTTTCCGATTTTTTTTCCGATTTTTTTTCCGATTTTTTCCGATTTTTTTCCGATTTTTTTCCGATTTTTCCCGATTTTTTCCCGATTTTTTCCGATTATTTTTCCGATTTTTTCCGATTATTTTTCCGATTTTTTCCGATTTATTTTCCGATTTTTTCCCGATTTTTCCGATTTTTTTTTCCGATTTTTCCCGAATTTATTTTCCGATTTTTTTCCGATTTTTTTTTCCCGATTTTTTCCGATTTTTTTTCCGATTTTTTCCGATTTATTTTCCGATTTTTTCCGATTTTTTTTTCCGATTTTTTTCCGATTTTTTCCGATTTTTTTTCCGATTTTTTTTCCGATTTTTTCCGAATTTATTTTCCGATTTTTTTCCGATTTTTCCCGATTTTTCCCGATTTTTTCCGATTATTTTTCCGATTTTTTCCGATTATTTTTCCGATTTTTTCCGATTATTTTTCCGATTTTTTCCGAATTTTTTTCCGATTTTTTTTCCGATTTTTCCGATTTTTTTTTCCGATTTTTCCCGATTTTTTTCCGATTTTTTTCCGATTTTTCCCGATTTTTCCCGATTTTTTCCGATTTTTTTCCGATTTTTTCCGAATTTATTTTCCGATTTTTTTCCGATTTTTTCCGATTTTTTTCCGATTTTTTATTTTCCGATTTTTTCCGAATTTATTTTCCGATTTTTTCGATTTTTTCCGATTTTTTTCCGATTTTTTTTCCGATTTTTTCCGAATTTATTTTCCGATTTTTTTCCGATTTTTATTTTTCCGATTTTTTCCGATTATTTTTCCGATTTTTTCCGATTTTTTCCGATTTTTCCGATTTTTTTCCGATTTTTTATTTTTCCGATTTTTTCCGAATTTATTTTCCGATTTTTTCCCAATTTTTCCGATTTTTTTTTCCGATTTTTCCCGAATTTATTTTCCGATTTTCCGATTTTTTTCCGATTTTTCCCGATTTTTCCCGATTTTTTCCGATTTTTTCCGATTTTTTTCCGATTTTTTTTCCGATTTTTTCCGATTTTTTTCCGATTTTTCCCGATTTTTTCCGATTTTTTTCCGATTTTTTCCGAATTTATTTTCCGATTTTTTTCCGATTTTTCGATTTTTTCCGATTTTTTTCCGATTTTTTCGGATTTTTTTTCCGATTTTTTTTCCGATTTTTTCCGAATTTTTTTCCGATTTTTTCCGAATTTTTCCGATTTTTTCCGATTTATTTTCCGATTTTTTTCCGATTTTTCCGATTTTTTCCGATTTTTTCCGATTTTTTTCCGATTTTTTTTCCGATTTTTTCCGATTTTTCCGATTTTTCCGATTTTTTCCGATTATTTTTCCGATTTTTTCCGATTTATTTTCCGATTTTTTTCCGATTTTTCTCGATTTTTTTCCGATTTTTTTTCCGATTTTTTCCGAATTTATTTTCCGATTTTTTCCCAATTTTTCCGATTTTTTCCGATTTTTTTTCCGATTTTTTTCCGATTTTTCCGAATTTTTCCGATTTTTTCCGATTTATTTTCCGATTTTTTCCGATTTTTTTCCGATTTTTTCCGATTTTTTCCCGATTTTTTCCGATTTTTTCCGATTTTTTCCGATTTTTCCGATTTTTTCCGATTTTTTTCCGATTTATTTTTTTTTCCCGATTTTTCTCGATTTTTCCCGATTTTTTCCGATTATTTTTCCGATTTTTTCCGAATTTATTTTCCGATTTTTTCCCGATTTTTCTCGATTTTTTCCGATTTTTTTCCGATTTTTCCCGATTTTTTTTCCGATTTTTTTTCCGATTTTTTCCGAATTTATTTTCCGATTTTTTTCCGATTTTTCCCGATTTTTTCCGATTATTTTTCCGATTTTTTCCGATTATTTTTCCGATTTTTTCCGATTATTTTTCCGATTTTTTCCGAATTTATTTTCCGATTTTTTCCCAATTTTTCCGATTTTTTTTTCCGATTTTTCCCGAATTTATTTTCCGATTTTTTTCCGATTTTTCCCGATGTTTCCCGATTTTTTCCGATTTATTCCGAATTTATTTTCCGATTTTTTCCCGATTTTTCCCGATTTTTTCCGATTTTTTCCGATTTTTTTTCCGATTTTTTTTCCGATTTTTTCCGAATTTATTTTCCGATTATTTTTCCGATTTTTTCCGATTATTTTTCCGATTTTTTCCGATTATTTTTCCGATTTTTTCCGATTTTTTTCCGATTTTTTTCCGATTTTTTTCCGATTTTTTTTTTTCCGATTTTTTTTTCCGATTTTTTTCCGATTTTTTTCCGATTTTTTCCGATTTTTCCCGATTTTTTCCGATTTTTTCAGATTTTTTTCCGATTTTTTCCGAATTTATTTTCCGATTTGTTTTCCGATTTTTTCCGAATTTATTTTCCGATTTTTTCCCGATTTTTCTCGATTTTTTCCGATTTTTTTCGGATTTTTTTTCCGATTTTTTCCGAATTTATTTTCCGATTTTTTTCCGATTTTTCCCGATTTTTCCCGATTTTTTCCGATTATTTTTCCGATTTTTTCCGATTATTTTTCCGATTTTTTCCGATTATTTTTCCGATTTTTTCCGAATTTTTTTCCGATTTTTTCCCGATTTTTCCGATTTTTTTTTTCCGATTTTTCCGAATTTATTTTCCGATTTTTTTCCGATTTTTCCCGATTTTTCCCGATTTTTCCCGATTTTTTCCGATTTTTTTCCGATTTTTTCCGAATTTTTTTCCGATTTTTTTCCGATTTTTCCCGATTTTTTTCCGATTTTTTCCGATTTTTTTTTCCGATTTTTCCGATTTATTTTCCGATTTTTTTCCGATTTTTCCCGATTTTTCCCGATTTTTCCCGATTTTTTCCGATTATTTTTCCGATTTTTTCCGATTATTTTTCCGATTTTTTCCGAATTTATTTTCCGATTTTTTTCCCAATTTTTCCGATTTTTTTTTCCGATTTTTCCCGAATTTATTTTCCGATTTTTTTCCGATTTTTCCCGATTTTTCCCGATTTTTCCCGATTTTTTCAGATTTTTTTCCGATTTTTTCCGAATTTATTTTCCGATTTGTTTTCCGATTTTTTCCGAATTTATTTTCCGACTTTTTTTTTCCCGATTTTTCTCGATTTTTTCCGATTTTTTTTCCGATTTTTTCCGAATTTATTTTCCGATTTTTTTCCGATTTTTCCCGATTTTTCCCGATTTTTTCCGATTATTTTTCCGATTTTTTCCGATTATTTTTCCGATTTTTTCCGATTATTTTTCCGATTTTTTCCGAATTTATTTTCCGATTTTTTCCGATTTTTTCCGATTTTTTTTTCCGATTTTTTCCGAATTTATTTTCCGATTTTTTTCCGATTTTTCCCGATTTTTCCCGATTTTTCCCGATTTTTTCCGATTTTTTTCCGATTTTTTCCGAATTTATTTTCCGATTTTTTTCCGATTTTTCCCGATTTTTCCAGATTTTTTCCGATTTTTTTTCCGTTTTTTTCCGAATTTTTTTTCCGATTTTTTTTCCGATTTTTCCCGATTTTTCCCGATTTTTTCCGATTTTTTCCGATTTTTTCCGATTTTTTTTCCGATTTTTTCCGATTTTTTTTCCGATTTTTTTCCGATTTTTCCCGAATTTTTCCGATTTTTTCCGAATTTATTTTCCGATTTTTTCCGATTTTTTCCGAATTTATTTTCCGATTTTTTCCCAATTTTTCCGATTTTTTTTTCCGATTTTTCCCGAATTTATTTTCCGATTTTTTTCCGATTTTTCCCGATGTTTCCCGATTTTTTCCGATTTTTTTTCCGATTTTTTCCGAATTTATTTTCCGATTTTTTCCCGATTTTTCCCGATTTTTCTCGATTTTTCCCGATTTTTTCCGATTATTTTTCCGATTTTTTCCGAATTTATTTTCCGATTTTTTCCGATTTTTCTCGATTTTTCCCGATTTTTTCCGATTATTTTTCCGATTTTTTCCGAATTTATTTTCCGATTTTTTCCCGATTTTTCTCGATTTTTTCCGATTTTTTTCCGATTTTTTCCGATTTTTTTTCCGATTTTTTTTCCGATTTTTTCCGAATTTAATTTTCCGATTTTTTTCCGATTTTTCCCGATTTTTCCCGATTTTTTCCGATTATTTTTCCGATTTTTTCCGATTATTTTTCCGATTTTTTCCGAATTTATTTTCCGATTTTTTCCCAATTTTTCCGATTTTTTCCGATTTTTTTTCCGATTTTTTTCCGATTTTTCCCGAATTTTTCCGATTTTTTCCGATTTTTTTCCGATTTTTTCCGATTTTTTTCCGATTTTTCCCGATTTTTTTCCGATTTTTTTTCCGATTTTTTCCGAATTTATTTTCCGATTTTTTCCCGATTTTTCCCGATTTTTCCCGATTTTTTCCGATTATTTTTCCGATTTTTTCCGAATTTATTTTCCGATTTTTTCCCGATTTTTCTCGATTTTTCCCGATTTTTTCCAATTCTTTTTCCGATTTTTTCCGAATTTATTTTCCGATTTTTTCCCGATTTTTCTCGATTTTTTCCGATTTTTTTCCGATTTTTCCCGATTTTTTTTCCGATTTTTTTTCCGATTTTTTCCGAATTTATTTTCCGATTTTTTTCCGATTTTTCCCGATTTTTCCAGATTTTTTCCGATTTTTTTCCGATTTTTTCCGATTTTTCCGATTTTTTCCGATTTTTTCCCGATTTTTCCGATTTTTTCCGATTTTTTTTCCGATTTTTTTCCGATTTTTCCCGAATTTTTCCGATTTTTTCCGAATTTATTTTCCGATTTTTTCCGATTTTTTTCCGATTTTTCCCGATTTTTTTTTTCCGATTTTTTTTCCGATTTTTTCCGAATTTTTTTTCCGATTTTTTCCGATTTTTCTCGATTTTTCCCGATTTTTTCCGATTATTTTTCCGATTTTTTCCGAATTTATTTTCCGATTTTTTCCCGATTTTTCTCGATTTTTTCCGATTTTTTTCCGATTTTTCCCGATTTTTTTTCCGATTTTTTTTCCGATTTTTTCCGAATTTATTTTCCGATTTTTTTCCGATTTTTCCCGATTTTTCCCGATTTTTTCCGATTATTTTTCCGATTTTTTCCGATTATTTTTCCGATTTTTTCCGAATTTATTTTCCGATTTTTTCCCAATTTTTCCGATTTTTTTTTCCGATTTTTCCCGAATTTATTTTCCGATTTTTTTCCGATTTTTCCCGATTTTTCCCGATTTTTTCCGATTTTTCCCGATTTTTTCCGATTATTTTTCCGATTTTTTCCGAATTTATTTTCCGATTTTTTCCCAATTTTTCCGATTTTTTTTTCCGATTTTTCCCGAATTTATTTTCCGATTTTTTTCCGATTTTTCCCGATTTTTCCCGATTTTTCCCGATTTTTCCCGATTTTTTCCGATTATTTTTCCGATTTTTTCCGAATTTATTTTCCGATTTTTTCCCGATTTTTCCCGATTTTTTCCGATTTTTTTCCGATTTTTCCCGATTTTTCCCGATTTTTTCCGATTTTTTCCGAATTTATTTTCCGATTTTTTCCGATTTTTTTTCCGATTTTTTCCGAATTTATTTTCCGATTTTTTTCCGATTTTTCCCGATTTTTCCCGATTTTTTCCGATTATTTTTCCGATTTTTTCCGATTATTTTTCCGATTTTTTCCGATTATTTTTCCGATTTTTTCCGAATTTATTTTCCGATTTTTTCCCAATTTTTCCGATTTTTTTTTCCGATTTTTCCCGAATTTATTTTCCGATTTTTTTCCGATTTTTCCCGATTTTTCCCGATTTTTTCCGATTTTTTCCGATTTTTTTCCGATTTTTTCCGATTTTTTCCGAATTTATTTTCCGATTTTTTCCCAATTTTTCCGATTTTTTTTTCCGATTTTTCCCGAATTTATTTTCCGATTTTTTTCCGATTTTTCCCGATGTTTCCCGATTTTTTCCGATTTTTTTTCCGATTTTTTCCGAATTTATTTTCCGATTTTTTCCCGATTTTTCCCGATTTTTCTCGATTTTTCCCGATTTTTTCCGATTATTTTTCCGATTTTTTCCGAATTTATTTTCCGATTTTTTCCCGATTTTTCTCGATTTTTCCCGATTTTTTCCGATTATTTTTCCGATTTTTTCCGAATTTATTTTCCGATTTTTTCCCGATTTTTCTCGATTTTTTCCGATTTTTTTCCGATTTTTCCCGATTTTTTTTCCGATTTTTTTTCCGATTTTTTCCGAATTTATTTTCCGATTTTTTTCCGATTTTTCCCGATTTTTTCCGATTTTTTCCGATTATTTTTCCGATTTTTTCCGATTATTTTTCCGATTTTTTCCGAATTTATTTTCCGATTTTTTCCCAATTTTTCCGATTTTTTCCGATTTTTTTTCCGATTTTTTTCCGATTTTTCCCGAATTTTTCCGATTTTTTCCGAATTTATTTTCCGATTTTTTCCGATTTTTTTCCGATTTTTCCCGATTTTTTTCCGATTTTTTTTCCGATTTTTTCCGAATTTATTTTCCGATTTTTTCCCGATTTTTCTCGATTTTTCCCGATTTTTTCCGATTATTTTTCCGATTTTTTCCGAATTTATTTTCCGATTTTTTCCCGATTTTTCTCGATTTTTCCCGATTTTTTCCAATTCTTTTTCCGATTTTTTCCGAATTTATTTTCCGATTTTTTCCCGATTTTTCTCGATTTTTTCCGATTTTTTTCCGATTTTTCCCGATTTTTTTTCCGATTTTTTTTCCGATTTTTTCCGAATTTATTTTCCGATTTTTTTCCGATTTTTCCCGATTTTTCCCGATTTTTTCCGATTATTTTTCCGATTTTTTCCGATTATTTTTCCGATTTTTTCCCAATTTTTCCGATTTTTTCCGATTTTTTTTCCGATTTTTTTCCGATTTTTCCCGAATTTTTCCGATTTTTTCCGAATTTATTTTCCGATTTTTTCCGATTTTTTTCCGATTTTTCCCGATTTTTTTCCGATTTTTTTTCCGATTTTTTCCGAATTTATTTTCCGATTTTTTCCCGATTTTTCTCGATTTTTCCCGATTTTTTCCGATTATTTTTCCGATTTTTTCCGAATTTATTTTCCGATTTTTTCCCGATTTTTCTCGATTTTTTCCGATTTTTTTCCGATTTTTCCCGATTTTTTTTCCGATTTTTTTTCCGATTTTTTCCGAATTTATTTTCCGATTTTTTTCCGATTTTTCCCGATTTTTCCCGATTTTTTCCGATTATTTTTCCGATTTTTTCCGATTATTTTTCCGATTTTTTCCGAATTTATTTTCCGATTTTTTCCCAATTTTTCCGATTTTTTTTTCCGATTTTTCCCGAATTTATTTTCCGATTTTTTTCCGATTTTTCCCGATTTTTCCCGATGTTTCCCGATTTTTCCCGATTTTTTCCGATTATTTTTCCGATTTTTTCCGAATTTATTTTCCGATTTTTTCCCAATTTTTCCGATTTTTTTTTCCGATTTTTCCCGAATTTATTTTCCGATTTTTTTCCGATTTTTCCCGATTTTTCCCGATGTTTCCCGATTTTTCCCGATTTTTTCCGATTATTTTTCCGATTTTTTCCGAATTTATTTTCCGATTTTTTCCCGATTTTTCCCGATTTTTCCCGATGTTTCCCGATTTTTCCCGATTTTTTCCGATTATTTTTCCGATTTTTTCCGAATTTATTTTCCGATTTTTTCCCGATTTTTTTTCCGATTTTTTCCGAATTTATTTTCCGATTTTTTTCCGATTTTTCCCGATTTTTCCCGATTTTTTCCGATTATTTTTCCGATTTTTT